>NC_142103.1:29806590-30115627 GCF_054644295.1 Miniopterus natalensis
TCCAAAAAAGTATATCTCCTAATTTTAGCTATCATCCTAATTTGGGGAATTTGGATATTACTTCTAGATGATAATGTTGTTTCTAGGAGTTGACTTTGAGGAAGTACCACCTTAATTTGTGTACCTGCTAGTCTTCTCGAGCTAACATTCATCAAGGGCTATGTCTTCAAAAGGAAGAAAAATCTGCTGTAACTAAGAGGTAATTTAAAGGTAACTGGAATGCCAGTTCTTTGGAGTGGAGTGAATGGGAGAAGAAATCTAGGCTTTGGAAGAGAGTGAGTTCACAGTTTGCATTCAAGCACCTAATTAACGCTAAGTTCTTATGACCAGTTAGTCTCAACCATCAGGAGTGGTTTTGCCCTAGTCTGAGACCAGTGAGCCTCTTTCTAATTAGAAAGGAATAGAGAGGTCTGCTTTAGTTCTTCCACATTTCAGCGGCACATTGACTGAGCTTCTCATCTAGTTCTCAATTTTCTTCCAACTGGGCTCTTTCTGTATTTCTTGTAACTAAGTTCACTCGTCCTAAGTCAGTTTCAGTACCTGGATCCTCGACTTGTTCACTGGTGATGAAATCCTGTATTGTCATGCTGTCTAGTATCTTATTTTTGTTCATTGATATGGGACAGCAGCCCTTACTCATGGAGGGAATGTATTTGTGAGTCTTTATCTAGGACTTGTAGTCATTGTAAAGCCTTTGCGCTTCCACCTACCAATCTTCCATTCAGATGATCTAACCTAAGGAAATATACAGCATGGAGTCATATAATGAGTGTTATTTACAAAGTTATTACCATGCAATAGCAATATTTGTTGAAATTCTGGGTTATCAAATGAGCAGCTTTAAAAGGGTAAAGGAAATTAGAAAAATAAAATTAAAGACAGGGGAGAATGATGATTTATGTGTGTGTATATAAAACATCTTCCTATCATACACATAGGAACACACACACACACACATAAAACAATTTTGATGAACTGAAAATCAAATGATTGAAAACTTGGCATGGTAGTCTTTGGCGTTTTTCTCTAAATAAATCTTGCTCCGCTCCCTTTCTGGACCCGTTGTAGGATTGTGCTTCCTAGCCCCTTGTGGTTTGGCGGAACCATGTCATTCGTTTTGGCTGGTGACTTGTGAGTAGAAGTGACATATCTCATTTAAGGGCCAGAGAGCCAGAACATTTAATTGCCTAAGTGAGATGCTTTCTAGGATTCTTTCCCTCCACCTCCGTAACAGGGGATGTTCAAGGTGGTGGCTGCTTTGTCAGCCTGAATCACCCAGAGATCCCCGAGTAGATACAATGAAAAGAGCACCCTTCCGCTACCACCCCCACTGCCAGCGACCCGCCATGGAAATAGCATGAGCAGGGGGGATGCATTTGTTGTTTTAAGCCACTGACATTTTTAGTTTTGTTTTTGTTTTTGTTTTTTTGTTACTACTAGCACAGCATAACCTAACCCATCCTGACTGATATGCCTAGCTTGGATATCAGGCTCCTCTGTTTAAGTTTCTCAAAGAATACATCGTATGTTTATTGGTGATTAATAGCAGTTTGGTTTTGAAAGGACAACTTAATTTTAATCAAAGTGAAGATCGCCCATTTAGAAGAATGAGCTCCACTAGCTTATTGTCAAATATAGGTGCCTGGCTTAGAAATCTCCAAGCCTGATACTGACCAAGATGATACAGCTCAGCTTGAAATCTGTATAAAAACGGGTGTCGGTAAGAAGGGAGATTGCTCACCAAACCTATATGTTCTAGTAGCAACTTGACAGCTTGACTTATTCTACAAAAGCGGCCTTTAGGATTCAGTTTTAGGACAAAATGAAAAATTCCAGGGGACAGCAAAAAAAAAAAAAAATTCATGATGATGTATTATTTGACTGTGAATAAGAAATATTTGATAAGAAGTCTAGCCCAAGAAGTCAGGATAGAAAGCTCTCATGTCATTCTACTCTCATCCTTTGCCTGGGTTATAATATCTTCCTTTGATTACATACTTGTTGTTTCATTTAAAGTCAGCTAACAGTAGTATGTAATCCATATCTTGTTAATTATATTGATGTTTTCAGCATTAAGTACTGTCATCTTAGGAATAATCTCAAACTACTGAAAATTGACATATTTTGTGTGTGTGATTTATTGTTTGATTAAGGATGTGTGTGCAGAATTCTGGTCAACTTCTGCTCAGGCTATGCCATCTTGCTCATATTTATAGAAAACAACTAGGGAGTCTAGTTAAAAGGGCTTCTATTTCCTCCCCGTGAGTCAGTCCCTGAACAAAAATTCAGACCTCCTCTTTTAAAAATAACTTTTGTTCTCATTTTAAGATAATCTTAATTATAAAAAATACAGACAAGAAAAAAGTAAATAAAAATCACTTAAGCTCATCACCAATTGGAACCACCGCTAATAATTTTATGTATTTTATAGAAGCAGGATCTTATTCTTTAGAAGGTAAGTTGTTTCTAAATGTTCTGTATTATCAAATGCAGTTTTGTAGTTGATCTTTCCCCATTTTGCACTTCTATAATATTTATTTAAGATATATTACTAGAAATTTCTGGGGCAAAGAGTATACACACTGTTAAGGGTTTCGATATGTGCTGTAAGATTATAAATTTCCCTCCTTGTAATTTACGCTCCCTTCCAACTTTAAAAACGATTGCCCACTTCTCAGCACCTTTACCGATACTAGATGTTGCCATTTAAAAACAGCTTCCTATTTAAAGGACAAAATCCACCGGTTTTTACGTTTGAAAGGTGTTTTCCTGGAAAAACAATGAGACCAGTTTTGTGCAGTGTGTTCTTAAGCGGGGATACACTGTAAGGTCCAGATGTGGTTAATTTCTTCCCTAACTCTCCATTTAAAATTTCACACAGAGCTTCGCTTTCTGCAGTGCCATCCATCATCACTAGAGATGTGCTGCACGCAGTAACTCACCAATCATTCAAGTCCTGGCGAGCCTGTAATATTTGCAATTTGTGTCTATCGCGCATATTTATCTATTTACTCCACTTTCATCATCTCTAGGAAAACAGCTCTATTTGCCTCAGTAGCATCATTAGGGAGAGAAATAAGTTAGCTTTCACCTGTTCGTATTCCTTTATCTGCTTTTCGGTGGAACATGATCATTTGATTTGCGAAGCAACGACACCGAACAAAGAATCAGGCTACAGAATCCATAGCGGCAAAGGAAATATTTTTTAACGAAAAGCCTTTTGTTTATTGTTTCACCAGCTGGAAAGGTAAAGTATTCAGAAGGGAAGAGTATGTCACCATAAAACTGAGTTAGATAATAGGCAATAAGGCATAAAAGCATTTCCTAACCTCTTGGAGAGAACTTGCAAAAATCTTTAAGAACCAATTATACAGAACAATCTATCACTAGGGCGTGCGTTCCCTTTAGTTGCTTTGTGATTTCCCATCAATGTAAGCGCGCTGCTCGGTGGAAATAGAAATGCTCAGGGAGCTCTCTCTAGCTTGGCATTTTCTGGCTTGCATGGGTTCGGCTGTGGTTCTTGGCTTTGGTTTTTCTGCAGATCATTTCACTGGAGGGGGCAAAGGAAAAAGAAATTCAACTTGTTTTCGTTGCCCCACCTCTAATAACATCTGGTGGGAAAATGCTGGGGTGTGAGGCGTCCTTCTGTATGTCTGCAGTGAAATGAGGCCCCGGGTTTCTGAAGAATGGCTGATATAGTAATATCGGAGATTCCGTTCTCTCAGGCTGTCACGTGGGACAGATACCTTTTGGATGTTAATTTCTCCCAAGCACTGTTTAATACACCCATCGCTATCCTTACTTGTGGTTCACTAATTATTTACTAAGAGAAAAATCTACTTTTCATGGATAACGTGGATCAAAAGATGTATGAACCTCTATGCCAGCTCATTGTGCCGGCTCATTGAAATAAGATCAGGAGTCGTGTCCCTAGTGACAGCTCCAGTCACCTTTGATTTAAGATTTAATTGACATTCCTAAAACTCTGTAGCATGTGAAATAAAAGAATTCTTAACAGCGATTGGAATAATCAATCATTCTTATTGATTTCATTTTCTCTTTAAGTAATATTTGATGTAACTTTTGTAACCATCGTTACAAAATTATTAGGTTTTTCAAAGCCTGTCCTTAGAGCTTTGAGTCATATTTTTGTCTGTTATTAATGTGATGGTAAAATTTAGGTGTCAACTTGACTGGGCCACAGGGTGCCCAGATATTTGTTCAAACACTGTTCTGGTCATACCCGTGGGGGGGCTCTGGATGAGATGAACATTTGAATCAGCTGAGTGTCCTTAATGGAAGTGGACCTCACCCAATCTATTGAAGACCTGAATAGGACAAAAAGGCTTAGTAAGAGGGAACTCCTCCCTGACTGTTGCACCTGAGACGCTGGTCTTTTCCTGCTTTTGGACTTGCATTGAAACATCATTTGGACTGGAACTTACACCACTTGCTCTCCTAGATAACAAAATCTGAGGATGCTCAAGTCCCCTGTAAAAATGGTGTAGACCAATGCATATAGTCGGCCCTCCGCATCTGCAGACCTCCAATCACAGATTGAAAACAGTACAGGTATTTATTGAAAAAATTCTCACATAAGTGGACTTGCACAGTTTAAACCTGTGTTGTTCAATGGTCAAATGTATATAGATACCTTAGGGACAAGATATCTGTCTATCTATCATCTATCTATCTATATATATCCATCTATCATCTATATCATCTATCTATCTATCTATCTATCTATCTATCTATCTATCTATCTATCATCTATCTATCTATCTATCTATCTATCTATCTAATCTATCTATCATCTATCATCTATCTATCTATCTATCATCATCTATCTATCATCTATGTATGTATGTATGTATGTATGTATGTATGTATCTATCTATCTATCTATCTATCATCATCTATCATCTATCTATCTATCTATCTATCATCTATCATCATCTATCTATATCATCTATCATCTATCTATATCTATCTATCTATCTATCTATCATCTATCTATCTATCTATCTATCTATCTATCTATCTATCTAATCATCTATCATCTATCTATATCTATCATCTATCTATATCTATCTATCTATCTATCTATCTATCTATCTATCTATCTATCTATCTATCTATCTATCATCTATCTATCATCTATCTATCTATATCTATCTATCTATCTATCTATCTATCTATCTATCTATCTATCTATCTATCTATCTATCTATCTTCTATCTATCATCTATCTATATCTATCTATCTATCTATCTATCTATCTATCTATCTATCTATCTATCTATCATCTATCTATCTATCTATCTATCTATCTATCTATCTATCTATCATCTATCTATCTATCTATCTATCTATCTATCTATCTATCTATCTATCATCTATCATCTATCTATCTATCATCTATCTATCTATCTATCATCTATCTATCTATCTATCTATCTATCTATCTATCTATCTATCTATCTATCTATCATCTATCTATCATCATCTATCTATCTATCTATCATCTATATCTATCTATCTATCATCTATCTATCTATCTATCTATCTATCTATCTATCTATCTATCTATCTATCTATCTATCTATCATCTATATCTATCTATCTATCTATCATCTATCTATCATCATCTATCTATCTATCTATCATCTATATCTATCTATCTATCTATCTATCTATCTATCTATCTATCTATCTATCATCTATATCTATCTATCTATCATCTATCTATCTATCATCTATCTATCTATATCATCTATCATCTATCATCTATATCTATCTATCATCTATCTATCATCTATCTATCTATCATCTATCATCATCATCATCATCATCATCATCTATCTCAAATCACTGGGGACATCTTCAGCATCTTCATATATGGCCCCGCAGTGTTATCATCAGCAGTATATAGATGTTGTGATATGGCTGACTTGCAGTGATGATTATAATTAGTTTTCCTATATAGTTTTTTGTAGAGAGTAGGAAAACTATAGAAAATTTTATAGTTTTAGAGGGATTTGAACATTGACTTGGTTAATTTTTCTTGTACTTTAATATCCCTAAGACATTATTGTATATTATTTATTTTACATATTCCATGACTTGCACCTATTAGACAATGAAGTAATTATTAACTGAATAGCTATCCACAATTATACAATATTTTTACTAACCTTGAGTCACAGTGGGTAGTAATTAGGGACTTTGCTAGTTGGGAAACACACAACATGGCCTTTGGGAACAGGTCTTTATTCACTTGAGCCATCTGCTGGTAGTGAAGGAGTGCTGGTAGTTATGTGATACTAGAAAAAGCACTTTCTCAGAGGGTTATGCATCTGTTAAGAAGGTATCAGCCACTTACTATCATTTTTAATAACCTCTGCTTCTCAGTACTAGTTTCACAGAAAATCATGTGACCATTTTTGTGTTTCTAGAAATGTATTATAAAAAATAGGAATTGAATAAATTAACCATGTAGGAAAATTATTGTTTTGCTGGTGAGGTGGAGTAGGGTAAAAAACCAAATTGTAGGAATGTGAAGAATAAAATGTATTTATTATTGTCTTCCTTTCCTTTGAATATCCTATCTTCTTAACCCTCTCAGATTCCTGCAACAAAATTCAGTAAGAAAGAAATGAAATCCCTTATAGAATGATGGCAAGGAGGAATGAACTGGGTCAGGGGACATTAGCTCTAGCCTGATAATTTCAATCTGACTCAAGTCAGTAATGAAAGTTGCTAGATGCACTATGGGAAATTTGATGGTAGTCTAGAGCCAAACATAATGAGCAAGTACATCTATCAGCACAACATATCACCACTGAGCAATCACATTTATGATCTCAAAAGAATTAAGGAGGCAATGAAGGCAAAATGCATCTTGAGGAAAACAGGTAAGTTCTTCTCTGTCAAGGCCAATATTAAAATTCTTGCCAAGGGTCTATTTGCCACCTTTAGTGCTGGTGCTACAGAAGTCAAGCCTTGGACTTTTAATTTGATTAAGAACTTACGTGCCCTAAATTTTACTGCTTTAGGTTTGCATCATGCATCATTGATTTATAAGATGGGAAACATCTGTTTGAATTTGCATGAAAATATCAAACAGAGACGTCTTAATACAGCTCAAGACCCAGCAAAAGCAAAGCAAACAGCAGGTAAAATGGGTAATATTATCACCATCTCCAGATTCAGAAAGTGCCAGGAATATCTGGTAATGAGGAAAGTCACCAGGTTGCTAATTATTACAGTGCAGGTCCTAAGGTCATGGGAGAAAAATTGAAGCACATATTGATCAAAGGCCTCTAGTTCAGATGTGATTAGGATTGGATATCAATTATAAATAAGGCATAATACAGATAGTGGGCAAAAGATAATGGTGAGGATATCAGACGGCTCTGGCTCTCAAATCAATATGCAAACAGATATTGCAGTGTTTTCACTGTGTAATGCAAGGCAGCTAGCAAAGAACTGATCAGTCTTTGCAAGAATTCTAATGAAGGAAACCCTGAGTTTCCCATCTTTACTTTACTAACCAGAAAGCGCATGTGAGGGAGTGTCTCTTGCCCAAACTCTCAAATGCTCTAAAGCAGTGGTTCTCAACCTTGACTGCATATTTAAATCACTTCGGGAGCTGTTAAAACAGAATCCAATGCTTTGGCCACTCCCACTCCAGCAAATTTGATTTAATGGCTCTAGGGTAAGGTCAAGGTACCCATATTTTAAAAAAATCCTCAGGTGTCTTTTAAAGCCAGTTGTTTGAGAATAAGACATAATACCATCAGTCCTTATGTATTAGCTTTACTCATAGGTGAAGTAGGAAGCACTCAAGTGGTGAGATTCAAGAGCCCTAAAAGTTTCCTCAGCCCTTTGGTATGTTTCTGGCATCATCCCTGCTACACTAAAATAACTGTTAGAATTTCTACATCCTAGATGAAATGCAGATGTTATCTGAAAGAGTTGACACATGTATAAATTATTTTGAATTCATTTATCAGATGAACTAGCAAAGGGAGCATGCACTTTAACAGGGGAACGGAAGTTCTAAACCATGGAGTCCTATCTAAGGAGGGAAGTTATGTCTAAGGTGACTGACCTTCCCTGTTTGTTTAGTACTGAGGATTTTCCAGAGATACAGGACTTTCAGTTTTAAAACCAGAATTGTCCAGGGCAAACTAATATGAGTTGATAATAATAGTCATGGGTAGAGCATCAAGATCTATGAGGTCTTTAGGCATTCAAGTAGGATTAAGGGACTCTAAAGAAGGAGCAGAGAAGAAAGCAGAATGAAGGATCCATTTCACTTTTTTGCTCAGAAATGATATAACAATAGTGAGACAGGAACATTTATTGAAATACTAAGTAGTGTGGATTGTTTATCTAATTGCTAGAAGTAACATAAAGAATAAGTTATATGTTTTGTTCTCTGTATTTTCTTCTCTCCTGTTTCTAGAAGGTAGTTAGGTCATTTTGTGCATGCTGGTTGGGTGTAGTTGATATTGTCATAGTTACCAGAAACAAACAATGAAACCTCTTATTTTTGGAAAGCCTCAATTCATTGAAGAGCTTAACTGGAACGGGAGGACCTGAGGTGAGATCTTTGAAAGTGGGTAGAAGGTAGTAGCAAGATAGTGAGAGGACAGATCTTGAAACTAGGTAAGGGATGGTGGATTGGCAGGTCAAGAAAACTGGGGTATTTGTGCTGTGCTCTGTGTGTGTGTGTGTGTGTGTGTGTGTGTGTGTGTGTGTAGTGGGCTGGGTATTATACTTAGGAATGCCAACTGTGAGGCTTATTATTTGATACAATTTTTGTGCCCAGTATTGTATAGAAGCTGTTAAGTTTCCCAACTTCAAAGGACCAATGTGAACTTCTCAGTGGTGACTGGTGTAAACCTAGAATCAGAGTCCCTCTCTAATGTTGGGCTTTATGTAAGACTCAGGATAGTGGAGATTTGATTCACTGCTGGTCCAGTAGGATGGGGCCTCAGAGTATAATAAAAAAGTGATGTTTCTAATATACATAAAAATGTGGAGAAAAATTTATAACCACTACATTTGAAAACCTACTATGTGATATATATATGTACATATATACTTATGCATGTTAAGCACAGCCTATGAAGCATATGTATACATGTGTATACACACACATGCCTTGTAGGTTGTACATAATATGTATAAACATATACATAACTATATACTTATATAATACATATCCAGATATAATATACACATTTTACAGATGAGGATCAGAGAGGTAAATCTGACTTGTCACGCAACTTGCAAAAAGTGGCAGGGCTGGAATTTTAACCCATGCTTTTCCAATTCCAACCCCTCTTCTCTCATCGCTCATCACATTACTTCTGTGTTAGTTAGATATTATAAAGGAAAAAAAAAAATTACTGAGATACTTCTCTGACCATTTTTTTTTCTTTCGCTAAAGGAAAATGTACAAGTCCAGATTGAAGGAGCAAATGTATTATTGGCAAGTTCTGTGGAGTTGACTTAACTTGCATGGATGACATTTTTAGTACTTTCAAAACCTAAGGATTGAATTTAATTTCTGGGATAGGCAGTTATGTGATGGAGTTGTTTGGCACAGCTGTTTTGGGGTGTGTCTGTGTATTTATCTGGAACAAGCTCAACTTTATTTCTAGACACTTGTAAATGTGTTTCTTATGGGTTTTGACCACAATTTATCACTAAGTGATTTTTCTCTTGGCTAGTTTTCCATTTGTCATTCAACTGCAGCAAGAGAAAAGAGAGCAATTCTAAAAAGTGGCATATAGCCTGGTAATTATTTTGCTTTCATATCCTGAGAGAAAATTTTAGATAAGTGGTGTCTCTTTCGGCTTCCTAAGGTTACTGCATATACAGTCTTTGGCTTATGATTTTTGTAGTTTACGATGATGCAAAAGCAATGCACGTTCAGTAGAAACGTTGTACTTTGAATTTTGGTCTTTTCCCAGGCTAGCAATTTATGGAACCATACTGTCATGATTCCGAGCAGCCACAGTGAGCTGCAGGTCCCAGTCAGCCACGTGATCATGAGGGTAAACAACTGATACTCTACAGTGTATTGTGTTCCCAGGTATTTTTGAATATCATGTTTTGCATTTTTGTGTCCTATCGTGTCTAGAAAATACCCACCTGTGTCTCCTGTTTCTGCTGAGAATAAGAAGATGAAGGCAATTTCTCTTGAGATGAAACTCAAGATATTTGCCCAACTGTAGGCTAAGGCAAGTGTTCTGAGAACACTTAAAGTAGGCTAAGCCAAGCCATGATGTTTGGGAGGTTAGGTATATTAAATGAATTTTTGACTCAAGATTTTTTCAACTTGCGATGGATTTATTGGGATGTAAACCCATCATAAGTTGAAGAGCCTCTACAATTTTGACAGGGTTTGAGCAAAAAGAAAATTCATGGAGAAAATCCAGCTTTAAATAAAAACAAACCATTAAGGATTTGAACATGAGAACAAGAATGAAAGTGGATCTGGTTATATTCTTAATAATATGGTGTGGTATCATTGTTGCTATGGTATCATGTTTAATTTGAAGGAAAATGTGTTGACAATAATGTTTTCAAAGGTATTATTAGAAGTCATGTTAGGAGTCAGACCTCCATTTGATTCTGGCTCCAGTACTTGCTCTGAGAGTTTTAGATAAGTTACATAAACTCTCTAAGCTGTATTTTCCTCATCTTTAAATGAATATTACAGTATACAACTTATGAGGCATAAGTAAACAATGTATGTAAAACAATTAGCACAGTATCTGGCATGTAAAAATGGCCAGTAAATATTAGCTGTTGTCATCATCACCATCATCACTTTTTTCTGTACTAAGCACATCAACTTGTTTTTTAAAGGAATCATACTATTTCCCCTTAAGTTTAAAAAAGTGCTTAAAAGCTGTATATACACAGCTCTACAATTCAATACAACAATTTAGTTCAACTGGTTTTTAAGCTTTATGTAAACATTCAGACAATGAAAAGCATGTGAGAACCTGTTATTATTAGAATTAAAATGTTTTTCCTAATAACTTGTGAATGAGTTTCACAGGACAACCCTTTTTCTGGGTCCTTGGTTTAGCTTACCTTGCATTCTTGCCAAGACATGTCTTTGGCCTTTAATTCCAGCTTTTTGTTTGTTTCTATTGAAACCATGTATTACCTCAACCAAAAATATGTGTTCCTCATCTAATATGTGCTAGAGACACAATAGTGATATAGGCATAGCCTTTGCCTGAAAGGAATTTTAAGTCTAATAATCCTACCACTACAGTAGCAGAAGGTGGCTTTCATGTGGACTTGGTTATGTTTATCTTCTGAACAATGTGTCAACCATTTTACTTCTTTCTCTATGTGAACCCGTTGCATGGAAGCTTTGAGTTTCTACCAGCTGAAAAGGCAATGTCAGTGGCCTGTTCTGATTTTTTTAAATCATCAAGGACTGTTAGATGGGAAATTTAGATTTCTTTTTAGCGATTCTAAAGGGCCAAACGAAAATAGATAAATGTGGATCAGGGAGGCAGATTTTGGCTGGAATATAAATATGAAACCATCTGAAAACTGAATAGGCTCCTTAGCCTTAGAAATGTTTAAATAAGCATTGAATGACCAGAGGTCTGGGTGGTTGTAGAGTTCACTCTCATATTTGTCAGGAGATTCATCTGAATGGCCTTTCTGGTTCCTCTTAGCTCTGAAGTTCTTTAAAGCATGGATAAATATCTAATGGGTTAGATATCCAGGCTGCTAAAAAGACTTTTTTTCCACATTCCTCTGCTGGCATTACAAAAAAATGTATAGTTTGTTGGGCAGTTTAATTTGTTAAATATATCATTTGAATCTTGCAAACTATAACTTGGATAGTTTTTTATATAAAAGATACACATGAGTCTTTGATAATCTATTATTTTTTATTGTCAAAAAGAAATGTGTTCAATTAATCTGTTTACAGTAAAAAGCATGGCTTAAAAATTGTTTTAAAGCTGGCTATAAAAGTTTGTTCAATTAAAAAATATATTATACAACAGGTTTTTAGGTACTTTGTAGACATAGAGAAGATAAAACGTTTGTGAAAGATTGATATTAGAACAAAGATGCTTTGCTGATTGACTCCAAGAAGAGTCTAGATAACTGGTCCTGGAATGTTTTGCTATCCAGCTGCCGGGAGGCTAAAGAATGGACCGTCTAAAGTCCATTTTAATTCTCAGATTCTCATCATTCTCTGAACTTTTAATTGAGAATGAAACTGTTTGGGATCAGACAGAAAATTATTTCTTTATCCACCAAAATTTAAAAACACACATTTTTTATGATCTTTGTGATGAAAAAGCAATCATATGTTTTGATTTATCTTTTTAAATGATCATAATTAAATATAATTCATCATTGTAGTTCCACTAATAAATCAAAGTAGATCACAGGGCAAAATCATGTGTCCTACAACCATTCATGCATTGTTTTTAATGAGGGGGGAAAAAAGTGATTATTCAAGGGAGAAGGAAAAGACTCAGTTTAGATATCAGTTTCACAACACCTTACACTCTCAGAGTATATGGTAGTCATTTTTGCAATATCCACTCTATTAAACAAGCATAAATTCAGATATGCCTCCTATCTAAGAATAAATACTTTCTGTTAAAACTCTAAACTTACCAGTGCATAGCTGTTTGCTTATGGTAAAGAGGTAGATCCAACCTCATGAAGGTTGCACAGCTGCCTGGAGGAGCAGCCCCAACTGTAGAAGCTCGGAGTTGAGCCAGGCAGGTGCAGCGCGCTGGCCCAGGGGCAGGCAACCTCAGGCCCGGTAGGACAACCTGAGTGCGACGGCCGGGGGACGGTTCATAGTCCTTGATGAAGCTGCATGGTGCCTCAGTGGGTAGATAGATTTGAAGAAGAAGAAGAAAAACAGGACATTTTGAAGCATATAGTTCAGGAAAAGAATTGGGAAAAGTCTGGGACCTCAATTTTTCATATGTAAAATGGGGCTAAATATATTACCTATGGGGTAGGATATTGGAAGGATTAAATGAGATGTGTATAAAACATTTAGCACACTGCCTAACGTGTAGCCCAATGAACATTAGTTCTTTTAAGACTATGACTAGTAAAGAGTGTGAAATAATCCCTTACTTAGTGTGTTATTTTTCTGTGTACTTCTGGGTCATTTCTGCAAATATTATTGCAATAATGACACCTATTTAGCTTTTAGTCAGTTATGAACTCCTCTCTTAAGCTATACTTATTTTTAATGAGGACTCTTCTATTCTGTATCTGTCCTTGTCTTTCTTTGATCCTTAAGTTTGTTCCTAATATTTCGTGCTTTTTCCTGTTGACATTATTCCCACTTGATAGGACCACTTTATCAGGATATCAGTGTTCATTTTACATGTTATTTCTGTATATTAACCTTGCCAGTTTAAACATTATGTGGATATTTGATTAACACATTCTTTATTTCTTAGTCATGGAGACTTGACCCAAAGCCCTACCCACTTACTTTTGCCCAACAGAGGTGCTAGCTCTGCTCAAAAGTTCATAGATACCAAATAAGGCACTATTAAAGATGATGGAACATATTAAACTGTTTTTCAACTTTAATTTTTATTTGAACTTTTTTTAGGCCCTTGGATATCCAATGACAGTCTTACTTCTATGGCTGAATTAGCTTGTTCATGGATGGCTTCTGTTTCCCAGTCACTCAAGATTTATTAATGGCAATTTTACTCCCACACTATGGGGACAACGGAATTCCTTGATATGCAGCTGTTATCACAACTCATTGAAACCATACCGTAAATGTATAATAAAATATAAAATAAAATGGGATGAAATTTAGTTGTTCGATTTTAATTCACCGATTGAAGAATTTAAAGGAATCAATTAGGAATATTTTCTAGTTTCTGTGAAAGGTAAATATTTTAAAATAACTTTCATTCATTGCAGATTACTTGTGTTTTACATATATTCTGTAATACAAACTGTTTTTATGGAGACAAGTGAAAGAAATTAAGAATGAATCATTGAATTTAGCTATAGCATGAGGCTGTCTAAAAGTTCATCAATTCATATTACATGAAGAAATTGGGAAATGAAATGAACATCATTTGGTCTAGTTTTCAGAGTAATTATTCTTCAGTTAATTTAGCATACTAGATAAAAATGAAGGTTAATGCCTGTGATAATTAGGAAAAATTTTGTTAGCTTTTTTATTGAGTATTGAAATGCACATAGATTAATTCTATGCTTTATTATATTGTATTCAGATCACTATCATATATAAAATACATAGATCAGAACATGTCAGAATTGAGCTATAATATGAATTAATGCAAGACACATTAGATATTTGTTAGAGAAAAATTTCAGTGGAGAATAACAAATAATGAGAGGGATTTCTTCTGAAATATTATTTAGGGTTATTAGGGGCCACAGGCAAAGAAGAGATAGTGACAGTCTTGCTTTTCCCTTGTGTTAATGAGAAAATAATTGTTTGAAAATGTCTTTGGTTCCAAGCAAAATCTCAGCAGGGAGGGATTTGATGATTTCTTTTTCATATCCTTTGAAAGAAGAGAGTGTTAAAAAGACTCAATTAAGATGTTAATCAAAATTGTTAAAGTTGAACATTCCAGTAGTCTAAATCTATTTCACTTTTGAATATATATATTTCCTTCTCCATACAGATCACTATATTGCTTATTGGATTTGTCATTGGGGGTGCACTGTAATATACTTAATATAAGTTCATCTTGAGCTCCCCAAGAACCTTCACTCCACTTCATAGATCAGCCAATTGATTTGTGCCTCACAAGGTTCTAGTGTAGTCATAACAGTATCACTTCTACCCACTTCCTCTGTATAATGTAGATTTAATGCTCATGCAGATGTTTCAAGAAGTTACACATTTCTGTGATTTCCTTCTGCAGAATAAATGAAAACTTTACCCACTCTCTGGGATCCTTAAAGAGCATTCCAAGGAATGGGAGTGATTTTCACTTGACCCATAGCCTTCAGCTTACATTTTGTTTAGTCTGGCTACTCTTGGCTTTGTGTCTAATATGCTGAAAGGGAGACCAACTTACAGTGAAATATATTTATATTGTAGTAAAGATTCAATTCTTCAAGATCCCTAACTGAATTTTCCTTGAACTTGACTTCAGGAGAAAAGAAACAAATAAGACAAGCTATCATCAGTGATTTATTCTAATAACTTCCTTGGTGTGTCTTGAAGTAAATATAAATTTGGTTCAGTGCCCTATACTTATACTCACACTCCTGAATTCATAATTAGTGACCAGAATACTGATTTTGAGGCTCTGCAGGTTGTCAATCAACAGATATTTGTTTAGTTTACTATGTATACCACTAAGGTTCAATTATTTTTTCCATATTTTTATTTTCTATGCCATAAAAATTCTTGAATACAAATTATAATGATAGTCAACAAAAATGTTGAAAAAAGAGGATTTTAATAACAAGAAGACCTCATTTCCCAAGAATTTTAGTTAAGTTTCCTTGAATCAAGAAATCTCACTGGTCTAAATATCAAGATTGCTGATCCATAACTAGTTGAGATAAATATTTATTTTTTTCTGAACAAAATTTTATAATTCATGATAATTGAAGTGTATAAACTAAACCTGGCATCCCAGGACCTAAGCTTAAATCCAGATTTTGCTATTAGCAAGCTTTGTGAGCTAGCTAATGAATTTCCCCAAATTCTTAGTTTTCTCATGTCTATAATAGGTATGACAGTGCTCACAGCATAAGACTGTTGTAAATAATGTAAAAGAAAATGCTTTGTAAATTGTAAAACATCAGATACCATTTTATTCAAACAAATGGTATTTCCCCCGCACACAATTGGTATTTTAAAGGCTGGAGAATTGTTGTGTTGATCTCATACTTTCCAGAGAATTCAAATCACCTTGGTGTTTAACCCTTATTTTTTTTTAAGTCATGTGAGTGCTCTCTTACTACTCAAACTCCCCTTGAGTATTGCTACAAATTTCCATATGATTTATTAAAATAAGGGCTAAAGAAAGATATAAGAATATTTTGGCATTTGGTACCGATTAACAAAAAGCCCAAAAGAATGTATTTGTATGTGGCAAAAACTCACACTTCATAAAACTGCCCTCTTGGATAGTTATCATCCAGTTACCACATATCATGGTTTAGTTCCAAAAATCAGATTCCATGCATAGTTTCTTTTTTTTGCTTTCTCTAGAGTGCCAGGCTATTCTGCTTGTTTTTAATTTATATTTCTTGAATGTATTATATGGGAAAATGACATATAGACGTTTTGTTCCTTTTTGTAGTAAGTTCATTTGAGCTTTTCAAGGGGGAAATTGGTTAGTTGCCTGAGGAGCATAGAAAGTCTCCTTGTTCCCGCCTACCCGTCCCTGTGCAAGAGAGCTAAGCATTTTTATCTGAGCACTGTTAGCCCATTGGACAGTGTTCCAAAAGAAGTAGCAGACATTTATTGTCCAAATAATTTTAAGCTAAGCAGGACCATGCTACAGAGAATGTCCTAGAGGGAACAATGCTATAACACTGCTTTCACAACAAGAAGTAACACTGATCTGTAAATGAGCTTTTATTTTACTTTCTATCTGCTGTGATTTTAAAGTTCACTTTCACACCATTTGTTTTCATTCTTTGCAAGTAACTTATGATCTTAAACTGCTAGTTATCTGTAAGAATAGGGCTAACCTGTATAATTGAAAACCACTGATAAACCTAAAACCTTGTTTTTAGCTTATATAGTCAATATTCTTCCTCTTAAATCCACTCGAAATAAAAAAGACAGTTTCTAATAAGCAGCAAAATGTGGTGCTTGTGCTTCCCTCCTTCCCTTCTCATCCTACACTGGAGATGTTAATTAACAAAGACAGGCCTAAAAGCCAGGCAGTCAGGAGGAGGAGACGTGGAGGTCACAGATAATTTGGAAAATGAATAAACAATGCCGTGATAGTGAGAGGTAACTACGCTCATGTGTATGTACGATTCTTCTTAAGTGACACAAAAGTCTTCCATTGCACCTGCTGCTACAGGCATTTGATTTCTTCCTGCCCTTAGGTAAGGGAATTGTGTAAAAAACTAGGGAGTTATCTAAGTTGGGAACTGCCTGCCTCCTTGCCACCAAATCAGCCAGGGAGACATAGAATGAGAGATGGAAGGGATGCCACAGGTCATCAAGCAACCCCTTACATTTTTCAGATGAACAACTGGAATCCAGAGAAAGAGAAATTATTCCCCCGAGGTGAGATAACTGGCTCATAGTAGAGCTGGAACTAAAAGCCAGGTTTTCTGACTCATAAGTCTAGAGTTCATTCCATCACATCACATCACACATGTCAATCTCAATACTTAATTTTCTAAAGTAGCCACAGAGACACTAGTTATTTTCATTTTATCTCTTCATTTTCTACCTGGAATGGAAGATGCTGGGCATTCTCTCCCCTGATTTTCTTCTACTATATTCTGTTCCCTTTTCTCCATCTTCAATGCCAGTCCTTCTGTTCAGGCTGTTATCACCTCTTGTGCAAACCCTTATGTTTGTCTCACAGTGAATCTCCCTGTCTTTGACCCCCTTATACGCCATTAACCACATCGATATTAGAATGGGTGTTTATAAATAAGATCTAATTATGGCCTTTGATTAAAATCATGTGAAGAGTCACCATCACTTATTTAACATACTACCTCATGAAGTCCAAACAAACCTCATCATGGTCTTATTCTTAAATATTTCTCTAGCCTCAGCTTTCTTTGCTTTTCTCAACATCCCATCAACTCTTTTTATTGTATGACACAGCTTTAAAACAGTACTCGCAGGGTCCCTCAGGTACTATGTTAGTTCGTGTTTCTGAGATTTTGCATATATCATTCCCTGAGTGATCTCTTCTCTTCCTTTGTCTACCTAGTAAAATGCTCATGCTTCAAAATCCAGCTAAGGTGTTTCTTTTTGACAGTCTTCTCCATCACTCTAGCAGAGTTGATTGCTCTCTCCTTTTATAATTTATCTTTATTGTTGAAAATATTACAGATGTCCCCCATTTTTCCCCATTGCCCCCTTCCGCCCCGTTTCCCCCACCCCAGGCCTTCCCCACACTATTGTCTGTGTCCATGGGTTATGCATATATGCACCCAAGTTCTTTGGTTAATCTCTAGCTACCCGCCCACCCACCCACCCTGCCTTCCCTCTCAGATCCCTCAGTCTGTTCTATGCTTCTGTGTCTCTGGTCTATTTTGTTCATCAGTTTATTTTGTTCATTAGAGTCCACATATGAGTGAGATCATGTGGTACTTGTCTTTCTCTGCCTGGCTTATTTCACTTAGCGTAATACTCTCCAGGTCCATCCATGCTGTCCCAAAGGGTATGAGATCCTTCTTTTTACAGCTGCATAGTATTCCATGGTGTGAAAGTCCCACAGCTTTTGCACTCTTTTTGTGCCATCATTGTAACATTTAGTTACTTTTATTATGGCATTGTATGATAAATGTTTTTTTGTGTCTTCTATATTGTATTGTAAATTTCCTAAGGAAAACATACTTGTTTAATTCTCCCTCCGTCCCTTCTGTACACAGTACCTAAATGTAGGGCTCAATAAATAAGCACTTGGTGTGGCCATGCTCAATATATTTTGTAGATCACAAAGATGGTTAGACATTTACCATAATAAATATGGAGGATCCTTTATTTATTTATTTATTTGTTTGTTTGTTTGTTTGTTTGTTTATTCCTCACCTGAAGATATTTTTTCCATTGGTTTCCAGAGAGAGTGGAAGGGCGGGGGCGGGGGGGAGAGAAACATCAATGTGAGAGAGACACATTAACTGGTTGCCTCCCACATGCACGCCCCTATTGGGGCCTGGGATGGAGCCTGCAACTGACGTACATGACCTTGGCTGGAATCAAACCCCAGACCCTTTAGTCTACGGACCAATGCTCTAACCACTGAGCCAAACTGGCTAGGGCATGGAGATCCATTTTATAAAGTTAGGATCTGTTGCTCTGGTTAATAGGACCATCATGTTCATTTTTAAAAGTGTCAATCAATCATGCTTTTGAAAATGCTGCATAGGATGCAGAAGATAATGAATTTGATTGGGAAGCACATTTACAAGGTAAGCCCACAAGAGAAAACTGTCTGTGTAACATATTGCTTTTTAATAAGGTAAATATATAAACATTAGAGCTGCCTTTTCAATCCTTAGTACTTAAACCTTATATCACCATCAGGAGCAAATATAATTAGATATCTGAAATGTGAAAAATTCTAGTACATTAACACTGAAAGACTTAATACATTGTTTTTCTTGGCACATAATGAACCAATATTAAGGGAATACAGTGTTGTTTATTTATATCATAAGCTGGAAACAAACCTAATGCAAAAGAATGATAGTCTATGCTAACAGCTAAACAGGATACTTAAGAACTGATGCTTAAGTATTTTTGTTTGGGTTTCTGTTTTGGTATTTTTTATCTGAAAGTTTACATGTTTGAAAGGTTGGTAACTATTACAACTGTGGAGTCATTCAATCTGGGCAGAATTTTTTTGTCTGCACCACGGCTGCCTCTGCTTCTCTGCTTTCTTCTCTACCTTCTCCATGTTCTTGCAACATCATTTGTGAGTTGTGACAATTGCAGAAAGAACTGTGTGGCTCATGGCTCTTTAATATTAATCCTGTCCATTTAATTAATTAATGTATTTTTAATCCTCACCCAAGGATAAGTTTTTATTGATTGGAGAGAGAGAGGAAAAGAGAAAGAGAGAGAGAGAGAGAAACATTGACTGGTTGCCTCCTCTATATGCCCCAATGGGGATTGAACCCACAACCTAAGTATGTGCCTTGACGGGGAATAGAACCGGCAACCTTTTTGGTGTATAGGATGACACTCCAACCAACTGACCCACCAGGTCAGGGCTAATCTTGTCCATTTTTAAATTGGAATGTTTGTTTTTTTGATATGTATGAATTCTTCATATACTTTGGATATTCACCCCTTATTGGATATATAATTTGCAAATATCATCTCCAATTCAGTAGGTTGCCTTTTCATTTTGTTGATGGTTTCCTTTACTGTGCAAAATCTTTTTAGTTTGATGTAGTCCCATTTGCTTATTTTTTCTTTTGTTTCTCTTGCCCAAGGAGCCATATCCAAAAAAATACTGCTAAATCTATGAGTATGGTGATTACCAGAGGGAAATGGGTAGGAAGAGGTAAGAGAGAGTAAAGGAGGGGATGAATGATGATGGAAGTTGACTTGGGGTGATGAACACACACTACCATATACAGATCATGTATTATAGAATTGTACACCTGAAACCTATAGAATTTTATTATCTAATGTTACCCCAATAAATTCAATAAAAATTTTAAATAATATTGCTAAGAGCAATGTCAAAGAGTTTACTGTTTATGTTTTCTTCTAAGTGTTTTATGGTTTCAGATTTTACACTTAAGTTTCTAATCCATTTTGAGTTTCTTTTTGTATATAGTGTAAGAAAGTGGTCTAGTTTTATCATTGTTTTTGTATATATTTTTCTAGTTTTCTCAACACTGTTTATTGAAGAGACTGTCTCTTCCTTATTGCATATTCCTGTCTCCTTTGTCATATATTAGTTTACCATGTAAGCATGGGTTTATTTTCTAGGTTCTCTATTCTGGTCCACTGATGTATGTATCTTTTTTTGTGCCAGTACCATATTGTTTTGATCACTATAGCTTTGTAATGTAGTTTGAAATCCAGGAGCATGGTACCTCTAGTTTTGTTCTTTCTCAAGATTGCTTTGGCTATTTGGAGTCTTTTGTGGTTCCATATGAATGTTAGTATTATTTGTTCTAGTTATATGAAAAAATACCTTTGGTATTTTGAAAGGGATTGCATTGAATCTGTAGATTGTTTTGGGTAGTAGGATATTAAAACAGTATTAATTATTTCAATCCATGAGCATAATATATCCTTTTATTTATTTGTCTCATCTTCAGTTTCTTTCATTAATATCTTATAGTTTTCAAAGTATAGGCTTTCCTCTCCTTGGTTAAATTTATTTGTAGATATGTTATTATAATGCAATTGTAAATGAGATTGCTTTCTTTATCTTTCTTTCTGGTAGTTAATTATTAGTGTATAGGAACACCATTGATTTCTTTCTATATATTAATTTTGAATTTTGCAAGTTTACTGAATGCATTTATTAGTTCTAATAATTGTTTAGTGGTGTCTTTGGGGTTTTCAACATGTAGTATCACACCAGCTGCAAACATTGACAGCTTTTACTTCTTTCTTTCCAATTTAGATTCTTTCAATTTCTTTTTTATTTTGATGTCCTTGCTGTGACTACAACTTTCAATACTATGCTGAATAAAAGTGATGAGGAGTAGTGAAGGGGAGCTTGGTCCTATTTAATAACCACACAGCATTGATGTTCCAGCAGATGGCTGGCCAGTTTGCCATTGTAAATAAACTAGGTCCTCAAACATTGGGTCCATTCAAATTGGCTACAAGGTGCTGGGTAAGAATCAGTACAACTTTCTTGGCTTATTCTCTCAGAATAATTAGAAGCATTTTATTTCTTTTTTTAATGTCTTCATTCTCCACAATCAATTCCTATAAGTCTATACATTCAAACTGGTGATTCTCTGTCCTATCTGTTTTTGTTTTCCAGTTCCTTTCCATCCTTCTTCAGGACCTCAGAAAGTCTTGACTGACATATTTTGATAATCTCCTAACTGGTTTTTCCACTACTCTTTTTTATACTAATTATCACTTTTTGAAGAATCCTATTAAGTATTACATAAAATTGTCTTTGGCTTTGCACAGAAAAATAGGCTATGGGTTAATATAAGGAGCTCAATATGAACTTTTAAATATTGTTATTCATATAAAATCTTACCTTAATACCACCTTGGCAGTTGATAAAGATGGTATTTTTATTATTAACATAATAATATTTAGTAGGAATAATACAGGGTGGGGCAAAAGTAGCTTTACAGTTGTGAGTACATGAAACACAGTTTATTCTTGTATTATTATTTATTAATTATTGTATTATTTTCCATACAAGCAACTGTAAACCTACTTTTGACCCACCCTGTATAAAACTACATGGAATGGTTTAATATTATTTATACTACTCTCCCCCTACAGAGAACAAAAAGAGAAAAATTATCCAATATGAAGATGGATTAGTTTTGAGTAGCTATCCTGTATATATTCGATCTCTCCTTGCAGATCCACCCTCCTCCCATATCTACCCTCTTGTGCCTTGGATAACGACCTCTTTGGACTGTACTAACAGTCTCCCTTCTGTTCTACTCTGGCTTCTTATGAGATGCACTTACAGAAGATCAGAAGGCTGGAGAAGAGAGAGATCAGGCTACAAATTGGCTGTGATTTCATTTTCTTCCCAAAGGCTAGAGCTCCAGCTTTATCTGGATTCTGGAAACCACGTTATGTTCTTTACCCCTTTAGCTCTAATGATGTGACAAAGCTACAGTTTTGCTAGCCTGAGATATTAATGAAAACTGATTGGTTTTCCTTACCTCATTATTTTTTAACCCTGTCAACACTTTTAAAAAGTCCCTTTATGAAATGATCTCCAATTAGCCCATTCGAATATATGCTATATGTTTCCTGCCAGGACTCTGACTGATACAATGGCTTTACTGGACACTGGCAGAAAAAAATGAATTCACAGAATACTCAAAAATTAAAACTGTTTTTTTATGGTACGTGTTACCAAACATTTACTGGCGTGGGTAAGGATCCTATATAGTAGGTCAACTCCTTCAGTGATTTAGAAGTACATGTTGTAACCAGTTTCACAGGGAGTTCATAAGAGAGATAAGCTTTATATGGAGGCTGTATTAGTCATAGTTGGCTAAATTTATGTGGAGTAACAAATCTCATGGAATTAACACAATAAAAATTTATTTTTCACTCAGTTGCAGTCTGCTGGGAATCTAGGTAATTTCTCAGGGTGGCTGCCTTCCATGCGGTGACTCAACAATCCAGCTACCTTGTGATTCCATGATCCCAACCTAAGGTTTCCTCCCTAGCATCCTAACAGGAGCAGAGGGAGAATGGACTGTTGTCCAAGGACTTCCTACTACCTCAGCCGGTTAAGTGACACAATCACATTTTATTGATGAGGACCAATCAGATACCTCCCCCTAACTTTAAGATGGCTGGAAAGAGGTTTTTGTATACCCAGGAAGGAGGGTCTTATGCCTACAATATGAGATTTGGTAAACACATCTGCTTTAGGTGCTATAATAAGACGGGGTTTATAGTTGAAGCAGGTATTTGGTTACACATACTTAAATGTTTTCTAGGTTAAGGTTATTGTAGCTTTGATCTTCCATTTGTCTCTTAAGGTGAAGCCAAAATTTTTATGGAGCAGAACCTTTGATTTGCCCTTAGTACCCTCTTGACATGCTACCAGAGTTAGAGTTGTCTTCTTTTATTAAAATGTGTGTCCTTGTAGGATACTTAGCATGAACCTCTGCACTTAAAACAGTAGAATAGAATAGCTCCACAGTTTCATTCCAGCAAAACATCAAAAGTTATAGCCTTAAAATCTTTGCATAAGGGATCTTATAAGATACTGGCTGTTATATTTCATGTAAGGTTGCTGTTTAGATTATTGTTTACCACATTTCATAACATTGTCCCTATGAAGACCCATAGATAAATTCTGTTCTTGATAAGAGGAAAAGGAGTTTGGTGTGGCTTAAAATAATCTCAACTACAATGTTGTGGAGATGGTTATGTTTCCCTTTCATGTTGGCTGCTAATCCTTCTAGCAAGTATATCTTGCTTCACAATATACATTTGGTTTCACTCCCCATTTTATCTTATTTTTCTGCAATTATTTTCCTTTTTCCAGATTTTATCACAGTTTTATTTCTATTTTGTATTGCTATATTGTTTACATGTTTATATGCTGTCTTAAAAAATAGCATATAACTACATATAAAGCCAAACCCTGCTACGTGTATGAGTCTCTAAATACTAAAATTTGCCATGAGCTAGTGTAGATTCAGCCTCTGAAAAATTTCTTTCTGCAGTGTAAATTTAATAGTTTATGATAAGAGCACAACATAGAGTTTTAGGTATTTTTTTTAACTTAAAGAAGAAGACTCCCAGTGAATAAAGTTAATATTTTATGTAAGGTTGTCAGAAATAGCATTTCCAAATTTGCCCCATTGTCTAACATAATATGATTAAATAGAACCATCATTAACTAAGATGAAAGTGTTGCAAAATACATGAAAAGATTCTCTCATTTACTTTGGACTTGGGAATAATCTCAAGAGTGAATTATTTAACTCAGGTGTTGAAACCTGAGGTATAAACAGCAATCAGTGATTTGAGGCTCAGGGATGGCTAGCTAATTTATCTGGCTCCTAAATCTCTGATTCAGAGCCTGAGGCAACTATTTATTTCTAGGGCTTTGGGACATTGCTTCATTGAAAGAAGCCTGCTTTCCTTTGCTGCTATTACTCTGAGGAAAATAAAACATATAACTGTCTATATAAATATATCTATGTAGAGATATAGCGCCTATCATCTATCTATCTATCCATCTATCTATCTATATCTATCTATCTATCTATCTATCTATCTATCTATCTATCTATCTATCTATCTATCTATCTCTATCTATCTATCTATCTATCTATCTATCTATCTATCTATCTATCTATCTATCTATCATCTATCTATCTATCCATCTATCTATTTATCATCTATCATCTATCTATCTATCTATCTATCTATCTATCTATCTATCTATCTATCATCTATCTATCATCTATCTATCTATCATCTATCTATATCTATCTATCATCTATCATCTATCATCTATATCTATCTATCATCTATCATCTATCATCTATAACTATCTATCATCTATCATCTATCTATATCTATCTATCTATCTATCTATCATCTATCTATCTATCTATCTATCATCTATCTATCTATCTATCTATCTATCTATCTATCTATCTATCTATCTATCATCTATCTATCTATCTATCATCTATCTATCTATCATCTATCTATCTATCATCTATCTAATCTATCATCTATCTATATCATCTATCTATCATCTATCTATCTATCTATCTATCTATCTATCTATCTATCATCATCTATCTATCATCTATCTATCATCTATCTATATCTATCTATCTATTATCTATCTATATCTACCTATCCTCTATCTATCATCTATCTATCTATCTATCTATCTATCTATCTATCTATCTATCTATCTATCTATCTATCATCTATCTATATCTATCTATCATCTATCTATCATCTATCTATCTATCTATCTATCTATCTATCTATCTATCATCTATCTATCATCGTCATCTATCTATTTATCATCTATCTATCATCTATCTATCTATCATCTATCATCTATCTATCTAATCTATCATCTATATCTATCTATCATCTATCTATCTATCTATCTATCTATCTATCTATCTATCTATCTATCTATCTATCTATCATCTATATCTATCATCATCTATCTATATCTATCATCTATCATCTATCATCTATATCATCTATCTATTTATCTATCTATCATCATCTATCTATCTATCTATCTATCTATCTATCTATCTATCTATCTATATCTATCATCTATCTATCATCTATCTATCTATCTATCTATCTATCTATCTATCTATCTATCTATCTATCTATCTACCATCTATCTATCTATCTATCATCTATCTATCATCTATCTATCATCTATCTATCTATCATCTATCATCTATCTATCTATCTATCATCTATCATCTATCTATCTATCTATCTATCTATCTATCTATCTATCTATCATCTATCTATCTATCTATCTATCATCTATCTATCTATCTATCTATCTATCTATCTATCTATCTATCATCTATCTATCTATCTATCATCTATCATCTATCTATCTATCATCTATCTATCTATCATCTATCTATCATCTATCTATCTATCATCTATCTATATCTATCATCTATCTATCATCTATCTATCATCTATATCATCTATCTATCATCCATCTATTAATCTATCTGTCTGAAGTTTTCTTTAGTTTTTGTGATAGCTTTCCTGTTCTCTCAGCTTGGTGCCCCCTCCCTGCCCCATGCTATTCTGTCTGTTACTGCCTTTTTCTTCCCCCATGTTCAGAATGTCTTTCACTTTCAGTCTTGGTTTTCTCTTTGTTTAGTATTTATTTCATTATAATTCCTTACAGTTCATTGGTCTTTCTTCCATCTTATCTCCCAAACTTCAGAGAATGGGCAGCGTATAGCTTGGCTTCCTTCTACCCTCTTCCCCTTGCCCTCTGCTCTCTCACCCTGCTTGCTGCCCGCCTGAACTGGTTATTGCAACAGTGTTTTCAAAGGCAGTCATTTGATGCGCAAAGCCTAGTGGACTCTATGAAAGAAAGGGAAATTGTGTCACTGTTCTCACTTCATTTTCTAAGGGAATGTCCTAGGTGCTTTTACCTTTCCTGGGGACTATTTAGCCTATGCATTTTTCTTCTAAGGACAATTTAAAACATTTTTTTTCTTACCATGGAAACAGGCCAATTAGGAGAATTCATGCCCCTCTCCCCCATGTGGCAGTTACTTTTTACAATCATCTGACCTCCTCCTTTTACCCTCTGCTAGTCTCTTCATGTAAAAGGATCCACATTCACAAAAGTCTTTTAATTTTTGACTTTAAGAGAAACGGTATGCCCATCACAAATTAAACATGTACTCTTTTGTTGGATTTAGTGTCTTGGGGAACTGGCCAAATTCCAGTTTGCTGCCTAGAAACGACTGAGTCAGTTAGTTGTGTTCTTCCTCACTTCTTGTTAAATCTGCTGAGCTGTGTGGCAGCCTGGTGGTCTGCCTGTCATATTGCTTTTTATTTTTTTTATTTACTTTTAAAAAATAGTTTATTGATTTTTAGAGAGAGAGAAAGGGAGAAGAGAGAAACATCGATGCGAGAGAGGCCGGGGCACATTCGCAACCCAGGCATATATCCTGGTCTTGAATAGAACCAGCAACCTTTTGGTGCATGGGGTGATGCCCAACCAACTGAGCCACACGGGCCAGAGCCTGTCATATTGCTTTTTAAATGTGGCTGCATTCTTGAGGAGGGTGAAAGTAGAGGAAGTTGGTTATCCAATTAAATGAAATAGTGGATTGCCAGATCAAATTTTGAGTTCTACTCATAATTTTACTTTCCTGAAAAAGTATTAATTTATTTACAAATCATTTACTGTAGCACTTATAAAACACCAGGCACTTGCCTAAATCTACAGCAGGGAGCCTACTTAAGGGCAAGAGTTCTCAGGCTAGACCACATATTAGAATCACCTGGAGAGTTGAAAAATGTACTTAAATCTGAGTATAACCTCTAGTAATTCTTCTTTTATATGTTTTTATTGATTTCAGAAAGAGGTAGGGAGAGGGAGAGAGAGAAACATCAATGATGAGAGTCATGAATCGGCTGCCTCCTGCACGCCCCCCACTGGGGATCAGCCCACAATCCAGGCATGTACCCTGATGGGAAATCAAACTGGGATCTCCTGGATCATAGGTCGAAGCACAACCACTGAGTAATGCCAGCCAGGCACACCTCTAGTAATTCTGATTTAACTGGTCTAGGTGTGGGATGGACATATCAATATGTAAAATCTCTGCAGATGACTCTAATGTTTAGCTAATTAATATTAATTGGTCTAGGGCAGTGTTTCTCAGAATTTTATTCCAGACTAGCAGCATCAAAATCAGTATCACCTGGGAGCTTGTTAGAAAGGCCCATTATTGGGCCCTATTCATAGCTTACTAAATCAGAAACTCTAGATGTGAGGCTCAGCAATCTGTTTAACAAGCCCTTTAATTCAGCCATCTGCAAACTATTTTTAATTAAAGGATATACAGTACATATTTTAGGCTTTGTGGGCCATAAGTCCCTGTCACTATGTTGTAACAGCCATAGACAATATGTAAAAATATGAGGCTGTGCTCCAATAAAGCTTTATTTATAGGTAGGAAGCTGGGCTGGATTCAGTCCTTGAACAGTCATTTTTTGACACTTGCTCTAGGTGGTTCTGATACACGCTGAAGTTTGAGAACTACTGGTACAGGGGAAATGACAAATAAATTGTTAGAAAATAGCTATCAGATACGAATTATTTGCTAGGGAAGAAAAGGGTGCCGAGGTGGTGCATTAAAAGATACTTAACCCAGATTTGCTATGTAGAAAAAGGATTCTAACGGAAAGCATCAGCTTGTAAGAGTTGGATAAAAAGGCAAGGAGAGAGCACGCTTGGCAGGGTGAGCACGGGGGGAGCTTTCACACCGCTTTCCCTGAATATGAACCCTCTACTCCATTCCTACCTGCCTCCTTACTGCTTTATTCAATTGTCAAGGACATCTCTGCATTCCTGCTTCTGTTTATTCTACTCCCCCCTCCTTGGAATATTCTTTTTCTCCTTCTTCATCCCTTTCAGTTCTACCCGTTCTCCAAGGCCCGGTTAAGATTGCAAAGGGAGTCAGAATGTCCTTCCTGTCACCGTACATGTGAGACAGCAATATGTCTGAGAGACTCTGTGCACTCATGAGAAGGCAGGTGCACAGTCTTTAGGTTAAAGAGCCCAAGATCTTCCAAAATCGACTGCAAATTTGCAGGTCATATTGGAAGGAGGCAAAGCCTTTGGGTGAAATTGATGAGTAAATATTGAGTATTCAAAGGTCTTAAGCAAATGACAAGAAATTTCTGATTTGTAATTAGAAACTGCCGCAAAAAGGATTTATTCCATTTAACATTATTCTGTATTTGTTTCAGGCGTACTTGGAAATAAAGAAATAAATTTACCTGATGCTATTTGAAAATAAAAATAAATATAAAATAAAACAAATTTTAAGAAGAAGAATCTATTTCAGAGAACAAATTATATGCAATGAGATTAATATTGGACACAAAAGAGAAATCAGCCTAGACTAAACCAGTCCAATAACCACTTTAAACCATTATATGAATTATTAGCTCTTCCTTAGTGAGGAAACCTAAAGGCTGTTAAACAAACCCACTCTCAGTTACTTATGGATGTTGATATTTGTCCATTCAGAGTAAATTATTTTTACTTTTTATTATTGATAGTGCATTGACATTTTCAATAAGTACTTTTGTTATTCAAATAAAGTTCTATTTTGAAATAACTTTCTAGATACTTTCAAATCAATATGCCTACACTGGGCAGAACCTACCTGACTACTAAGGACTTGGTGGCTTGGGTTGTATAGAATCAGATAAGTATCTTTCCATATAGAATTCTGTCTTAATGAAGCTCATTTCGCTTTGGGTCTGCTGCAAGTTACACAAAATCATGTAAGAGACAGAGAGAATGAAAGTGAGAGAGAGAAGAGTGTGTTCAGAACGTTAATTCAACACAACATCAATATAGGGTATAGGAAAATGGCAGTTTATGTTATGGCTGGAGAGGTAGGCAGGGACTAGAAAAATGTCAGACTTCATATCCTATGCCAAGTGGACTCTGTGAAAGAAAGGGAAATTGTGTCACTGTTCTCACTTCATTTTCTAAGGGAATGTCCTAGGTGCTTTTACCTTTCCTGGGGACTATTTAGCCTATGCATTTTTCTTCTAAGGACAATTTAAAACATTTTTTTTCTTGCCATGGAAACAGGTCCATTAGGAGAATTCATGCCCCTCTCCCCCATGTGGCAGTTACTTTTTACAATCACCTGACCTCCTCCTTTTACCCTCTGCTAGTCTCTTCATGTAAAAGGATCCACATTCACAAAAGTCTTTTAATTTTTGACTTTAAGAGAAACGGTATGCCCATCACTTAAGAGAAGTGACATGATTCATTTTGTATTTTACAAAGATTCTTTAAAGTTAAGTAATGGATTAAACTGGATAGAAGTAATTCTGGGCAGGAAGAAGATAGTAACTTCCATCTTAGATATGTTGTGTTGAGGTATTTCTGGAGCTTTGGAGCTTACTTAACTTTTTCTTCATTATCACAAAACTTCCTACTTAATCAACTGGAGGTCTCTATTCAAATATAAGTCCTTCCTGAATTTAACAAGTCACCTAATAATCTAAAATTAACTGTAATCACATACTCATATAGAGAAAAACTTATAGAAATATTAAAACAAAAAACATTTTAGAGAAATCAATTACTCCAGCCTCCTTACTTTACAAATAAGGGTTATAAATATAAGAAGTTTTAGCCCTGGCTGGATAGCTCAGTTGGTTAGAGAGTCATCCTGATACACCGAGGTTGCATGTTGGATCCCTGGTCAGGGCACATATCAACCAATGAATGCATAAATAAGTGAAACGACAGATCAGCCTCTCACACACACTCTCTCTTTCTCTCTCTACCTCTCATCAATAAAAAAAAGATAAAAAGGGAAAAAGTTTTATGTAAGCCCATGATAATCACAAAGAAAAACAATGTGTGGTAGATAAACAAAAGTTAAAGATAAAGGAATCAAAACATCCCACAAAAATCAAATCATAAAGGAAGACAGCAAGATGGAAGGAAAGAACAAATGCACTATAAAACACTCACAAAATAGTTAACAAAATGGCAATATTAAGTCCTCACCTATCAGTAATTACTTTAAATGTAAATTGATTAAATTCTCCAATCAAAAGACATAGAGAGGATGAAGGGATAAAAAGATTCAATTAAGTACAAGAGACTTATATTAGCATTAAGGGCCCACATAGGCTGAAAGTGAATGGATGGGAAAAGATATTCCATGCAATAGTAATCAAAAGAGAGCAGGAGTATCTTAAATTAGACAAAATATCCTTAAGTCAACAATTGTCAAAGAGACAAAGAAGGTGATAAATAATGGTGAAGGGGTCAATTCATCAAGAAGATAAAAGAATTGTAAATATATAGCACCCAAGGTCAAAAAACTTAAATGCATAAAGCATATATTAACAAATAGACAGCAATACAATAATAGTTGGGGAATTAAAATACCCCACTTTTATTAATCAATAGATCATCCAGACAGAAAATCAGTGAGGAAACAGCATTTAAATTGCTCTATATACCATCTTCATGCAACAAACATATACAGAACATTCTACTGAATAGCAGCAGAATGTACACTCTTGTCAAGTGCATAAGGAACATTCTCTAGGACAGATCACATGTTAGGCCACAACACACATCTTTCAAATTTAAGAAGACTGAAATTATATCACATATTTTTTCCAACCACAATGGAATGAAACTCGAGAAAAATTGAAAAATTCACAAATGTGTGGAAATTAAACATCACAGTCCTGAACAACAAATGGTCAAAGAAAAAAATCAAAAGGGATATCAACAGCATTTTGAGACAAATGGAAATACAACATAACCAAACGTAAGACATGCAGCAAAAACAGTTCTAAGATGAAATTTTATAGTGATAAACACCTGTAAAAAGAAAAATAAAAGTTCTCAAATAAACAACCTAACTTTATAACCCAAGGGACTAGATAAAGAAGAATCAAATAAAAACAAAAGTGGGAAAATGAAAGAAATAATAAATATCATAGCAGAAATAAATGAAGTAGAAACTGGAAAAGCAATAGAAAGAGAAACAAAACTCAGAGCTGTTTTTTGAAAAGGTTAACAAATTCAAAAAAAAATTAACAGAACTGACAGACCATTAGGTGGACTAAGAAAAAAGAGAGAGGTTCAAATAAATAACAAAATTATAAATAAAAAGGAGACATTACAACAGAAATAAAATGGATTATAAAGAACTACTATGAACAATTATATGGCAACAATTGGACAACCTAGAAAAAAAAGGATAAATTCCTAGAAAAATACAACCTCCCAAGACTGAATCATGGAAAAATAGAAACTCTGACTAGACTAAGAATGAGAGAGAAGTGATTGGATGAGTTTTCAAAAACCTCCTATCAAAGAAAAGCACAGGAATAGATTGCTTTACTGGTAAACTCTACCAAAACTTTAAAGAGGAATTAATTTCAAACCTTTCCAAACTCCTCTAAAAACTGTGAAGAAGGGAACACTTCTCAGCTAATTTTATGAAGATAGCATTACCCTGATACCAAAGCCAGACAAAAGCACTACAAGAAAAGAAAATTACAGGCCAGTATCCTTGATGAACGTGGATGCAAAAATCCTCAACACAATACTGGCAAACCAAATTCAGTAGCAAATTAAAAGGATGATAGACTATAATGAAATAGGATTTATCCTGGGAATGCAAGGATGGTGCAACATATGCAAATAAGTTAATGTAATATACTTTATTAACAGAATGAAGACTTAAAAAACGAACGATCATTTCAGTAGTTGTAGAAAAAGCATCTGACAAAATTCAACATCACTCATGAACAAAACGCTTAACAAATCAGAGAAGGAATGTACCTCAATATAATATAGGTCATATATGATAAAATCATACTCAACAGTGAAAAAAAGCAAAGGTTTTCCTATACGATCAGGTATAAGACAAGGATACCCACTCACACCACTTCTATTCAATATAGTACTGGAAGTCTTAGCCTGAAAATGAATTAAGAAAAATAAATAGAAGGCATCCAAATCAGAAAGGAAGAAGTAAAATTGTCTTTGTGTGCCTATGACATGATATTATATATAGAAAACTCTAAAGACTCCACCAAAAAATGTTTGAACTAATAATAAAGTTGCTGAATACAAAACCAACATACAAAAATAAGTTAATAAGTTGCATATATTAATACACTAACAAAAAAGTATCTAAGACAAAATTAAGAAAACAATCTAATTTATAATAACATCAAAAAAATAAAGTAGGTAAGAATAAATTGAATCAAGCAGCTGAAAGATATGTACACTGAAAACTACCAAACGCTGGTGAAAGAAATCCAAGAGGCACAAATAAATGGAACAGTATCTTATATTCATGGAATGCAAGAATTAACTTCGTTAAAATGTCAATACTCAAAGTGATCTACAGATTCAATGTAATTTTTAACAAAATTCTAATGGTATTTTTTACAGAAATGGTAAACAAAAAATCTTAAAATTCACAAGACCCAGAGTAACCAAAGAAATCTTGATCAATAAGAGCAAATCTGGAGGCATCACACTTTCTGATTTCAAATTGTATTACAAAGCTATACAAATCGAACACTGTAATACTGGCTTAAAAATAGGCATGGAGACCACCCAGAAACATATGCATGTACATACAGTCAACTAATCTTCCACAAGGGTGACAAGAATACAAAAGAAGAAAAAGATAGTCTCTTCAATAGATGAGGCTGAGAAAACTGGATACCCACATGCAAAAGAATAAAGTTTGACTCATATTTTACCCTATACATTAAAAACTCAAAATAGATTAAAGGCTTAATGTAAAATTTGCAACTATAAAACCCCCAAAAGAGAACGTAAAGAAAAAGCACCTTGACATTGGTTTTTGGCAATGATTATTTTGGATATAACACCAAAAGCCAGTATGACACAAGCAAAAATAAACAAGTGTGATTACATCACACTATAAACTTCTACCAAGCAAAGGGACAATGAATAAAATGAAAAGGCAACCTACTTAAGAAACTATTTGCTTTCATATTGTGGCAATTGTAAATAATGCTGCAAGGAACATAGGGATGCATATATCTTTTCATAGTAGTGTTTTGGTTTTATTTGGATACACACAGAAGTGGGATTTTTAGGTCATATGGTAGTTCTATTTTTAATTTTTTGGAGGAAACCTCAGTACTGTTTTCCATAGTGGCTGAACCAATTTACAATCCTACCAACGGTGCCTGAGGGTTCCCTTTTCTCCATAGTCTCACCAACAGTTGTTGTTTGTTGATTTGTTGATGGCAGCCATTCTGATGGGTGTGAGGTGAAATCTCATTGTGGTTTTAATTTGCAATTCTCTGATGATCAGTGATATCAAACATCTTTTCATATCAATAGATGATTAGATAGAGAAGTGGAACATATATATACAATGGAATATTACTTGGCCATAAAAAATGAAAACTTGCCATTTATGTCAACATAAATGGACCTGTAAGGTACTATGCTAAGTGAAATAAGTCAGAGAAAGACAAATACCATGTGATTTTGCTTATATGTGGAATCTAAAAAAATAAAATAAATAAACAAACTCATAGATACAGAGAACAAAATGATGTTTGTCAGGTGGAAGGAAGGTTGGAGCAGGAGGGGGGGTGGAAAAGATGAAGGGATTAAGAAGTACATATTTGCAGTTACAAAATAGTCATAAGGACATGAATTACAGCATAGGGAATGTAGTCAATAATATTGTCGTAACTATGTGTGGTTTCAGGGGGTACTAGATTTATTGGGGGAATCACTTAGTAATATAAATTTCTAACCACTATGCTGTACACCTGAAAATAATATAATAGTGAATGTCAAGTGTAATTGAAAAATTAAAAAAAAATAATTGCAAACCATATATCTGATAAGCAGTTAATATCCAGAAAATATAAGGAATGCTTACAACTCAATAGCAAAACCACAAATAACCCAATTTAAAAATGGACCTGAATAGGCATTTCTTCAAAGAAGGCAAACAAATGGCAAGAGATAAATAGAAAGGTGCCCAACATCACTAATCATCAGGAAAATGCAAATCTGAACTACAATGAGATACCACATCATGCTGGTTAAGATGGCTATCACGAAAAAGAAAAGAATTTAATTGTTTGGTGTTGAGTTATATGAATACTTTATATATTTTGGATATTAATCTGTTGTCAGAATTGTTGTTTGCAAATATCTTCTCCTATTTGGTTAGTTGCCTTTTTGTTTCATTGGTGGTTTCTTTTGCTCTACAGAAGCTTTTTAGTTTGATACAGTCCCATTCATTTATTTTTGCCTTTACTTCCATTGCCTTTGGGGTCAAATTAATAAAACCTTCTCTAAGACCAAGGTCCATAAGTTTAGTACCTATTTTTTTTTATATGTAATTTATTGTTTCAGGTATTATATTTAGGTCTTTGATCCATTTTGAATTAATTCTTATATATGGAGACAAAGAGCAGTCTAGTTTCATTTTTTGCATGTGGTTTTCCCATTTTCCCAGCACCATTTATTCAGTTTCAGACTACACTGAATATTAGCCAGTCTCTTTGGTTAACATTAACCATTAATCAATCATTGAACATTGGATGTAACATATGTACATGTTTACACATATTCATTACATAGATAAATTTACAAACATTGTGGAGCAATTGGGAAGTTATAATTATATGTGTGTCCCTCAATTTAAAATAAACATTTAAATATTTTTCTCAAAGTAAAGGCTTTAAAAAAATAATCTGACCTCATATGGACAAATAAATTCTAAGAATTAGAAGAAATTAGTTTGGATTTGTTCAAGTTATTTTCAGATGGGTGTGTTCCTGCAAATGAACACATCTTTGTAATTGAACATAATATGATTTGTCTATTTAAAATCAGCATTTAGATAGTTTAGATTCAAGGTGGGAAGAATGAATTCCCAAACATTTGTGTGGTATGTGTAAGGGAGGCAATTGAGAAAAACAATAGAAGAAAACTAAGGCATTTATGATAGCTGTTTCTGAAATAAACAAATATTGCATATGCTGACAAATCCCGAGTATAATGTCTTGTTTAACTGATGGCTTTTCCATTCTTCTCAGGAGGCCTCAAATTATCTGAACTGTGGAGATGTTAATTCTGGGGAAGTTACACATTTTGTCTACACTTATTCTTTTGCCTCTAAGACATTTTAAAAAGCAAGCTTTGGACTATATTAAAAACTCTAGATGATGCCAATGCAATTTTAAAAAAGTATAAAATTGGGCCCGGCCGGGCGTGGCTCAGCGGCTGAGCGTCGACCTGGGATCCAGGCAATCGGGGTTCGATCCCCGGTCAGGGCACAGGCCCGGGTTGCGGGCTCGATCAATGACTCTCTCATCATTGATGTTTCTATCTCTCTCTCTCTCTCTCCCTCTCCCTTCCTCTCTCTGAAATCAATAAAGATATTAAAAAAAAAAAAGTATAAAATTGGAATAATAATACTGGTGAAATTTATAATATCCAACCCATTTCTTTGGACATATATAATTTGTGCAGTTATGTGTAGACAATGTCATCTTCGAAGCTGTCAGATGTTTTCCTTTTCAATTCTTACAGCCTTAACAAAAATGTCCACCTCATTCTCAAGCTACAAAAATTAAGAATATACGCTATTATTACCGCTTAGATCCCGTTCCCGGTTTATCGGTCAGCATGGGCTCAGTTGCAAGTGCGATCGCCTTGCACCGTCATTTCCCTTGAATTCCTAAAGCCATCATTTCTTTGGGTTCATTCTTCATTTTTTATGAGGCCCTGTTTGTTCCCCCCTCTGTGCTGCCTTTCCTGCCTCCCTAGGTTCATTTTTTTCTTTCTCCTCCAGCACGGTGGCCTTCTGCATGTGACACCTTCCTTTGCAACCTCAGTTAGTCACCATTAGCATCAGAGCATGGAAATGTTTTTTCCCCCCCAGGAAAAAAACAAAACCCACTATTCATAATTTTGGTCAGTCTTCCAGAAAGAAGGCTTCCATGAAAACATGATTATTCCTTTTGTTTCATTCTTTCTGGCTTGGACGGGTTTACAGCATGTCATTTAAAATACATGCTGTGTTTTATGCATCTGTGTTCATCATGTAGTTTCGAAGAGGAAATGGGAAACCTGTCTTAAACCTAACCTTATATAGTTTAAGAAAAGGACATAACAAAGACAGATAAGATTTTTCAAAGTTCCCTTACCTTCATTCTTTTAAAAAGTCTCTCGTTTTCTCTCTGGTTCCTAGCAGGGGTACTTTGTCAGCTTTATTTCTTGGCCTCAAACACATGGTTTCAAGTAAAATCCCTTTGATTCAAGTCTGCTTCATCTACAGGAAGACTGAAGAAAAATATCTATTTTCTCTTAAATAACTTTAAAATGGTCCTTCATGTTTTCTTTAACCAAGAAATAATGATCTTGCCAATCTGGAACTGAGTTAAAAACAGGACTGACTTCCTTTTTGCTTCTGCTTTTTAAGGTTAAGACAAGTAAAATTATTTTTTATGGATTTGCAAGATACTTTGCATAAATCAAAAATCATTTTGCCTTTTATACAAAGTGAAAATTAGTCAGTGTTTGTTAACACTCATACAGCAATCGTCTAAGAAAAATATTTTCAAAGAGGAGAACATTTTCTTCCCTAAAAAATCTTTTTTTACTTCAAAACTGAGAATGTTGAATTGCAGAGAGAAAGCTAAAATTTTCCATAAAGGAATGTAACTTTCACAATCAAAATCATCTATTTTTTTTTTAAAAGTATTCTGATGAGTTTTTAGTTCTTTTATTAAATCTAAATAGATACCTTCCTAGGTTTGTTTGGTAGGTACACCTCTTGAAGGAGTTGAAGATAATCATTAATTCATTAATCAGTATTCATGGCAGTGACACCTAAGTTATGCCTTTAAAAATTTTTTTCCAATATTATATTAGTTTCAGGTGAACAGAGCAGTGGTTAGACATTTATATAACTTACAAAGTGATCCTCCCCTGATAAGCCTAGTAACCCCTAACACCATCTATTATTATTACAATATTATTGACTATATTCCCCATGTTGTATGTTACATCACTGAGACTATGTTTTAAACCACAAAGTACAGACCATTTAGTCTCTCAAAAAATATTCGTATATTTAGGAGGCAAAAAAAAGATTAACAAGGATATTCTGAAAATATTTCTGTCCATATGTGTATATCTAAAATTTTTCTGCTTATTGTTTTCCACATCTATATTATTTAAATACTTTGACTGATATAAGTCTGTTAGTTGACTCCTCAGTCAACTTGTTCTGGTTACATTTGTCTTGTGAGAGATGATGTTTTATGAAGTAATCAGAATTCTTTCTGTAAAGCATATTTATTTAATTTACCTCTGGACCTTTTCTTTGGTTATAAATTGTGCTTTAGCTCAGTCGACCCTAACTTCCTATTTCTGGTATTTCTTGCTTTCCCTTCACGGGCTTTTGTTTTACGCAAAGTAGTGCTCCAATTGATTATGAGAATGTCAAGGCCAAGGCTGGGAGCGGTACACTTTTCCAGCAGAGTTGACAAAGATGTGGCTAAGATGGAAGCAACATAAAAATACCAGGTTCATTAGGAGTTGGATAGGCTTAGGATAGTGGTTATCTGAAGAAAGGGGCAAAGTAATGGTATGCAATATCTTGGTTTTTAATACTGTTCTCTAATACAAGAATATAGGGCTCCTTGAAGAAATGGCTAATCCTAGGGTAGGACATGAGATATATGCAATGAACCTGGCACATCTTGTAGTACCATAAGTTAAGAAAGTGCTCAAAAAATGATTGGGATATGTCAAAGGGACACAGGTGCCAACCTGGGAGGGTTCTCAGTGACCCAAACCAGAACAATTTGTTGAACAGAATAAATAACATGGTATTGGATTCTAACCCTGGGTATAAATAGTTATACATGACTGTAAGCTGATATAAATTATTAAATAAATACATGAATGAATAAATAACAGAGAATAGACAAATCTCCCATGCATAATTTATATACATGACTTTCCTTCCAGGAGGTGAAATTTAATTCCACCCCCTTGAGTGGGGCTTGACTTAGTGACTCACTTCCAAAGAAGAGTGTATGAAATAAGGGAGGAGTACTAATTTTATAATGGAGAAACCTGGCACACACTACCTAACCCAAGTGATTAAGGTTAACATTATCAGCGATAAGACATGTTAATCACATGTACCTATTTGATTGATGGATGAAAACTGCACTTCACCTCTATGATCTTACTTCCCTAGACCCATAATCTCGGTTTAACCATGAGATAAACATCAGGCAAATCCAAATTGATGGACATACTATAAAACACTGGAAAAGTATTCCTCAAAACTGCCAAAGTCATGCAGAAATGCAAGCAAAGACTGAGAAACTGTCACAGACCAATGAAAACTAAAGAAAAATGGTTACAATATGCGATCTTGATGTGGGATCTTCAAATGGTAAAAGGGCATTAATGGAAAAACTAGTGAAACTAAATAAAGTCTCAAATTTGGTTAATAGAAATGTATCAATGTTATTTTCTTAGTTGTGACAAATGAAGCATGATTGTATAAGATGCTAAAAACAGGGGAAACTGGGTAAAGAGTAAATGGGAATATCTGTACTACCTTTGCAACATTTCTGTAAATCTAAAATTTTCCAAAATCAAAAGCTTGTTTTAAAAAGTAAATGATGCCCCACCGGTGTGGCTCAGCGGTTGAGCATTGACCTAGGATCCAGGCGATCAGGGTTCGATTCTGAGTCAGGGCACAGGCCTGGGTTGCGGGCTGATCCCCAGCAGGGGGCGTGCGGGAGACGGCTGATCCCCAGCAGGGGGCGTGCGGGAGACAGCTGATCAATGACTCTCTCATCATTGATGTTTCTCTCTCTCTCCCTCTCCCTTCCTCTCTCTGAAATCAATAAAGACATATTAAAAAAAAAAAAAAAAAAAAGGCTGGTGGCAAAAATGTAAAGGGTAAGGAGATCTTCCAAAGGGTATAAACCATAGACAAAAATATTGCACATGTTATAATTGTCACTTTCAGCCACACCTCAGTTTTTTACATGTAATTGAATATTGATTAATGGTAAGCATTCTCAAGCAAAATTTTAGAGAACATGATGAAATTCCTAGATAATGGATATTGTTGAATGGTGGTGTGCATTTCTAGTTCTTGTAGAATGTAAGGGGAGAAAAAAGAGTCTGAAATGGAATGAGGCTCTGGATAAACTTGATGACTACTTGTAGGATCAAATTCAAGAATAGAATCTGTTAAAGAAAAGGGGGAGAGAGGAGGTCAGGGAGGGGAAAGGGAGAGAGAGAATGGGGGAGAGTGGGGAGAAAGGGAATGGTCTAGGAATAATCTTGGTACTGTGAAATGTTTTGATATATTTGTAATCAACTAGGTGCCAGGGAACCCGAAAATTGAAGTCAGTTGCTCTAGGAAGGAGGTTGGGGAAATAAAACATAATTTTAAAAGGTACATATGCAGATAAGATATGGGAGAAAGGGAAAATTGATGATACTTTAATTTCTTGCCAGATTGAAGGAAGTATAAAGGGGATTGTGTAAGTGCCTAGAAGGGAGAAATGATTGTTTAGTTAAGCTACAATGAAAAGCCATTGTAGCAAAGACTCCGTCTGCTACATCAGAAGCTTAGGCAAATGATCCCATATTTGCCAAGAATGGAAATGATTGACATTTCGGGAATGTAGTCATCTAGTTACCAGGCCTGGAGGAGATTGAAACAAATTTAGTTCTGTAGCAATTTAAGGGGGAGAGTCAAAATTGTTGAGACATCATTTTGATAAAGTCTCTGAATAAATCTCTCAGTTTTATTTAGCAGTGGAAAGAACAGTGGCATTAGGAAAACCTGTGATTGAGATGGCACTGAAAGTGAAAGAGAGTAGAAGTCAGGGAAAGATACACTTTTGCTCTGGGAGTTGGGATTATGAAAATAATGGACAGTATTATGTGTTCTGGCATGATTCAAAAGAATAATTAGCATGCTTTAATACCGGCTTTCAGATATGGGTATAGCAACGAATGTGGGATCAGCAGTTTCCAGTACCTTTGTCAGAAAGTATACTCTCAACTGGTACACAAAATTGTTCAACAGCACCAAAAAAGTATAACAAAGTTAGCAGAATGTCTGAAACAATGCCCAATAGTGATCAAAGAAGAGAGCAATCTGCTTCAGCTTTTGATGCTGCATGGGCATCTGGTTCAATCCAGTCAAACTAACTCTGGGTCCACAAAATTGTGATATTTTTCTATTATGAGAGGCTGAGGATAATTACGCATTGGTGAGCTCAGTAGCTTAGCCTGCATGGCCTAATCATCTTTTAAAGAATAATTGAAAAGCAGTTTATGTGCCTGTGCTAGGTCGATTCTACAAAAATTTCTATTTTTTTCTTTTGAAAAACTGAGTAGCAAAGCATACCCTAGCCTCCTTTTCTCATCCATGGAGGTTGTGTAGACCAAATTCCCAGTCAGGGTCCTGCAGTTGGTGATCGCCTGTCTGAATGAATGGAAATAAACTCCTGTGGAAAAATAGGTCCCAGAATATTGATCTTGCAAATCGTAAAATCAGGGCAAACACAGGAACCTTGCAGGAGTGTATTGAGCGTTCAGAACATGAGCAGAGGAAGGAGGCGCTTAAGGAGGGAGTTATAAGAGGTGGTAATAGAGGCTGAAGTAAGAGTGGGGGGAAAAAAGGCACAAAGATGCTAACAGAAGCTGAAGACAGAAAGCTGCAGGAACTCAAGGCGAAATCTTTCCCCATCAAAAGCAGGATCGCGCATAGAAGGAAAGAGGCAAGTTGTCACAGACGGCAGGGGGGTGACATGGAGCCCCGCGAGGAAAGGCCCGGGTAAAGAAATGCTGCCACAACCCTCAAGGACTGTCCGAGCCATCTCGGGGATGTTTCTTTTCAAAAATGCAACTATTTGCATCGGAATAGGACCTTAGGGCCAGTTCTGAGGGAAATCCTTCGGATGCACAGCTGAGAACAAATTGCAAGGGCGCCTTGCCGGGTTCAGCCTGCGCTCGGCCTGGTTCGCGCTGGCTGCACCCCCCGGTGCCCCCCGGCCTCCCCGCTCGGATCCCCCGACTGCAAGGCAGAGCTTAGCGAACATGAGGCGGTAAAAGAGCTGCAGCCCCCCGAGGCTGAGGTGGAGGCCACGCCATCAACACTTTCGTTCCCTCTCCCAGCCTCACAGAGTGTGTGGGTTACCAGCCAAAGACCCGTGGGGTGTGTAAATCAGCTCGCGCGTGACAGTGATGCTGGGAACTTGTACCCAGTGGACCCGAGCTCCTCCCCTCGGCCTCAGAGCTTCACGTGGCCCTTTCTTGGGTGCACTGTGACTGCCTTTATAGGTAGATTCATAAATGACTCCTGGTATACGGAATACATTGGAGGCTGAGTGCCCAGCATGGGCCCAGGACCTGAGAGTTCAAATATCAGAAGCTGCCTGGGACGCAGTCTGTGGAAAGGCAGAGTCTCCAGGTCCATTCAGTACTAACTTAGAACATCTGGCGAGGATTGGGAAAAAAACTCTCACCCAGTTGTACATTTGTAAATTTAGGAAGCTGGCATCCTCCCCTCTGTTTCCCTCTCTTTCATATATTTTGATCTATAACATTGAGCTTACCAGAGCAACTTGTCTTGATATGTGGAGCTGCTTTTCCAGAACGTGGTGAGCCAAATTTTTCTGTGTAAGGATTGTGCACACGTGTCTCTTCTGTGAGGAGGAGGAGATCTTGGAGAAATCTTCTTTTTTTATTGAGTTGATTGGGGTGACATGGGTTAACAAAACCATGCAGGTTTCAAGGGTACAATTCTGTGACGTACCATCTGCACACCGCATCGTGCACTCACCACCCAAAGTCAAGCTTCTTTCTGCCACCGTTTATCCCCAATGTGTCCCCTTCCACCTCCCCCAACCCTGAGAAATCTTGGTTTTGATTTGGGTTTCTCTTCTGCCAAAAAAGGATGGCAGAGGCTGAATGCTGTAGTATCTAAATTAAACCAACCTTTGTGCCTCTCTTCATTTAAAATGAACTCTCCAAAAGTGTAGATGAGGCAGTTCCACCCATTGCTTGCATTTTTGTTACTGATGGTTTCTCTTATTGTATTAATTACTCCCTGTGTGGACAATAAATGATGCTGGAAACTATATTGGTTCCATTGTTCCATCCATGAATGGACTATATACACTAATATAAGAGTTTTACAGGGCTGCTTTTTCTCTCTGGAGAAGGCCCCAGTATTTTAGGTTATCACAGATCTCTTTTAAAATTATTCTGGTGAGGGGTGGTCACAGGCCTACTCGCACACACTCTTCAGTGGCTCTTTGACTTGGGCCTCAGTGGCTACAGACAGACCTTCTGAAGGGATCCAGGTTGTTGTGACCTCATATACAAATTCTTAATGAAGCAGCAGAAGTTCTTGTTAAATGGTAAATCACCAGATTAAGAAATAGGGGGTATGGGGGAATGGGTGTTTCATTTTCATTTGCTAGTCTGTCTAACCTACTGGGCCTCATCAGGATGAGATGTTTCAGAGTCAAATGACTAAAGATTTTTATGTGATTCTCTGAATAAATGCATGAGAGGGGGAAATACCCTAAAATTAAAGCTGATTAGCTGTATGGTTCTCCCTGAGCTGATGCTTTTAGTTTGCCAACATTTTATGAGTCCCTCAGGATTGGTTAAATCAATTTTTTTTCTGTTTGATTACGCATATTATTTGCTTACTGTGTGTAAAACTATGAAAGAATGATTAATGAGTTTGCTGAATATACAGGGGTGGGCAAAGAAGGTTTACAGTTGTTTGTATGGAAAATAATACAATAATTAATAAATAACAATACAAGAATAAACTGTGTTTTGCATACTTACAACTGTAAACCTACTTTTGCCCACCCCTGTGTATATACATATATACACCTGCATATCCTTTCTGTGCTACAATAATAAATTTAATTTTGCAATTTAACTCTGAACTGTAGGTTTTTATATAGTGTAGTTAATAAAATGCGACATTTCCACTATGAATACTAAAGGCTATTTGCTGTCTATAGTCCACGTGGGCAGAACCTCAGTGTATACTGAAACAAGTTATGCATGTGACTCGTGGGTCACATGAAAAAACCATCCATGTTACATTAAGGAGACCGTTAGGAACTTTTGTTTTGGTTTTTCTTTTGTTTGGTGATGGTTTGTGAAAACAGCCATTGAGTCTCTGCTGAGTCTCAGTGTCGGACTGCAGTCCTATGGCTATTTAATTTTTTTCGGAGGCTATCTCACTTTGTTGAATGTGATATATCTGGTAGATGTAATATTACATGTTTTCTTTCATGTTTGCCTCATGTCAAATTGTGGAAATGGCCCACACATCTTAGGCTCAGCCTGTTGGATTCATGCTTAATATTATTTCTTTAATGATTGACAATGATGCATCCATACTTCATAACAAGCTATAGTTAAGTGTGACTTCTATTCCTTATCAGGATGCAATAAATATTTGCTCCTACTGATGGCGGTTAAGAAGTAATATCTGGGCATTTCATAAAACCAGCATGACGGTTTTGTCTGGAGGGCTGCCTCTGTTAAGCATTTTAATGTGCTTTGGTTAACTATTTTTAATTTACAGATATCCAGGGCTGAAAAGGGCTTGAGAGGTCATATAGTCCACACAACAGCCACATTAGTCCTGTACCCGCCTTTAAGTAGCACCACAAAGACTTCCACTTCGTGAGAAGCTGGTCTGTTTTCTTAAAGATCCTTACTGAAGAAGTTTCTCGACTCCCATAAATCACTCATTTCCATAACTAATAATCCTTACTGTTAGGCTTGGCAAGTTTCTGGTAAGAGCAGCTCCTTTCAATCTGCCATAGTAAATATGGGAACTTGTTGCTTTTCTTGGGAAGACAAGACAAAAACTTAGAGAACAATTGCAAAACATTCCTTAGCCCACTCTTCTCTGGGCTGAAGAATTTTAATTCTTCTCTACACCTCATTTGAATACATTTTACTCACATTTTGTATTATTTTCTAGATTCTATTCAAGCTCTTTATGTATCTTCAAGAATGTGTATTCCCAACATTGGACACACTACCCTGAGATTAATATATGAGTGGGAAGAAATCCCATCACAAAATCTCAATTCCCCAAATCATTTTTCCTCTAAGACCAACCTCAAACTGCTGAAATCCAGTTATATGGAGAGAGAAAAAGGAGTGTCTGCCAATATCACTTCTTTATTTTGTTTGTTTGTTTTGTTAATAATCCTGACCCGAGGCTATTTTTTCCATTGCTTTTCAGAGAGAGTGGAAGGGAGGAACGGAGGGAGAGAGAGAGAAAAAAAAAAGCATCGATGTGAGAGAGACACATCGATTCACATAGATTGGCTTCCTCCCCCAGGCACCCCAACAGAGGGGGGGGGCTGCAACCCGGGTACATGCCCTAGACTGGGAATCGAACCCAAGCAAGACCCTTTGGTCCGTGGGCCGATGCTCTAAACCCTGAGCCAAACCAGCCAGGCCTCAGTATCACTTCTTGCTTCAGTCCTCAATTCCAAGTTTTGTATCTAGACCATTTTTTTTTTCCATTTCCATTTTTAAAGCTCCTTTAGAGAAGAAAAATTTGTTCTGCACATTTTCTTAATTTATCCAGTTTTGTACAACATTCAAATACCTCCTCACTGTCTGCCAAGCCAGTGATTCAACAAGGATTTTAAACTCCAAACTATGTATATGGCACTGTGCTCAGTGTATCCCCATATTGTTTTGAACTGTATGGTTTCTTTTTTTTTTTTTTGAGATATTTTTTCCATTGCTTTTCAGAGAGAGAGAGAGACATCGATTGGCCGCCTCCAGCCTGACTGGGCCCCTATGGAGCCTGCAGCAGAGGCACATGCCCTTGGCCGGAATCAAACCAGGGACCCTTCAGTCTGCAGGTCGAAGCTCTAACCACTGAGCCAAACCAGCCAAGGCCCAATGAATTGTACGGTTACCTCAAGGCCTGAACTTAGCTTCCAGTCTTGGCAAACTTTGAGGTAAGTTTGCTGCTGTGATCAGATGCCATTCCGTAAAGGCAGGTCTCTGTTTTTCTGAATCTCTTAGGGTCGATTCATTGATTTTTTTCACCATTTATTCACCAAATACTCATTACGCATATAGTATGTTCTAGGCACTATTTGGGTGCTGATATTCAGTGGGGAACGAAACATGCGACCTTTCCTCATGGAAGTTTCAATTTAGTGGAGGAAGTAGAAAATCAGAGAATCATAAAAGTGTATAATTTAAAAATAAAAATGTTGCCCTCGCCAGTTTGGCTCAGGGGTTGGAGTGTCGGACTTCCGACTGAAGGGTCCCGGGTTGATTCCAGCCAAAGGCACATGCCTCGGTTGTAGGTTCTAAACTTCTGGACCTTGGCCTTAGAGAAGATTTTATGAATTTGACCCCAAAGGCAAAGGAAGAAAAAGTAAAAATATGTGAATGAGGCTATATCAAATTAAAAGGCTTCTGCACAGGAAAAAAAAAAAAAAAAAAAAGCAGCTAATGGAATGAAAAAAGATAATCGCAAACAACTCTGACAAGAGGTTACTATCCAAAATATATAAAGAACTCATACAATTCAACAACAACAAACAATCCAATTTAAAAATGGGCAGAGGACCTGAACAGACACCTCTCCCAAGAAGGCATACAAATGGCCAACAGATATATGAAAAGATGCTCAACTTCCCTAGCTTTTAGGGAAATGCAAATTAAAATGCAATGAGACACCACCTCCCACCTGTTAGAGTCACTGTTATCAGCAAGACAAGTGGTAAGTGTTGGAGAGGGTGTGGAGAAAAGGGAGCCCTCATTCACTGCTGGTGGAAAGGTAAACTGGTATAACCACTATGGAAAACAGTATGGAAGTTCCTCAAAAAATTAAGAATAGAGTTACCAGCAACCCCTCTTCTGAGTACCCCCAAAACTTGAAAACATTCACGAAGATATATGTACCCCTATGTTCACTGCAGCATTATTCAGGGTTGCCAAGAAATGGAAACAACCAAATGTGTTGATTGGATAAAGAAGATGTATATATATATATATATATATATATATATATATATATATATATATATATATATATATATAGAGAGAGAGAGAGAGAGAGAGAGAGAGAGAGAGATGGGATCTTGATGGGGATAGCACTGAATCTGCAGATTGCTTTGGATAGTATGAACATTTTAAAAATACTAATTCTTCCAATCCATACATTCAGATGTTTCCATTTATTTGTGTCTCTGTTAATTTCTTTTATGAAAGTTTTGTGGTTTTCAGTGTACAGATATGTCATCTTCATGGTTAAGTTTATTCCTAAGTATTTTGGTCTTTTTAATAGGATTTTCTTAATTTCATTTTTGCATAGTTCACTTTTGGTGTATAGAAATGCAACTGATTTTTGTGTGTTGATTTTGTATCCTGAAAATTTACTGAATTTTTTTACTTTTAATTGTTTTTCTTGTGGAATCTTTAGAGTTTTTACATATAGGATCATGTCATCTGTAAACAGAAACTATTTTAATTCTTTCCCAATTTGGATGCCTTTTATTTCTTTGTCTTGCTTAATTGCTCTGGCTAGGACTATGTTGAATAAAAGTGGCAGAAGTGAGCATCATTGTCTTATTTCTCAACTTAGAAGATCTCTTGATTTCATAATCATACTTTTTAGAAACTATTCCAAGGATATATTCAAAACTCAGAAAAGGCAACATTGCTTATGATAGTAAAAGAAATAGAAAATGATTTTTAAAAATCAATAAGAGAAGGGTTGAATAAATAATGATACACATACATAATAGAATATCATTCAATTATTCATTTATGATTTTGATAAATTTTATTATTTGGAGGAATAGCTTATAATTCAACATTTTTTGCTCAGAGTGAGCACTTTACATGGCACATAATAGGCATTAAATATGTATTATTAGATAAATACTGAAGTAAATGATTTTAAATAAAAAAACAGGATATGGAATTGTACATTTATAATATATTAACTATGTAAAATATGTAATTGAAAAGTCTTAAGTACTCAAAATTATTAATAAGTGGTTATATTTCTAGTTGGGGTGTAAGGGTAAATTGTGAGTTATTTTATTGTTCTTATTTATAGTTTCGTGTTTCCAGAAATGCATACATATTATTTTCATGATCAAAAAATGTTTGTAAAAATGAGGTTATGTGGCCTTGGCATGAGTCCTTGTTGAATTCATGTTGGCTCTCAATAATCACAGCTTCCTTTTCTAAGTGCCCACGAACTATTAATTTAATGATACATTCTAGAGTCATGCCATGGATAAACTTCAAACCCATGGACTGGCACATTGGATGTGTGCCTTCTCGTATATCCTGAAAGTTAGAATAATTGCCTCTCTCTAGACTTTCAGCATGAATCTATCCAGGTCTTCATGATTTCTCAAAATGAACAGCAGTAATTTTTTGATTATATGGTCACTCAGGAACCTCAGATGTAACTCTCCTAGGCCGAGAGATTTAAATTCTGTCAGAGCAGCTAGGCGTTTTCTTCTCACTTAGCATGGAGTTCAATTTTCTGTTAAAGAGGTTTATTCTTCTTGTTTCTGTTGTAAAATTATTATCCTTGATGGGTAAAAACAGGAGTAGGGCAGTTCTTTCTAATCTGATCCAGGCAGAGGGTCTATTCTGTCTCTTCACCTTGTTCTGAAAAACACACACACACACACACACACACAAAAAGAACCAAAAAGTCCTTTTTCTTAGTGTAAATCATTCTTATCTTTACCTTTCTGACTGGGATCTTAGAAGTCACATAACTTTTTCTTTTTTCCTCTTAAAGAACTAGAAAGAAGCCCTGGACCAAGACTTGACTTTGCTGTTTGCAAGGAAGTTGCTTTCTCTCCTAACCTGAACCTTGATATCCTTAGGTATAAAATATGGATCATAATAATTGCCTTATTTATTTCTCAGGCCTATAATGGGGTTCAGATGGCACAATAGGTGTGCAAATGCTTTCTAAAGCTTGAGTTAGAGCACATGGAACATTCTCTTTATGAAATATTTTGCTGAACTATTCCCTTTTGTTAGTTTTCTTGTTTCCTAATTATCATTCAAAAAAGTGCCATCTCTTGGACAGTTTCCCAACAATTTGCATATGTCTCATTCATTAACTTCCTTCAAGGAACAGTTATTATTTTTCTTCGGTGTGCTTGTTGCTTAGTACATATTTTGATTACTTATATAACTGAAACATAAATAACAACATTATTTCACTGTTTTATAATTGTTTCTTTCAATGCCTCCTATCCCTCTTCAAAACCCTACTCCTAGCCTAGGCTTTGAGTTCCCTGAGACAAATTACCGTTCATTTTTGTGACTCTGTCCCAGTGCTTACATACCAGTGTTTGCTGAACAAAAAAATCAATCACTGCCCGGCCGGATGTGGCTCAGCGGTTGAGCGTCGACCTGGGATCCAGGTGATCGGGGTTCGATTCCCGGCCAGGGCACAGGCCCGGGTTGCGGGCTCGATCAATGGCTCTCTCATCATTGATGTTTCTGTCTCTCTCTCCCTCTCCCTCTCCTTTCCTCTCTCTGAAATCAATAAAGATATATTTTTTAAAAATCAATCACTGAATTAATTAATGAACAATAACAGTTATAAAATGCTTTACAAACATAAGAATTGTTTTTAGTTGTATCTTTTTTTGGCATACTTACTTCAAAATCTAATAAGCCACACCATATTACTCAGGAAATTAACGCTTTTCTTTGAGTCCAGTTCTTTCTTGATTGCACTATTGATTTCATTTCTGATAGCCTCTCGCACACTGAGCTATATTCCTTCTTAGAATTTCTGATCATGGGATCATACATAATTTGTCAAATCTGCCCTCCCATTACTTCTTTGACTATCACAAAGCCCTAAAAATGATAGGGTTGCTTCCCCCTCCCAAGATTAATTTCTCTTTCACTGATCATTGTTAATAGAATTGGATGTGAAGTAACAAATCCTCTCTCTGCCTATTTCAGCTTCTGAGCATTTACTCATTCATTTTAGTAATCAAGTAATATTCCATTGTATGGTTATACCACATTCTGTTTATCCATATGTCGGTTGATAGACATTGGGGTTGTTTTCACCTTTTGACCATTACAAATAATGTTGCTATTAAACATTTGTATACACCTTAAAATTTTTGTGTGAACATATGTTTTCAATTCTCTTGAGTATATACCTAGTGGTGGAGTTTCTAGGTCATAAGGTAATTCTATATTTAATTTTCTGAGGAACAGGTAAACTGTTTTCCACAGTTAGATGCATATTTTTACATTTCCATCAGGAGTGTATAATGGTTCTAATTTTTCTATATTCTCTCCAACACTTGTTCTGTCTGCTTTTTTATTAAAGTTACAGTAGTGGTTGTACAGTTGTATCTCATTTTGGCTTTGATTTGCATTTCTCTGGTGCCTACTGATGTTTAACATCTTTTCATCTGGTTATTGAACATTTGTGTATCTTTAGAGAAAAATCTATTCATATTCTCTGCCAATTTTTCAATTGGGTTATTTTTTCTTTTATAATTGAGTTCTAAGTGTTCTTAATATATTCTGAATTCTAGTCTATTACCAGATATAAAATTTGCAAACATTTTCTCTTATTCAGTTCATTGTCTTTTAATTTTCCTCATAGCATCCTTTCGAGCAGAAAATATACTAAAATGTTGATTAAATTAAAATTTTCATTAATTTTACTCCTTTTTCCCCCTCTGTTTCTTTCTTGTGTTGTGGTGTTATTTTTTAAAAAAGAAATCATTGCCTAATGCAAGTTCATGTAAATTTACTCCTATGTTTTCTCCTAAGAGTTTTATAGTTTAACTTTTACATTTACGTCTTTGATTTATTTTGAGTTAATTTTTGTATATGGTATGTGGTAGGGGTCCACCTTCATTCCTTGGGATGTTTTCCTGTTCTATGTTGTAAAGACTTTTCTTTCCTCCATTGAATTACCTTTGTACCCTTGTCTAAAACAATTGACAAAAATAAATGTGTCTATTTTTAGACTCTAAATTGTATTCTATTTATCTCTATTCCTAACCTAATGGCATACCGCACTGTTTTGATTACTGTTGTAATTTGGTAAGTTTTGAAATTTGAAAGTGTGAATCATTCAAATTTGTTCCTTTTCAAGATTGTTTTGGGACCCCTTGCATTTCCATACTAATTTTAAGATCATCTTGTAAATATCTGCAAAAGTCCACCTGATTTTTTTTCATCCTCACCCCAGGATATGTCTTTATTGATTTTAGAGAGAGAGGAGAGGAAGGGGGAGAGAGAGAAAGAGAGACAAACATTTGCATGGAAAATTTTTTTCTATTCCTTCACTCTCAGCCTGTGTGCATCTTTTGTTCTGAGGCGGGTCTCTTGTAGACAGCATATATTTGGGTCATGTTTTCTTATCCATTCAGCCACCTATATCTTTTTATTGGGGCATTTAACCCATTTACATTTAAGGTTATTATTGAAGGATACTTATCTACTGCCATTTTATTTCTTTATGTCTGTTTCTCATTCTCTTTATTTCTACTTCTAATTATAGCAGTCACTTCAACATTTCCTGTAACATTTGTTTTGTAGTGATAAAGTCTTTTAGCTTTTTTTGGCTGGAAAGCTCTTTATTTCACCATCTATCTTGATTGATAATCTTGCTGGATAGAGTAGTCTTGGTTTCAGACCCTTGCTTTGCATTACCTTGAATACTTCATGCCTTTCCCTTCTGGCCTGTAGAGTTTCTGATGAGAATTCAGCTGACAGCCTTATGAGGGCTTCTTTGTAGGTAACAGATTGCTCTTCTCTAGGTTCTTTTAAGATTCTCTCTTTGTCTTGAATTCTTGGCTTTTTAATTATGATGTGTCTGGGCGTAGGCTCTTTGGATTCTTGCTTGGGCCTCTCTGTGCCTCCTGAACTTGTGTGCCCTTCTCCTTGACAGGGTTGGGGAAGTTTTCTGCCATTATTTCATCAAATAGTTTCTCTAACCCCTGCTTACTTTCGACCTCCACTGGCACTCCTATAATATGAATATTGTTACATTTCATGCTGTCCCACAGCTCCCTTAGACTGTCCTCCTGTTTTTTAATTGTTTTTTGGTTTTGGGTCTCTGATTTTTTTCTACCCTGTCTTCTAATTCACTGATCCGGTCCTCAGCTTCCTTTAATCTGCTGTTTATTCCTTCCAATGTATTCTTTATTTCTGCTCTGTCATTCTTCATTTCTGACTGGTCATTCTTCATAGTTTCCCTATCTTTTTTCATGTTGTTGAGCAGTCTTAAAATCAGTATTCTGAACTCTATATCTGAGAGATTGTTTATCTCCATTTCATTTAGCTCTTTTTCTGGAGGCTTCTTTTGTTCTTTCATTTGGGGCCTGTTTTTGGTCTCCCGATATTGGCTACTTTTTTGGGTTTGTTTTTAAGTGTTAGGTAGATGTGCTCAGACTCTGAGTCATTTTGGAAGTTCCCTGGTGCAGGCCAATGTCAGACGCAGTTTGTGACTGGCCCTGAGTACCCTGTTTGGAGCTATCAATAACCCTAGGCTTGAGGCTTCCACTGCTGGGGCTGGGTGCATTTGGACAGGACCAAGATGCACACCAAACTCTGCTTCTGTAAGGCCCAGATCTCGAAGCAGATCAGGCAAAGACTCAAAGCACCCTGAGGTCTGCCTCTGCCTGCCGACTGATTAATCTGATCCTCTTAACGAGACTCAGGCTGTAGGAGGTCTACAGGGTGGGGTAGCCAGTTGTTATCAGTCCCTTAACAAGCCTCAGGCTGCAGAAACTCCTCTGGGCAGGGCCAGAGGCTCTCCAGCAGGGTGGGGCAATTGCTTCCCCCTCAGGCAAAAGCCAGAAATTTGCTGCTGGAGAAAGATGTCCCCCATAGTCTGGGGGAATGACACGGCACAGGAATCCAGAGGAGCGTCCCCTGATCTCACTCTCCAGAGCCCGCCACCCCAGGCTCTCCCCACACCGCTCCAGCCCACCCCACTCCCCCTCCGCCGGGGCCCAAGGGGAGCGGCCGCACAGGAAAGTTCGCGCCTTGGCTCTTTAAGGGGCGCCTGCATTTCCAGCCGCCTCTCCCTGGCAGACAGAACCCCGGCTGCTTCTCACAGCCAGATGTTACGTGGGCACCTTTCTCGGTTCTGGTGCTCTTGCCTGGGAAGCCCAGTTTGGGGGTCAGGCCCCAGAGTCCTCAGCGGGACCCCCCAGCTGAGCTCTCCTCAGGGCCTTCAGCTGCTGCCCTGGGCGCCCAGCGGCCCTCCCCCATCAGCTCTGCCTGAGAGCCTGTGTGGGCTCCGCTTTTCCTCCTGGGCTATGAGGGTGCTCTCCAGCTCGTCTTCAGTTGCTTTTCAGAATTATATTGTTCTATAATTTTATTTTGAGTTCTCGTGATGCCTTTGTCTGGTTTTTTGGTATCAGGGTAGTATTGGTCTCATAGAATGTGTTGGAAATTGGCCTCTCCTCCGATTTCAGAAAATGTTTGTGAAGTGATGGTGTCAACTATTCTTTAAATATTTGGTAGAGTTCACCAGTGAACCCAGTTGGGCCCAGGCTTTCCTCTGTGAAAAGTTTATTATTATTATTATTAACTCAATCATTTTACCCGTTATAAGTTTATATGTGTTCTATTACTTTTTTTATTTTATTGTTGATACTGTGTTCTATTTCTTATTGTGTCAGTTTTGGTAACTTGTGTCTTACTAGTAAGTTTGTCTATTTCACTTAGGCTATCTAGTTTATTTTGTACAATTGCTCATATTATTCCCTTATAATCGTTAAAAGTTAATAATGATGCCTCTTCTTATATTTCTACTTTTCATAATTCAAGTCTCTTTTATCTTTTTAGGGCCAGTCTAGCTAAAGATTTTTCAATTTTGTTGTTCTTTGTACTGAAACAATTTCGGTTATATTAATTTTGTCTAATGTTTTACCATCCTCTATTTCATTTATTTCCTCTCTAATCTTTATTATTTACTTCCTCTTGTTGGCTTTGCATTTAATTTTTTTCTTATTTTCCAGTTCCTTAAGGTGAAAGTTATGTTATTTATTTGATATATTTTCCTTAAATACAGGCATTTACAACTATAAATATTCTCTAAGTGCTGTTTAACTGCATCAAACAGGTTTTAGTATGTTGTCCTTTTGTTTTCATTCATCTCAAAGAATTTTCTAATTGCCTTGTGATTTCTTCTTTGACCTATTGTCTAGTTAGGAGTATATAGTTTAATTTACACACATTTGTAAATTTCCCAAATATTCTTTGTTGATTTACAATTTCATTCCATTGTAGTCTAAAAACATTTTTAGAAGTTGTTTTGGTTCTGTTAAATTTATTTAGAACTGCTTTAAGGCCTTATATATGGTTTATTCTGCAAAAAGTTATGCGTACACTTGAAGAGAATATGTATTCTTCTGTTGTTCGGTAGAGTATTCTATTGATTTCAAATCTGCTGTTGAGAGCTCTAAGTGAATTTTTGTTTTAGTTATAGTATTTCTCAATTCTGAAATTCCCATTTTATTTTTTTTATAATTTCTATTTCATATTAGTATTCTTTATTTGATGAAATGTTGTTCTCACACTGTTCTTTAATTCTTTGTTCATGGTTTCCTTTAGCTCTTGGAGCATATTTAGGACAGTGGATTTAAAGTCTTAGTCTAGTAATGTCAAGGTTTTGGCCCCCCAAAGTCAGTTCTGTTGATTGCTTTTATAATCTGTGTATGCACCTTACACTCTTGTTTCTCTGAGTGTGCCATAACCTTTTGTCGAAAACTAAGCATTTACAATAGATAATGTGGTAACTCTGAAAATTTGATTTATCCTTTGTCCAGGGATTTTATTGTGGCCGTTTGTTATTGATGTCATTTGATAGCTTAGTTGCTTTACTGAAGTGATTTTTGTCATGTATGACCACTAATGCCTCTCCTTGGTTATCTTACTGATTAGGTAATGAATGGACAGATATTTCCTTAAGTGCCTTAAACCAATATGCCTTCCTGCCTCTGCCAAGGAGCTCTGTATGTGTTTTGGGGACATGCTCCCTGCTTGCACAGAATATCAACGTTAAACAAATATAAGAGATTAAGGCTGTCTCATGTCTTTCCAGGGATTACACACAGCCCTGAACATGCGTGTGGCTTGCTAGATTCATAAGAGTATATCGAAGGTTTACCAAAGCCCCCAGTGGCATTTCATTCCCAGTTTTTTTTCTTTTTTCTTTTTTTGTGTGTCATGCTTTTGTTACGCCCAGCTGATATTGCTACCTCAGGCAGCTGCAGTGTTAAACAACTGCTGCTGATTGTTTTGATAAGAATAGGAATGTTTGCATAGCGTGAGTTCTGAGTCTGATCAAATACATACAAGCCTTGAGAATGGAACTTTTCAGGTCATCTCTAGACAGGTCAAATTATGACAATTAATTTGAGATAGGGCTTTTATAAGCTACAAACCCATTTTCTCCTTCCAGTGTGTACTGAGCTGTGGTTTCCACAACTTCAGTCATTGTGAGGCTGTCAGTTTTCAAGGTTACCGAAGGGCTGGAGATAATGAGAATAGACCAAGTTGAAATTCCATAATTCTCACTGTTTTTATTGACATTCAACTGCTTTTCTTGAATAAACACTCCTTAGATTGTTGCAAACTGTTGGCTAATTTCCATTGTGCTGAAAAAGTTAACAATTTTTGCCGGTGTTTTGGTGCTTTTATGGAAAAGCAGATTTTCAGGAGTTTTTACTGTCTTCAGGAAAGGTAACTCATGTTCCTAGAATTCAAGTAAAATACTCTTAGGGTGTCATGGTGGGGTGAAAAATCATAAGCTTTTAAATTAGACACACTGTAGATTGAATTTTGTCTCAGTTACTGGCTTGTTGTGTGACCGTAAGCAAGTGACTTGTCCTCCTTGTATCACAACTTTCTTATTAATTCAGTGAGGATGAAAATACCTTCTTCATATGATTGGTGTGAGAATTAAATAAAATAATTGATATACAGCGTGGGGCAAAAGTAGGTTTATAGTTATGAGTATGTGGAATGCAGTTTAACCTTGTTATTATTTATTAATCATTGTATTATTTTCCATATGAACAACTGTAACCCTTCCTTTGCCCCCCTGTAAAGCTTCTGCTACACAGAAGGTATTCAATGCATGCTAATTTTGTCGTTTACCTTTCTGCTTAATTACAAACTCAGTGATTTCAGTTTTAGTAAGTTCCTATGTTGGAGTTGCCCAATTTATTTCGTACAAAAAAATATATAATTATGGTGTTAGGATGCTCAGCCAGTGGATACTACCCCATTAGCTGTCACCTTTTAGCTACAGATTCATTTGCAAGGTGCCTTTAGGACATGGTTGTTGCATTACAACTCCATTTTCATTTGTGCCTCCCAGCACTTGGTTGGCTTTACTAACAGTAACACTACACTGTTGACTTATTTTCAGCCTCTATTTATCACCATGCCCCATAGATCTTTTTTTAGACCCACTCACACATAGCCTGTTATTTCTCTTATTTATTATTTATTTATTGTTAGATTTATATAGTGCTTTCCTCCCTAAAAGCTTAAGGCACTGTGCAGAGAACTTAAAAAACATGGCTCATCGAACATTACACATCTAAAATAAAATTGAAAATGGGGAAAGTAGGTAAGCAAACAGGAATGGAAAATCTGAGGGATAAGGGATGATCAGGAGAAAGGGAAGAAGAATGTGCTGTACAGTTCATTTTTCTTCTTTTGGCATGCCGCTCTAGGAACTTATCCCGGGTGAGGTTTTTTTGTTTTGTTTTCTTTTAATATTCAGGTCTCTAATCCAGTCTCAAGATTCCTGAGGTCATTTACAGTTCAAAAGAGATAGGTTTGTTTGACCTGCACAGATTTGGGTAAACAGAAAGCACAACACAATCTGTAGTCTCTTCTATTGCCCAAGTCATAGTTTTAAGTGGCAGAGAACATTAGTCTCAGAATTCTTTCTTTCTTGACAAGGGGATATGCTAATAAAGTATGAACTGGTGGTGGGAATACTGTGTCTTACGTGGACAGCATTGTTGTATTCCATGTTTAATGATGGCAGACGGTGATCAAAGAAACGAGGTACTTCATAGATTGTGAGTCACTAACTGCATTACACTGACATAAGGTATAGTGAATTATAAACGTTGAGGTGTTGAGGGTTATGCAGGGATTGGCCTACTGCCTTTCGCATTGACTTGCTGCGAAATCACCATCTGAGATTACACACAAGATGTTCTTTGTTTAATATCAGTGTTTTACACACACACACACACACACACACACACACACACACTCTTTCCCTCTGGTGCATTAAAGTGTGGTTTATGTGATCAGAGTTCATTATTCATTTTTAAAATTTTGATTACCATTAATATTTATCCCAGAGGGGCTAAATCAACTCAGATAATTCACTGGCTCGTTAGCAGATAAGTAGGAGAAGCATTTAGAATTAATTTTTCTGTCTTCTGTTACCATGAATGAGAGCAAGTTGACTCTGACATTTTTTTCATAATTCACAATGGGTTAGGGGCTCCAGGGTTTTGCCAATTATGTCATTAAACTGTGATGGGGGTGAAGTTATTTTTTTAAATTTTGCTTAAAAGACATGTGTCAAGACACTGTTCTGAACATGCAGGCCAAATTTATTTTCAAAAACTAAACAGATTTTTCACAAGGCTTCTGTGACAAAAGCCCTGGATAAGAATCTTTCTCCGGATAGTTTTGGATCCAGGCCTATTTCCGTTTTCTCTCTGTCAGATCCCAGGGCACTATTATTGCTCTCTGTAGCATTCTATTCCTTCAGGAAGAATCACTGGGTCTCTGAGAATTTGGTTACAGCCCCAAAGGGCATCCTGCTCTGAAATAATCATGATAGCTGTAATTGTGTTTCAAAGGCTTGGCTGTTTTCCTGAATTTGGGTTTTTATTCATCTTTTCAAGTAAATTTACCCATGTCTTGTGCAATCCTTGAGCATTATTGTGAAGTGCCTATAATATTTAATACAGTAGTCTTATTAAATTAAACGTTTGGTTAAGCCAAACGAGTTTATTCCCTTCCCTTCCTCAAATATCACGCAACCGAATCGCTCCCTTTAGAGAGAGGACACCCGGTGCAGGGGAAACGCGGCGCTTTGACATCTGCGACGAGCGACTGTTTTGTACTAATGACCTCACGCTGTCTCATATCTTTGAAAAGTACAACGATGGGGCCCCAGTTCTAAGTGAAAAACAAAATTGGTGACTTCCTTAAGTTTCATTAGTAAACTAAAAGCATAGGATGAACCAATGTTCCAAATCATTCTAGAAAATCTTTGCACCTGACATTTTTTGCCAGTTCAAAGAACTCCTATCCCCCCTCTCTCTCTCTCTCTCTCTCCTCATCGGTTGGAGAGTAAGCATCTCCTCAGAAGGACTGTTTCCCGCTTTTTTGATAGCTTTTTCCTTGCCCTGGTTAATTTTATTGTCCCCTGGTCTAAGTATGTTCAGGCGCAAGACGCCAGCGCGGCTGTCACGGCGAGGTTGGGGGTGGCTGTGGCACTCAAAGCTGGGCCTGCAGTAACCTGACCTTCTTTCCCGCTTATTGCCCCATGTTCTGGAGTCAGATACTGTGGTGCCTAGGGGTTTTGATAAGTGATTTGTAAAGATCCGTCTGAGTTTAGAATAAGCTTCTAGCAGACTCCCCCGGACTGTGGAGATGGGGGCGCGTGCTTGCCCTTTCTTTCTCCCAAAGCAGCTTAACGGTCTTGGACGCAGAACCTCTGCTTGGGCGAGATCAGCAGGTGATGAGGAAACGCCTCCTGGTTTGCTGAATGACGGTGTCATTGCAGTTGATACATCTTGGCCCAATCAGCCTATTTTTGAAACGGTAATTACATCCCTATCAGTCTATCAACATATTCACAATTATTCTGTCCTCTGGCTCACAGGATAAAATTCTAATAATTGTCACAAACTTTAAAATGGCATCTGGGTGAGCAGAACCGAAGACGCCTCTCCCAGTTTCTACTAAAAGGCTAAGACAAAGACTAATGAAAACGAGCTCAGGAAACTTTGAAAAAGTAAGGCCGAAAAATAATTGCGGGAACTAAAGTGAAATTCGAGGGACATTAAGGACAGGGAAGCTGGTCTGCAACCTGCAAGTTTCTGACCCAGTAGTCTTAGGAAGGCTGGAAGATATTTCTCTCCACTTTGATCGTCTGATACAGTGACTGAGGGTTTGTACCAACCACGCAACTGGCCAGCTGCCCTGCTGCCTGCAGTAAAGTAGCGCGTAGGGAAAATGCCAATAATACTGTAATAACTGTATGGTGCCAGGTGGGTGCTTGAAATTTTGGGGCGGGGAGCCACTTCGTAAAGTATGTGGTTGTCTCACTGCTATACTGTACACCTGAAACTAATATAATACAATATTAAATGTAAACTGTAAATGAAAAATAAAATTTTAAAGTAAATGAGGTGATTTGCAAAAATTTATAAATGCTTACTCTAATAATCAAATAATATAGTACAAATAAGAAAGCCCCAATAACCCCAAATCTTAACTTGATATAAGCACTAGCATTTGGTGAACACATTTCTAGTAATCTTCTATGCAAATATATGCAAAGATGTTAATAGAAAATTTTATTTAAATGACATGCACATTATGCTATATATATGTGTATATATACATACGTGTGGGTGAATATATATATATATATATATATATATATAGTTGTAACCTACTTTTCCACTTAGTACTATGTTGTAGAGTAGATATATTTTTGTGCCAATAAATAAAATTACTAAACAGAGTTGGATAAGCCATGTCTGTCAACTATAACTCCCGTCATCTGCTGTTGCTTATCCCCTCTTGTCCTCCTGTACCAAAGACTTGTCGCTTTTTCTCTTTCCCTCCTTGACTTCCTGCCTCACTCCTTTCTTCTCCCTCCCTCCCTCCCTCCCTCCCTCCCTCCCTCCCTCCCTCCCTCCCTCCCTCCCTCCCTCCCTCATTCCTTCTTTCTTTCCTTCTCTCTTGTTCTCTCTCTCTCTCTTCAATAAGATGTTTTTCTCTGGGCTAAGCCACTCTTACCATGGTCAACATTGGTTTAATTCCTCACTTACACCCTATAAAAGTGGGAAAATTCAATTTCTTTGTCAGTAAAACTACAAGAGCTTTATTTTAACCAACATTAGAGACTATTTTTAGCCAATGAAAGGACATCACAGCTTCCAGATAGGGAAGATAATTCAGTCAGCATTCTGGTGTTTCTATTGACTTGTAAATGATTTTTAGTTAAACATTTTAATATAGTTCTATTGGATTAGTAAGAAATAAAATATAGCATGGATATGAATGAATAGTCCTAAGCCTAAAATTTCACTTCAATTTCTGAATATAGAGGAAATCATTTTTCCTTGGTTATTTTTAGCTTAATGAATTAAATTGGGGGTGATTATCAACACAAACAGAGACCTGGTGGGTAATGCACATGAGTACGGTCTTGAGGAAATAATAGAGAGTGCTGGGTACTGCGGAGGGCCCAAATAAATGTACCTATGCGAAGAGAGTCACGATTTCTCAGCTCCAGTGATTGCTAAGTGAGAACTTGAATCCCTTGTTGCCAGATTTTCTGATATTCAGGAAGCTGGAAATCCAGATTCTTCTGTGAACTCTTTTGAGTTGTGAAAGTTGGCAAACAAAAAATATCAAATCCAAGTGTGTGTGTGTGTGTTTGTGTGGGAGTGGTGTCTGTGCATTTTTACCACCTATATGGTTTAATTTGTGACTTCTGATGTAGGCATTCCCTCCATAGCGAGTGAGATGTTATTTTTATATAGCTTTTTTATTTACCCAAGTAAAATTCTTTTAAATATGCAAGTATCATTTATTGAATGCCTGAGGTGTTATGGGGGAATTAAGAGGAAGAAGACACAGAATGAAAGTAAAAACTATGGCCGATACACATTGTTAATAGTATGAGATTTATATGCAAGCAAATTATGAGACTTAGGAGATGTTAATTCCATCTTACAGATTCAAAAAACTGAAGTTTGGAGGCTTTAAGTAATTTATGAATATCACACAGCTAGGAAATAGCAGAGCTAGGATGCAAATCCAGGTGTGTATGAGTTCAAAGCCTCTTTTTATTTATTTATTTATTTATTTATTTATTTATTTATTTATTTATTTATTTATTTTTTATTATTATGTATTGGTTTTGGGTGTACCGCTTAGTGGTTAGACAATCATATACTTTACATAGTGTTCCCCTCGATGTTTCCAGTACCTCATCTGGAACCATACATAGTTATCATAATATTATTGCCTATATTTCCTATGCTTTACTTACTTCCATGTGACTATTTTGTAGCTATCCATTTGTGCTTGTGTCCCTTCACTTCTTTCACCCAGCGCCTTGACCCCCACCCACCCCACCCCTTTCCTCTGGCAACCACCAATTCTCTCCCTGTATCTATGGGTCTGTTTCAATTTTCTTTGTTCAGTAACTTTGTTCTTTAGGTTCCATGTATAAGTGAAATTATATGGTATTTGTCTCTCTCTCACTGACTTATTTCACTGAGCATAACGCCCTCTAGGTCCATCCATGCTGCTACAAATGGTAAGGTTTCCTGTTTTATGGCTGAGTAATATCCATTGTATATATGTAGCACCACTTTTTTTTATCCACTTTATTGCTGGGCACCTGGATTGCTTCCATAGCTTGGCTATTGTAAATAACGCTGCAATGAATGTAGGCTTGAATCTGATCTTTCAAATTACTATTTTGGGTTTCCTTGGATAAATACCCTAAAGTGGAATAACTGGGTCATAAGGCAGGTCCATTTTAAATTTTTGATGAAACTCCATACTGTCTTTCATAGTGGCTCCACCACTCTGCATCCCCACCAACAGTGCACTGGGGTTCCCTTTCCCATATCCTTGCCAACACTTGTAATTTGTGGGCTTATTGATAATAGCCCTTCTGACGGGTGTGAGGTGAAAGTGAGCATCCCTGTCTTGTTCTTGATCTTAAGAGAAACACTTTGATTTTACCCGTTGAGTAAAATGTTAGCTGTGGATTTGTCATATATGGCCTTTATTATATTGAGGTATGTTCTTTCTATTCCCACTTTGCTGCCAGTTTTTATTATAAATGGGTGATGGATTTATCAAATGCTTTTTCTGCATCTACTGATATGATCATGAGATTTTTCTCCCTCATTTTATTTATGTGGTGAATCGTGTTAATTGATTTGCAAATATTGTATCAACCTTGCATCCCAGGAAAAAATACCACCTGATCATGGTGTATGATCTTTTTAATGTATTACTGAATTCAGTGTACTAATATTTTATGGAGGATTTTTGCATCTTTTTTCTTCTCATCAGGGATATTGGCCTATAATTTTCTTTCTTTCTTACCTATTTTTGTTATTAAAATAATGCTAGCCTAGTAAAATGAGCTTGGGTGTCTTCCTTTCTCTTGCATTTTTTGGAATAGTTTGAGAAAGCTAGGTATTAAATCTTCTTTGACTATTTGGTAGAATTCACCTGTGAAACCAACCGGTCCAGAACTTTGATTGTAATCAGTCTGTTCAGATTTTATGTTTCATGTTGATTTAGTCCTGGAGAATGCACGTTTCTTTTCTTTTTTAAAAAACATGTATCTTTATTGATTTCAGAGGATAAAGGAGAGAGAAAGAGAAACATCAATGATGAGAGAGTCATTGATGGGCTGCCTCCTGCACGCCCCCTGCTGGGAATGGAGCCCGCAGCCCGGGGCTGTGCCCTGCCCGGGAATCGAACCCCGATCGCCTGGATCCCAGGTCGACGCTCAACCGCTGAGCCCCGCCCGGCCGGGCTTATTTATCTTTTCAAAGAGCCCATTTTTGGTTTCATTAAATTTTTTATTTTATTTATTTATTTATTTTTCGACACTATTGAGTTTATTTCAGCCTTGACTCTACCCTGCAAGGGCATCACTTAGAGTTGAAGGAGTTTTAAGGAGCTTCCCAGACAAGAAAACGTCAAAGGAATTCCTCACCACCAAACCAGTATTATAAGAAATGTTAAAGGGACTTCCTTAAGAAGAAGACAAAAAGTTTAAAATATGAGTCATAAAATGGCAATAACTACATATCTATCAATAATTACTTTAAATACAAATGTAATAAATGCTCCAATCAGAAGACATAGGGTGGCTGACTGGGTAAGAAAACAAGACCCATACATATTCTGTCTACAAGGGACAGGCGTCAGATCAAAAGACACCTGGAGACTGAAAGTGTAGGGATGGAAAAAGAAATTTTATGCAAATGGAAGTGGGAAAAAATCTGGGGTAACAATACTAACATCAGACAAAATAGGCTTTAAAACAAAGGCTTTGCCAAAGCATAAAGACCCAGCAATTCCAATTCTGAGTTTATAGTAAAAAACCCCCCAAACATTCATTAGAAAAAACATATGCATCCCTATGGAGCATCATTTACAATAGCCAAGACATGGAAGCAACCTAAGTTTCCATCAGTAGATGAATGGACCAAGAAGTGGTGCTTATATGGGGTAGAATATTACTCAGCCATAAAAAATGAAATCTTATCATTTGCAATGAAATGGATGCACCTCGAAGGCATTACGCTAAGTAAATAAGTCAGACAGTTAAAAAGAAATACCATATGATTTCACTTATATGTGGAATCTAAAAACAAAATAAATGAACAAACAAAACTGAAATAAACTCATAGATACAAAAAACATGTTGATGATTGCCAGGTGAGAGAGTTGAAGGGATTAAGAAGTATAAATTGGTAGTTATAGAATAGTCACTGGGATGTAAAGTACAGCATAGCGAATATAGTCAATAATATTGTAATAACTATGTATGGTGTCAGATGGGTACTAGAAATAACAGGGGGATCACTTTATAAGTTATATAAATGTCTAACCACTATGCTGTACACTTGAAACTAATATTGTATGTCCACTGTAATTAAAAAAAATTAAAGTACCAGAAAATAATATAGTATTAATGACTAGATAATAATCCTTCAGTTAGCTATACCATTGTTTACTTAGCTAGATATTTTAATTGTCTCCAATTTTTCCATTATAAATAATGCATTAACAAAAATCCTTTGTTATAAGCCTGTATTTAAGTTTCTATTTCATAGGATATGTTTCTATGAATAAAATTACTTAAGGAAAGGATTCAAACAGTTTTAAGGTTTTTAGCACCATATGCTTTACTTTCAGAAAGGTTTTTACTAATTTACATTTTCATCATTATGTCTGTTTTCTTATCACTTTATCAGCATTAACTATTATCATAAAACAACTATTTATATGTGTAATAGACAATGATGTTGTTTTTCTTCTGTAGATAAACTTTTGTTTTTTGCCTTCTGAATTTCTTATGTCAAATCCATCCATCATTTTCTGCATTATTTTTCACTGTCCTTACGCATAGAATGTGCCTTCTATTTTGAGGGCAAATATACATTTTCTTCTATTTTCTGTAGTATTTTTACGTTTTGTTTCAAGTTTATCTCCTTAATGTTATCGAAAGCCTATCCTCTCTCAGCTACTATATATTGCATTTCCAAGGGAAGGAAAACACAATGATTCCCATATGTGGGGCATTTGGCACATGAGACAAACACTATGTGGCAACCTATTGTACTAGCTTTATATTACCAGCTTCCTCTGCTGAAATGCTGAAAAGTTACTGGAGGCATTAGAGTAACTGATGTCAGTAGGTGTTAGTCTGGGTTGGTGGTGTAGAATAAATCAGTCTTGAGCAGAGTTTTGATTTAGAGGAGAACAGAATATGGTCAGATAGCATACTCCATGCCTGGAGGTTCAGAGTGTAACAATTTGTATATCTCTCTGTAGTTATTCTTTTACATATATTATGTATGTATGCATGTACCACTTTTACTATTTCAAACCTCATATCTTTCTTATTTTGTCCTTAGCTGAATGCCATGAGAGAATCCTGGAACCATGAAACAGAATCTTAGAATATCCGAGCTGGAGAACATCTCAGAGGCCATTTAATGTTATGTAGATATGAAATTAATTTCTGGAATGATGAAAAGGTTTGACTCAAATTATACAGCTAGAGTTGGCACTAGGCTCGAGATCTCTGATTCCTCATTTAGTGCTCTTTCCATTACGACAAGTCATTGAAAGTTCTCTTTCATTAGATTGTAGATACCCATAATGAGTATCCACATTAAATTCAAATTTTGAAAGTGCTTTTTTTTTTTTTAATATACGTTTATTGATTTCAGAGAGAGGAAGGGAGAGGGAGAGAGAGAGAAACATCAGTGATGAGTCATCGATCAGCTGCCTCCCGCACGCCCCCTGCTGGGGATCGAGCCCGCAACCCGGGCCTGTGCCCTGACTGGAATCGAACCGCGATCTCCTAGATCCTAGGTCCATGCTCAACCGCTGAGCCACGTCCGGCCCAGCGAAAGTGCTTTTATCATGTCTTATCACGTATGTTTATAATTAAAGATTCAAAGTATAAAACATATACCAATATAAAAGATTTACTTTGTCTATAAGTAAACCATGTCAATATGCTTACAAGTATTCCCTGTTCCCTAAAGAATGATGCTAAATTCTAATTAATCTCATCATCACTTCTACTTCACTCCTTTAAGTGACTTAAAGATTGTGATATATGATTAAACTACACTTCAATTTTAAACTTCCTTTTATTTTCCAGCTTGATATTTTCAGCTGGTCTTTCATTTTTTTTTCAGTTATACTAACAGAGATAACAAAGCCTCAGCTTTTAGATACACTCTAGAATTTAAATTCCTATTGTGCTGAGCTCTAGTATTTTTCTACTTTGCAGTTTTGACATGAATTAACCATTCAGCACATTTTTGAGACATATCTTCTATATGCTGACTCCCATGTTGGGAGCTCTTTGGGAACATAATGGTCCCAACTAACAACCTCTGATGAGGGTCTTCTTTTTCATTATAAGGATTGGCTTTGGGTTTTGATGTTATATATGAGTAAGGTCACCAAGATTCAATTTAGAATAACATCAGGAAAACCGGATGAGGAAAATGATAAGATTAGGCATAATCGTTATTGTCATCAGCACCATCAACTACAAAATTTAAGTGTTTAATATCAGTGTTAGGATATCAGTAAGTGGGAAAAATTGGGGATCATGAGTAGCTTGTGATCCTTTTAGAAGAATAACACGTTCGTGAAAGAATAAATAATAATCCAAAGTGGCATACGCTCGGAACAAAATGAGTTGAATAATTGTGACCTCATGCATTCTCCACTTCAAAGGAGTGATGAAATATACCTGGAGTGAGTGTGTTGGGAGTCACGGTTGGGAGGAAGTGAAGAGGGTATTCCTGAGAGGGGCATCGGTATTATGAAAGGGCAGGGGTCAACTGTTTATGGCCTATTTTTGGGGAAAAAATAATATAAAAAGACTACATGGCAGGTACTGTGAAAAGAGCACTGATAATTAGAATCAGGTAGATAATTGTTGGTTAAAATCCTAGATTACACATGTAGGCACTGTTTGACCTTCACTTATCTGAGTCCCATTTTCTTCTTCAACAAAATGCTGATAAAATATTCCCTTCAGAAGGCTGGTGTGAGACTTACAAGAAGCATGCTTAAATCGCTCACATACTATCTGGTATACATAGGCACTAATTAAATGACATTTCCTTTCTTGCTTGTTTTAGATGGAGTCAAGGTAGACGTAGAAGAAGAGAGAGTGGTAAAATTGTGGTGGCCTGACTCAGTTTAACAATTTTATTCTTTAGACCATGGGGAGACACTGAAAGCTTACGAAGAGGAGAATAGCAAATGTTCAGTGCAATTTAAGGTGAATTAACCTTTTAATAATCTAGAATATGCTTTGGAGAGGATAGCAACTGGGGACAGTCCGACAGGAGGTGGAAGGGGTCTGTTCCACGGTGGCGGGTGAATTGAAGAGGAAGCCATGGGCAGGGAGATATCACAATGAAAGGATTGCTACAACTTGGAGAATGGTAATAGAGGGGGAAAAGAAAACTAAAGGATGGGTTTAGAGGCTTCAAGACTAAGTTACTGGGGAAAATAAAAACATAAGGGGAGATCATATTTGGGAAATATAATTAAATTGTTTTGTTAAATATTCACTAAGCAGTGATATTAAAATGGCGAAGCAAGAATATTTGTAGTGCAACCAAAAACTTAGCTCTGCTCAGGGGATGTTAAAGCTTTCAGTGTACAGAGACCATGCCGATCTATGGAATGTGTTCATACCTGTGTTCACATATATGTAGATATGTACATATATGTATAAATATGTGTGTGTGTGGTTGGATTGGGTCTTTAGGGCACAGTGATCCATGTTAGTCTTATGGCAACTCTCTAATTCATATCTGAGGAATGCGTCAACATGCCAACCTTAACAGAAAAAGAATACTGATTTTTATCCCCTATCAGCCTATTTCTCCACATTGGGAAAAATTTGTATCTGAAAAAGAATTTAGTTACTAAGAATAATAACAGGTTCAATGTGCAGACTGAGGCATGGGCAGCTAGTGGCCGTGTGTTCACCAGAGGTAGAAAAATGCTTAAGGCAAGAAGGAACGGATCTTGGAGAGGTGTTTTATTTAATCTGACTAGACAGTGGCAGAGCAGGATGAGTTTGAATGTTGTTCTTCCGTGGGTTCACTTAGGAAATGCAGCGCCTTTCTTGGGATCTAGAAGCCTAGATGCCATTCCCCTGAATTGCTTTAGACAGTAACAGCCTCGGTGCGGTGTTTTGGGCTTTACCAATAAACACAACACCCCAATCAAACCCTATCTGCATGATTTCTCTTCCGTATAAGATCACAAAATTGGTCAAAACAGGCAGAACGTGAAGTGGTTTTGCTCAAAGAGGTCAGGCTGGAACGGTCCTGCACGTTTGTGTGGCAACGTTTAATGAAAGCCTCCCACGCCTTCAGCATGTTTAATCTCTTTGCTCTGCTTTGACTTCCAAATCTGTAGCACCGTGTTAATTGCACAGAGGTTTTCAGATGATTCTTTTCCAACAATTTATCACCAAGTAAACTTATCTCCTTTTTTTCCAGCTGGTTGAGGGCAACAGTGGAATAAGCTTTTTTCCAGGAAGGGCCAGCCAGCACCTCCAGAAGAGAAGCGGGCATGCAGGGCCAGCTGGTTTGAATGGAAATATTTCTTTCTCTAGATTTGTATCCATGACAGTCAATTTGGGACTCATATTGTCTGAGATAAAAAAAAGAGGCTGATTTTGCCTCGCTGAATTATCTGTGTCCCCTATTGACTGATCAAAAGGAAATGGGGGTTGTGGCATCGCTACATATACTCAAACAATCTGCCTTCAGCCGGGGAAATGAGTGAGCGCCTAGCAAAGGCTGTAAAATACCTTCTGCCTGTTTTGAACTACTTAAAGGAATTGCTTTGTGTTCCTAGAGAATAGCTGACCCCATCATCCTAGTCACACTTTATCCTTGAATAATGAGGAGGAAATCCCCCTGCAGTAAATGTTCAGTTTATGCTGGTTTTTTTTTTTTTTTTTTCCTTACATCAAAAAAAAGAAGCTTTTTGAAATAATGATGCTATCCTCAGCTGAACTTAAGGGTTTGTCCTTAATATCTTAATCAATAGTTAGAGTTAGGAAGGTTAGCTCATCTCTAAATTAAAGTTGGACTCGGCTGTCCACCACAGAAATGAAATCTGGCAAAGAAGGCCGCAGGCCTGCCTAGCAGCTCCAGGTCTACCTCTCAAATGTATAAGTTTAATGGTAGGTTTTCAGTATTTATCTTTGACATCTTGACTAAGGGTCCTCAGAACATGTACAGTCTACCTATAGACACCTCTAAATCCTCATTAGTGTTTCTATTTCAATGTTTTTGCACAAACCTGTGAGTAAGAGTTTGAACTATGTCCTCGTAAGAGCCCAGGCATCAGTTTTTGGAAATCACAATGGTGTTTATTAATTTATCCATAAAATGAGGTATTTCCTCAATGAATGTTTTTGAGTAACTTGTTATGCTCCAGACACTGGGATAGACACTGGGGACACAAATGGACTGACAGTTTAGGTTAATAAATACCCTTGTATGCCAACTTACCATCCATGCAAAAATCAATTTCAATTATTTTTCACCGTTTTAAATTGACCTAAGAGTGTTAAACTCAGATGCTCTCCTCATTCTATATATATTTATTCCTTTCTTTCCTTTATTTGAAATGTTTCAATCTGAATTCAAATTCTGGTTCTGATATTTATTAGCAGTGTGCTCTTGGGTGTATCACTAAACCAAGTAACATAGTAATCAAAGGACATGGTACTGGCATAAAAACAGACGTATTAATTAATGAAACAGAATAGAAATCCCAAAAATAAGCCCATGTCTATATGGTCAATTAATATTTGACAGCGGAGGCAAGGACATACAGTGGAGTAAAGACAATCTATTCAATAAATGATGTTGGGAAAATTGGACAGATATATGTAAAAAATGAAACTAGACTACTTCTTTACACCTTATTCAAGAATACACTCAAAGTGGATTAAAGACTTAAACGTAAGATTCAAAACCGTAAAAATCCTAGAAGAAAACATAGGCAGTAATTCTCAGACATTTCTTGTAGCAATATTTTTTTCTGGTTTACTCCTTGGGGAAGGGAAAGAAAAGAAAAAAATAAATGGGATTACATAAAACTAAAATGTTTTTACAATGCAAGGAAACCATCAAAAAAACAAAGAGACAACCTACTAAATGGGAGGACATATTCGCCAATGATACATCTGATAAGGGGTTAATATCTGAAATTTATAAAGAACTCATACTTTCAACACCAAAAATACAAACAATCAACATTTAAAAATGGGCAGAAGATCTGAATAGACACTTCTCCAAAGAGGACATATAGATGGCCTATAAACATATGAATATCAGATGCCCAACATCACTAACTGTTAGAGAAATGCAAATTTAAACCACAAAACAGTAATTTAAAGCAATATAAGCACCCCTATGTTCACTGCAGCTTTATTTACAACAGCCAAGTAGGGAAGCAACCCAGGTGCCCAGCAACAGACAAATGGATAAAAAAAATTGTGCTACATGTATACAGTGGAATATTACTCAGCCATAAAACAGGAAATCTTACCATTTGCAACAGCATGGACGGACCTAGAGGGTATTACGCTAAGTGAAATAAGTCAGAGAAAGACAAATATATGATTTCACTCATATGTGGAATTGAAAGAACAATATAAGCAAACAAACAAAACAGAAGCAAACTCATAGATACAGAGAACAAACTGATGGTTACGAGAGGGGAGAGGGGTTAGGGACTGAGTGAAAAAGTGGAGGAATTGAGTATAGATTGGTAGTTACAAAGTGAAGGTCACAGAGATGTGAAGGACAGAGTCAATAATATTGTAATAACTATGTAAGGTGCCGGGGGGTGCTGGAAATATCAGGGGGACCACTTTGTAAAGAATATGATTGTCTAACCACTATGATGTACACCTGAAACGAATACAAAATAATGCTGAATGTAAACCGTAATTGACAAAATAACAATAAATAAATAAGTAAATATTAAGTTATATTAGTTTGTGGGGGTTTTTCATTGAAAGAAAATCGCTCTGCTTCTTTATTGTCTATAGGAAGTATGGAGGCGAACAGTGAGCGGACAGGCAAATGGTGAATTGCCTCCTCTCCCTTTAAGAAAGTCAAATACTGCCCGGCTGGTGTGGTTCAGCGGTTGAGCGTCGACCTAGGATCCAGGCGATCGGGGTTCGATTCACGGTCAGGGCACAGGCCCGGGTTGCGGGCTGCAGCCGATCAATGACTCTCTCCTCATTGATGTTTCTCTCTCTCTCCCTCTTCCTTCCTCTCTCTGAAATCAATAAAGATATATTAAAAAAAAAAAATACAAAAAAAGGAGTTTCCTTTAACAAGATACTTTGGTGACCTATGAAATCTAGTGATAAAAAGGGAGACTGTTATTAAGCTCATTCTAAAAGGAGATGTAAGACATTTGCCATCACTTTATATAGAAGCAATGACTTTTGGCTGAAGTCAACATAATTATCAACGTAGTCATCTTCCCACTCCTTATAAACTTTATCACCTGTATTCCCTCAAGCCACAGTCAAGTCCTGGAGAATAATAATTGTCTCAAACGAAGTTGGTGGTTTTATGTGAATAAATATCATTTAGAAGGCAATTTCCCTAAAAATCAACACGTCCTCAGAGCTGATATATGACCTTGCTGTCTTATAGTATTAATGAGCTCCCTAAAGGTAACATTGGTAACAAAAATTATGAATTTTTCCTTTCTGCAAATTTTATTATAAGGCTTCACAATTATTCATACACAATGTTCAGAGTAATATTCTTCGGTTCGGTCTAGATAATTATTTTTCCATAGCTGCTGCAGGTAAATGTTAACACCTTTTATTGTCTATATTCAGAAGCTGGTGTGGTTGGAGATGGGCATAGCTTATCTGCAAGTGAAGCCAAGGGTCTTATCGTAACGTGATGAAATATCAGGAACTATTTAAAGCTTTCAGCACAGTCGGTTGTAACCTCACATAGGCAGGCACGGAAGCCCTTGCTCAAAGAAAGAAAAACATCTGCTGTTCTCGGCTTCTCTAATTAACTTGGGAAAAGTTCTCAAATCTTAGTTATCTCAGGTACTACTGAATGTGTTTCATTGTGTTGTTCACAATTTCTGATAATCTCAACTTTGCGTCATTAGCAGCCCATTTTAACAAATGTTGACATTCAAGTCGTTAGGTTAATAATTTTCTGTATTTCAGCGGGACTCCCTGAAAATAGGCCAGTTTCCGCGAAGGGGCTGTGGGTGGGGACTATAGTCTTGAATCTCACCTTTGCAATTGATAGCTCTAAGATATTTTTTCCCTGCTTCTCACATATTTATCTTTTTTTTTTTCTTTTTTGGTGAGAACATTTATGTTCTACTCTCTTAGCAAATTTCAATGATATGATACAGTGTTAACTATAGTCACTGTGTTTTTACATTAGATCCTCAGACCTTATTTCTCTTATAGTGAAAAGTTTGCACCCTTTTACCAAACTCTTTGTATCCCTCCCACAGCCCCTTGTGACCAAGACTTTAAAAAAGAAATATAATCCCTCCAAGCCTATCTACCTCATAGAACTATGTTGGTGATTAACACGGAAATGTTCATAGAAAGGACTTAGAATTGTGTCTGGCATAGAATGGGTAACTATTAATTGGTAGGTATTATTTTTATTTTTATACCTTCAAACTGGCCTCAGAAAAAATACTTACTATTAATTCTATCATATGAAAGATGAAAGCAGGTATTTGCTCTTCCTGGAAAATTGGAAGAGCTAAGGTGTTCAGCATGCAGAACTGATAAAAATCTGCTCCAGGTTACATATCAGGGAAAGAGCACTATGGCTCCTTAGTAAGACAGACACCCGTCTCCTAGGCCCACCAACACAAGCACTGAGGCACAGATATCCAGAAACGAACTTTCAATGCTTTGAAAAGCATTAGTCTCCAGAAACACTGTGAGGAGTTCAGGAGCCTGGTTAAAATTTACCGTCACCAGTAAACAGCTGGCAACCATAAACTTGGCTGTCCCGTGATAAACAGAGTTAAAAATTCCAGAAGCAGCGTTGTATAGAATAAATGAGTTTTATAGGACTGTGTGACTGTAGGTTGAGCACATCAACTCAGTCACTTTTTCTACTCATTATTAATTTCAAACCCTTGAAGCATTTTGTAAAGTTGTGGCACAGAAAAAATAAATGAAAGAAAAATGAAAGCAAAGCCCTTACCAATCCATTAAAATGCTGCAAGCAGCAGTGATGGCCAGCAGTGTCTAATTAATCCATCACGGTACCCTGCCTATCAGCCTTAAAACTCTTATCCTTAAAAGGTTATTATTAGAGCACAAATGTGGTTGGTTGGTTGTTCACACTAGTATGTTAGGGTGCTCTTGGGGCTGGAGTATTTGGGGAGCACACACAAATGGGACTTTCTGTTCATACTAAGGTGATAAAGCATTTTTGGTCGGGCTTTGAGTGAGGTTATGACTGCTGAGAAAAACAAAATAAACGTGTGCGTGTGTAAGAGAGAGATTAATTTTCAATGAAAAAATATCAAAACATGAGTATGGATCATGTAAGAGACCTTCAAGGGCTAGGACAGTATCTTATTAACTGCTTTATTTTCCATCATATTGCTAGAACCAAGCCCAGTGCTTAGCCCATAGTACAGAGTCAGTTAATATGGGTCAAACTGAATTTTACAAAAAGCTTGACTAAAACACTCAGTGTTTCCTTTTGTCCAAGCTGTGGGGCAAAAGCATGGATAGTAGAGCTCTTCCCACTGGCATCTTTGGGATCAGCTTTTCCTTACAACTCTTCTGTCCCATGGGAGGGATGAACCCTGCAGTTGTTTCCCATGTCATGTCCTCTACCAGCATCTCGGAGGTCTTGAAATTCACAACTTTTAAATATCAGGAAAAGAAAAAAAAAGCTAAAATCTCAGATATGAGCTCTTCCAGTCACATTTTATAGATGAAATATTTAGTGTTTTAAATTAAACATGCCTCAAAATCTTATTCCAGAGAGGCTTTTGTAACCATCCTGCTTATAGAGCTCTAACCTTGGAGCAGAATCTGCATATGAATCAAGGTCAGGCTGTTGGGGTTTCTCTAACCAAAGACTAAATTCAAAATCTCAACCTCAGGGAAACAGCAGGGGCTTGGGTAGAGAGTGGGAGTAGGGAACACCAGGGGAATGGTATTTAGGGGGCTAATGCAAAATCTGTATGCTATTGCTCCTTCTATCCTGCTTGTTTTTGGGTTTTTTGTTTTTTTTTTCATTGAAATCAGGTCATTGGAAATTAAAGAAAAAAATCATTTTTAGAAGCTGCTGGACAAAGTGAATAAAAACTTGGCCTATGTTGATAGATATATATTGTCCATTTTAAAGAAATTCGTGGTCCCACTCTGCAGTTGGTCCTCTTATATTTTTAGTGTAGTGTTCTTTTCTGTGTATCACATTTTATGTGGAGTATTGATCAACAGGGATGTATTGTGATGAGGGGGACCAGGATGAAGATGGGTTTGGAAATCTGACATGAGAGGAACTGCTGGACATAACAGGAATCATTTACTGTGTCAAAACTCTAAAAGGTTGTGTTTTTGAAAATTTATTGTTCAAAGTATTACAGATGCCCCCATTTCCCCCCCATTGACCCCCTCCTCCCCACTTCTGCCCCCTCCCCAGGCCTTCACTGCAAAATTGTCTGTGTCCATGGGTCATGCATATATGCATATAAGTTCTTTGGTTGATCTCTTCCCTCCCCCTCCCAATTCCTCTGAGAATCCTAAGTCTGTTGTATGTTTCCAGGTCTGTGCATCAATTTTGTTTGTCTTTATATTGTTCATTAATTCCATATATAGGTGAGATCATGTGATAATTGTCTCTCTCTGACTGGTTTATTTTGCTTAGCATAATACTCTCCAGGACCATCCATGTTGTCACAAACAGTAAGAGGTTCTTCTTTTATACAGCTGCATAGTATTTCATTGTATAATGAACCACAGATTTTTTATCCACTCAGCTATTGATGGGCACTTGGGCTGTTTCCAGATCTTAGCTATTGTAAGTAATGCTGCTACGAACATAGGGGTGCATATATTCTTTCTGATTGGTGTTTCAGGATTCTTAGGATATATTCCTAGAAATAGGATCACTAGGTCAAATGGAAGTTCCATTTTTAATTTTTTGAGGAAATTCCACACTATTTTCCATAGTGGCTGCTCCACTCTGCATTCCCCCCAGCAGTGTACTAGGGTGCCCCTTTCTCCACACCCTCTCCAGCACTTGATTGTTAATTTATTGATGGTAGCCATTCTGGCAGGTGTGAAGTGGTATCTCATTGTCATTTTAATTTGCATCTCTCTGATGATTAGTGACTTTGAGCATTGTTAAATATGTTTCTTGGCCTTTTGTATGTCCTCTTTGGAGAAGTGTCTATTTAGGTCCTCTGCTCATTTTTTAATTGGATAGTTTGTCTCCCTTTTGTTGAGTTGTTTTTGAAATTAACCCCTTATCAGATGTTTCATTGGCAAATATGTTCTCCCATACAGTGGGTTCTGATTTCATTTTGATGCTGATTTTTTGTTTTTGTTTGCTTGTTTATTTGTTTTGCTGTGCTGAAGCTTTTTTTTTTTTTGATGCAGTCCCACTTGTTTATTTTTTCCTTTGTTTCTCTGGCTCTAGGAATTGTATCTCAAAATTTTGCCACTTGAGATGTCTGAAATTTTGCTGCCTAAGTTTTCTTCAAGGACTTTTTATGGTTTCACAACTTATATTTAAGCCTTTTATCCATTTTGAGTTTATTCTTGTATATGGTGTAAGTTGGTGGTCTAGTTTCATTTTTTCACATATACCTGTTCAATTATCCCAACACCATTTGTTGAAGAGACTGTCTTTATTTCATTGTATGCTGTTTTCTCCTTTATCAAATATTAATTGAGCATAATGGCTTGCCTCAGTTTCTGGGGTCTCTGTTCTGTTCCACTGACCTATATGCCTGTTCTTGTGCCAGCACCAGGCTGTTTTGATTACAGTGGCTTTGTAGTATAGCTTGATATCTGGTATTGTGATCCCTCCTATTTTGTTCTTCTTTCTCAAGATTTCTGATGCTATTTGGGGTCTTTTTTGGTTCCATATATATTTTTGGAGTATTTATTGTAGATCTGTGAAATATCCTGTTGGTATTTTAATGGGGATTGCATTGAATCTATAGATTGCTTTGGGTAGTATGGACATTTTCATGATGTTGAGCCTACCAATCCATGAACACAGCATGTTCTTCCACTTGTTTATATCTTTTATCTCTTTTTTCAGTGTTTTGTAGTTTTCTGAGTATAGGACTTTTACCTCCTTGGTTAAGTTTATTCCTATGTATCTTAATTTTTTTGTTGCAATGGTAAATGAGATTTTTTTTTTTTTAGTTTGTCTATCTGAGAGTTCATTATTGGTGTATAAAAATGCCATAGATTTCTGGGTGTTAATTTTGTATCCTGCTACATTGCTGAATTCGTTTATTAAATCTAGCAGTTTTTTGGTGGAGTCTTTAGGATTCCCTATGTACAATATCATGTCATCTGCAAGTAATGACAGTTTTGTTTCCTCCTCTTCAATTTGGATGCCTTTTTTGTTTTCTTCTTGTCTGATAGCTGTGGCTAGGACTTCCAGTACTATGTGGAATAAGAGTGGTGAAAGTGGACACCCCTGTCTTGTTCCTGTTCTTAAGAGAAATGGTTTTAGTTTTTGCCCATTGAGTATGATGTTGGCTGTAGGTTTGTCATGTATGTCCTTCATTTTGTTGAGGTATGAGCCCTCTGTTCCCACTTTGCTGAGAGTTTTTATCAAAAATGGGTGTTGGATTTTATCAAATGCTTTTTCTGCATCAGTTGATATGATCATATGATTTTTGTCTTTCAATTTGTTTATGTGATGTATCACACATATTGATTTATGAATATTGTGCCAGCCTTGCATCCCTGGAATAAATCCCACTTGGTCATGGTGTATGAAATTTTTGATATGTTGCTGGATCTGATTTGCTAATATTTTGTTGAGGATTTTAGCATCTATTTTTATCAGGGATATTGGCCTATAATTCTCTTTCTTTGTAGTGTCTTTATCTGGTTTTGGAATTCGGACAATTTTGGCCTTATAAAAGATCTGGAAAGTGTTCCTTCCTCTTGGATTTTTTGTAATAATTTGAGGAGGATAGGTGTTAGTTCTTTGAATGTTTGGTTAAACTCCCCTGTGAAGGCATCGGGACCAAGGCTTTTGATTGCTGGCAATTTTTTGATTACTGCTTCAATTTCATCAGTTGTTTTTGGCCTATTTAGGTTTTCTGATTCTTCCCGATTCAGTTCTGGAAGATTGTATTTTTCTACGAATTTAACCTTTTTGTCCATGTTGTCCAGCTTGTTTGCGTATAGTTATCCATAGAGTTTTCTTACAATGCTTTGTATTTCTGTGGTGTCAGTTCTTACTTCACCTCTTTGGTTTCTGATTTTATTTATTTGGGTCCTCTGTTTTTCTTGATGAATCTGGCTAAACTGTAGCGGTGGGGAACCTTTTTTCTGCCAAGGGCCATTTGGGTATTTATAACATTCACGGGCCATACAAAATTATCAACTTAAACATTAGCTATGAAAAATGCTTCTAGATTTATTCAATTTTGAGTCCCAACTGTGTTTGCCCTGGCAGGACCAGACCAAATGATTTAGAGGGCCATATAAGGCCTGTGGGCCAGACTTTCCCCACCCCTGGGCAAAAGGTTCACCAATCTTGTTTGTCTTTTCAATGAACCAGATCTTGGTTTCATTGATCTTTTGTATTGTTTTTTTTTTTCTTCTTTATGTCATTTATTTCCCCTCTGATCTTTAGTATTTCTTTCCTTCTACTTACTCTGGCCTTTTCGTGTTGTTCTCTTTCTAATTTTTTAAGTTGTAGGGTTAGATAGTTTATTAAAATTTTTTCTTGTTTTTTTGAGGTGGGCCTGTAATGCTATGAAATTCCTTCTCATGACTGCTTTCATTCTGTCCCATAGATTTTGGGTTGTTGTGAGCTCATATTCATTTGTTTCCAGGAAGTGTTTGATTTCTTCCTTGATCTTATTGGTAACCCATTCAGTTTAATAACATGCTATTTAGCCTCCATGTGTTTGAGTGTTTTTGAGTGTTTTTACTGTAGTTGATTTCTAAACTCATGCCATTGTTATCTGAGATGATGGTTGATATGATTTCAATCTTCTTGAACTTGTAGAGACTTGTTTTGTGTCCTAATATGTCATTTATCTTTAAGAATGTCCCATGTGTACTTGAGAAGAGTGTATATTCTGCACCTTTGGGGTGAAATGTTCCGTAAATGTCATATATCTATCTGATCTAGTGTGTTGTTTAGGGTCGCTGTTTCTTTGTTGATTTTTTTTCCTGAAAGATCTATCCTGGGAAGTCAGTGGGGTGTTAAAGTCCCAGAGTATGACTTTATTGCTGTTAGTCTCTCCTTTAACGTCCTACAGAAGTTTTATATATATACATATTTATATTTAGGTGCTCCTATTTTGGGTGCATATATGTTTTTCCAGGGTTAAATCCTCTTGTATCGATCCCTTTAGTATTATGTAGTGACCTTTACTGTCTCTTATTATGGGTTTCAATTTGAAGTCTATTGTGTCAGATATAAGTATTGCTACCCCAGCTTTTTTTTCATTTTCATTTGCATGGAAAATTATTTTCCATCCCTTCACTCTCATCCTTTGTGTTTTTTTTTCTGAAGTGGGTCTCTTGTAGACAGCATATAATTGGTCATGTTTTCTTATCCATTCAGCTACCCTATGTATTTTGATTGGAGCATTTAATCCACTTACATCTAGGATTATTATTGATGGGTACTTATTTATTCCCATTTTAATTCTTTATGCCTATGTTGCTGTCTCTCTCTGTTTCTTATTATTACAGCAATCCCTTTAACATTTCCTGTAATGCCGGTTTGGTGGTGATAAACTCCTTCAGCCTTCTCTTGTCTGGGAACCTCTTTATTTCACCATCTATTTTGAATGATAGCCTTGCTGGATAGAGTAGTCTTTGTTTCAGATCCTTGCTTTCCGTTACCTTGAATACTTCATGCCATTCCCTTCTGGCCTCTAGAGTTTCTAATGAGAAATCAACTGATAGCCTCATTGGGGGAGGGGGCTCCTTTATAGGTAACAAATTGCTTCTCTCTTGCTACCTTTAAAATTCTCTCTTTGTCTTTTAATTTTTGGCATTTTGTGTTGTGTCTGGGCGTGGGCCTCTTTGGGCTATTCTTGCCTGGGACTCTCTGTGCCTCCTGAACCTGTGTGACTTTTTCCTTTGCCATGTTAAGGAAGTTTTCTGCTATTATGTCCTCAAACAGGTTCTTTATCCCTTGCTCACTTTCTCACCTTCTGGTATTCATATGATGCAGATATTGCTATGTTTCATGTTGTTCCACAGCTCCCTTAAACTGTCCTGTTTTTTAATTGTTTTTTCTTTTTGGTTCTCTGAGTGATTTTTTTTCTACCCTGCTCTCTAATTTGCTTATCCTATCCTTGTCTTCCTCTAATCTGCTGTTTATTCCTTCCAATGTATTCTTTATTTCTGCTATGTCATTCTTCATTTCCGACTCATCATTTTTCATAATTTCTATATCTTTCCTTATGCTGTTGGGCATCTTTGTAATCATTATTCTGAACTCCATATCTGATAGATTGCTTATCTCCATTTCATTTAGCTCTTTTTCTTGAGACTTCTCTTGTTCTTTCATTTGGGGCTTGTTTTTTTATCTCCCCATTTTGGCTTCCTGTTTGGGTTTGTTTCTATGTATTAGGTAAATCTGCTGACTCCCAGTCTTTCTGGAGAGTCTCTGGTGCAGGACAATGTTAGACCCTATTTTTGACTGACCCTGAGTACCCTGTTTGGAGCTATCAGCAATACACCACTTGTGGCTCACTCTGCTGAGGCTAGGTACACTTGGAAAGGACCAAGATGGGCATTTAGGTCTGCTTTTCTGAGCCCCATGTCCAGAAACAGATCAGGCAAAGACTCAAAGTACCCAGTGACCCACCTCTGCCTGCTGGCTGATTGTTATTCTCAATCTCTTAATGAACCTCAGGCTGTAGACCACATCAAGGCATAAACTCCACAGAATGGGGTGTGAGGTTTTCCAACAGGGTTGGGCAATTGCTTCACCCCCAGGCAAAAGCTGCTTAGATGGTAAAGGTCTGCTTGAGGAAAATGTCGTTTGCAGTATGGGGGAATGATTCAGCACAGGAATCTAAGTGGTTGCCCTCCCAGCTCTATCCCCAGAGCCCCTAACCCTGAATTCTCCTCACACAGCTGTAGTCTACTCTGCTCTCCCTCTGCTGGATCCAAAGGTGAGTGGCTACATAAGAAATTTTGTGCATTGACCTTTTTAGAGGGTACCTGCATTTCCAGGCATCTCTCCCTGGCAGACAGAAACCCTGCTGCTTTTCAAAGCCAGATGTTATGTGGGCACCTTTCTCAATTCTGGTGCTCTGGGCTGGGAAGCCCAGCTTGGAGTTTAGGCCCTAAAGTTCTCAGTGGGAACCCCCACAGCTGAAATATCCCTCAGGAACTTCAGCTGCTACCTGGGGGAGTCCAACAACCCTTTAGTGCTTTTGCACTTCCTACCAATCTCAACGTTGTTTTCTCTTTACATTCTTGGTTATGAGGGTGCTCTCCAGTCAGTCTTTAGTTGACTATTCAGGATAGTTTTTCTATATTTTATTTGTAATTCCAGTTTGGTCCTAGGAGAACATCAGTGTAGATCCCACTTAATCTGCCACTATCTTGGAATCCACATTCCATTAGTTTTAATTCACTATGCCTTCAGTTTCCAACAATGTTATCTGATTGGGTTTTACATTACCCACAGTGTATTTCCATAGAACATTTTTCCCATGAGGTTCCACAGGAAGGATATCTGTGGTCTCAGGCTTGTTCATATGGTGATAGTGACTGGGTAACCAGAATGGGAAAAGAAACTTGTATAATCTATTGAAGCCCAGAATCAGAACTCTTAAAACATTACTTCTGTTACACTCACTTGGCCAAAGCAAGTCAATGGTCTAGTTCAGATGCAAGTGGTAGAGAAGTACACTCCATCTGTTGATGGGAAGAGTGGCAATAAATTGTGCCATTTCTGCCATTTTGTGGCAACAGGTTAGCCGCAAGCTAGGCCTGTGCTGTCTTTGAGAAGTAAGTTAGTTGAGGTCCTTCAGAAACAGATATTTAGGTGGAATAAGATTGCCAATTTCTTAAGGAAAATGCCTGAACATAAAAGAAAGGGAACTAGAGATGGCATGGAGAATCTTTAGACCATATTGTAAACCTGACATCGCTGAAGGAGAGGGGAAAGGAGGGAAAATTAATTAGGAATTTCTTTAGACTACAGCAAAGTTCCAAAAATATGTCTGCATACTGAGTAAAAGATCATGACTTTTATTGGTATAACTTCCCTTAGCCTCCTGTTTGTCCACACTTGTCTTTTCAGCTTATAGTTGTTGATCAACACCCTTGTTGGCTGTTCATCTCTATTGCTCCCAGTGAACAATTCCATTAACTATCTCTGCAACTCCCTGTTGGGAATGACCCCTTGGCTGCCCCTCTATAGTACTGGTTGTTATTGTGATTGTAGTCTCTTGGCTTCTTGGAGTTAAGCCTTGTCCCTTGTCCTCTGTTACTCCAGGATCCTATTATCCCCATGGATATTAATTAGCCCAGCTCTGTAATTGCCTTTCTTATTATCATCTCTGGTCTGAAGAGCACCGCCAACACTGAAATTCTTAATGATGCTATTGCCCCTTTCACCAGTGCATTCCTTGATGAATGTTGTGTCCTCTCGGCCCTCCTGTGAAACACTTTCCTTTGCTGGGTCTTCTGGCCTCTCATAATATAGTCAATCTAGCTTGTCCATTTCTCTGAAACTGTGTATCTCTCCCTTTGTTGTATGCTAGGGTACCTCAGGCATTTCCACTTCATTCAATATAGGCCATCGCTTTCTCCAGGTTTCTAAAAACCACACTAACAGTGAGTTTGCCCCATCCTTTGGTGTCCTTGCAGAAGTGTTAAATCCTATGTCCCGATAAAGTGCCACTAAGTCAATGAATTCCTGCTTATCCAGTCTTATATTCTGGTGGCCTTAATCAAGTATCTTCAAAGTCCAGTGCTAAGAGTACTTGCCAGACTCCTGCTGGTACAAGCTTGATGATTTTTTCAGCTCCTTCAGGCTATAATCTTTTTTCCCCCTTATCAGGCCCAAAATGTTCCCAGACAGGTTATCCTGGGATTTATCCCTAGTTAAATACATTATAGATAAGAGAGTAGGTGGAAACAGTTCCTGAGGGATGTGAGGGTGGGCAGAGAGATGCTGTAGCCTTGCCAGGTAGGCCTCTACAACATTTTCCAGTACAGCAAAAGTGCTAGCTCTTATAGGAACGGGTAGGACATTTCTGCAAGTTCTGAGGATTTGGGCTTCTGCAGAGTAAACAAGCTCAGAGGAATCCATCTAGATATTCCCCTGTATTTCAAGGTCCCAGGTTTTTCCACTCAGGGTTCTAACTAAGCATAATAGACCACCTTGTCTGAGCCTTTAAATGTCTTTGGAGCTCTGTGACTCTGACTGTAAGAGTCAGTGTCTGCCCCTCAGCAGTGTTTACTCTTCTACTGTAGGAGATAAATACCTGCATTAATCTACCAACAAGGTTCTATGGTTTTAACCTTTAGCCTTTTACTGTTTGTTAATAGTTATCAGTTTCTCATTAACTGTCTTCAGGTCATCCAAACAACTTAAAAATGAGCATTCTACTCTATTGATCTTATAGACATATTCTTGCCATGTCTTTAAAATGTCCAAATCATTGTGCCTAAAAAAGCATTCCCCTCCACTGGAATGTTTTCCCAGGTCATCATTAGTGAAATTTATCAATTTGGCTGGCACTTTGTGCCAGGAACTATTTGTACCCCACATAAAACTCAAGATATCATTTTTTTCCACACTAGGTGGGGCATGAACCAGTCTCTAAACCCAATATTACTGCCTGTTTTATTGGACCTCTACTGGCACCATTTGCCTGAGGGTTCTCTGAGAAGACACCAAGATGGCATTAGATGTGCAATAGATTTATTGGGGAAAATACCTTTGAAGGGTCAGAGGAAAGGGGCTAATTAAGATCGAAGGAACCTTAGAACTTATCGATCAGACACCTGTGTAATAAAGATGAAAAGAAAGAGGGACAGAGTAGGAAGATTGCAGCACAGTTTAAGAGTTTGGGCCAGACCTACAGGGAGTCCTTGATCTAGAGATATTAGATGAAGAGATCCTGCATCTCAGTAATGAGTCTCTATTTGTACCTCTGCAATGTTGTCATTGGCTGGGACCAACCCATGGGAGGAGTGACCCTCCATGTAAACACGGTGATGGATCCAGAGGAGCAGCAGGTAGGGCCATCAGCCAGCTTGCTCTGTAAAGCAGGAAATCTGTAGCAGAATAAAAGCCTAGACATTTGGAGTAACATAAGCTGTGCAAGTTTTCAAAATGTTTCTGATATTATTGTCTCATAAAGCTATTCTATTTGGTGAGGGTTTTGTTTGTTTGCTTTAACCAACCTTCCTTAAACTTTAGTTTCCTACCTAATTTAATTTGAATTGACATCTGTCTCTTTTTCATGCTAGGGTGTGAATAGAGAATTACCTAGTTTGAAAGTTTTATTTTGTGTTTTTACAAGCTAAGATTTAGACGATAAAATGTTTGGAGGACTCAGTCAGTTTCTGCCCTTAACCTGGCTATTCTCCTTATAAAGATGATAGATTCCTTGGTAACTAAGGAGCCCAAGTGAGAGAGTAGAGATGAGTCAATTTTCCCCTCTCTGCAACTCAAAAAAAAAAAACAAAAACAGAAAAAACAAAAACACACACACAGAGTTCACGTCAAATTGCTGGTGGGTCAGTTTTGTCATTCTCGCTTCATGTTGGTTTCCACCTACCTTTGCTTGAATGAATAGCTAAGTGCTGATGATGCAACTGTGATACTGTTTGACTTTATGAAAGGCAAGAAATATTAGCCTATGGTTCCCATGGGAACTTCGCCTCTGCGCCTTTGTACTAGTCTAATGATTAGAAAATAGCAGGTAAATCAGCGATAATTGCTACTTTAGTCGGATAATACTGAAGGCTATAGGCACAATGGGTTACATAAATATGTTAGGATCCATATTTGGAAGTTGTTTTTAAAAGTCGCGATTCTGATTCATTTATGACCTTAATGGGGCTCCGAGGGTGTATATACACTGTAGGTTAATTTGTAGGCTTTGGGCTTTTATGCTTTACATGCTGTTATGGTACAATAAAGCACATGCTGGGTTAAGTGATTGCTCAAATAATTCTCAGTAATTACACCAGTACCTCCCCAACCCTAGGTACCACATATCTTTTAGTGGCTTTTCATACAACTTGACTAAATAGAACATAAACCAGATGAGATAGGGTGAATTGTTCAAGAGCAGATGTTCTAGTCAAGTTATTAGTCTTTCCAGCACTGGATCCTGATTTTTGATTCTGGGTCGTCAATACTAATTTTTATTTGGAAGGTCAATATCCACTGTACAAATCGACAATCTCAGGTATGGTGAGTAAACTCTACTTATGACCAGGTCCAAATGTGAATGTATAGCACACAGTTACCAAATGCTGTTATCTGAGGGGCGCTGAAATAAAGTTTCCTGCAGTTAAACAACTGTTGACTTTTTTACTACAACCCAGAGTTTTTCCACATTGGCTTCAACAACAATGGTATGATGTTGAAGGCCACCGTGAAATAGATGTTACTTGAAAGGGTTAGATGTGCCTTCACGCTGGGTGCATGTTCTTGTGAGAGTTAGCACCTGAACACTTACCCACCTTGAAGTCATAAAAAAGTATCATGTACAATCTCCCCATTGTTTAAAGTTGGAATGGGAGAGGCTTGGATCCTTTGGTCTTTGAATCCTTGGCTCTGGGAGAAGAGATCTGGCAGCGCTGTAAAAGTTTAAAGACAATTCCATTATACAGATATTATTTAAAGTATTTTCCTTCCCATATACCACACTGGGTGCATGTTCTTGTGAGACTTAGTATCTGGACACTTACCCACCTTGAAGTCATAAAAAAGTATTGTGTACAATCTCCTCATTGTTTAAAATTGGAATGGGAGAGGCTTGGATTTTTAGGTCTTTGACACTTCCATTATCCAGATATTATTTAAAGTATTTTCATTACCATATACTAAATGAGCACTTATGAGTTGCCAGGTTCCATTCCTATTGTCTTTGTATGCTAAATTACAAATTTTCAGTCCTGAAAAGTTAATATATCTTTAAGTTATTACAACGAGAGACTAGTCCAGTGGGGAGAAACCAGTTTATCACATATAATAAAGTTGGAGCTGTACTATGTTTGTGAGTTTGTATATGCTCCTGTGTGTGTCTCTAAGTATGTTGTATATGTACCATACGTTCTGCCTAACTCACACCATCTGGCTCTGCAAGGTACAGCCAAACTGCTTAGACACTACGGTCAACAGCCTTCATGAAAGTGACCCAGTGCCCTCTGTTCTGCACAGCATTTCATGGTTTTCCAAGTGCATGCATACTGGTTATCTCATTTAATGCTGTGCACAAAACTGTGATGTTGGTAAGACTATTAACTTTGAAGAATATCAAATACTGGGGTTCAGAAAGGGTAAGCAATGAGTCTAAGGTCACACAGTTCATCAGGTACAGAGCTGGGACTACAAACCTGATCTTCTAATCCCTCTGATATTCCGGGTAGAAATGAAATGATCAAGTGAGGTCATAAAGGTGAAAATGCCTCTGGATGCATGTGTGTCTCTCTACACACCAAAAGTTGTGGGATTGGGCTATGGCAGAAAGAAACAATCTTTACCTGAGACTAAAACTTGATGAAAATCATGTTTGTTCTATCACTGTTCAATACTAAGATTTTATGAGATTCTCTTTTTCTTTTTTTTTTAAATTTATTTGTTTTTCCTTTAATGTCTTAACATCTTTTTTTCTGCTTAACTTCACTTGGATCAAAAGAATACAGTGATAATTATATTTAGCTGTGAAATTTTTTATTTCTTTAATTTTTGTCATCAATCCTGCTTATTTACGATTGAAAGTTCATGTTCAAACTCCTATAGAGCAATTATTTGGGGGGCAAGGCATAAATGTCTGAATATGCAACTCATCCTCGCTGAACCTTATAGAAGGCTTATGAGCACTGGGTAAAGCAAACTTACTGACCAAACTAAGAGGGATTTAAAAGTTATATTTAAGTAGAAATAGAAAATTTTACTATCTCTCTCTTAATATTTTTTGTTCTCTTGGAACTCAAAGTGCTTGAAAGTTGTTAGATTATCAATTTTGCCAGCATTCCTTGGTGACAGGTAGTAAGATAATTGCAAGACTATAAAAAAGGGGGGAAGCAAGTGGCAGGCGAGTCTGTCATCAACAATTACATGCAATCTGCACCTCTCACCCTCCCAACCCCACCACCAAATACCTGCTCGATGCAACTCCTTTGAACTGAGTGTCCTTTAAGGCAGGAAGGATTTATGCGATCATCTCATTTGGACCTAGCACCGCAGTGGGCTGGGAACATTTCTAAGTGTGTTTTCTTTACAGTTCATTAGTAGCCCGAGTCTTTCATGGGTCCTCCCACAAAGCTGCTCCTCCCCCGTGCTCTCTGTAATAGACTGTATTATTTATCTCTCCCTTTGTGACATAATTATTGGTGCAACTCTCATTCCTCTTACTCAGCTGTGGGCTTTGTAAAAATAGAGACTGCGTTTTGTTCACCTTTGGGTCCTCTCACCTAGAACTGTACTGGAATCAAACTAATAGGGACTGAGTAAATCTTGTTGGAATGAATAAGTTACAGGCGGGGAGGTTGTTATTAGGTATTTGTGAATTGAATTGAAAGCACTTAGTGTTTCTTTGTTTGAATCCTTCATAACTATTAACTTCTGCCAGGACAGACATTATCCTTTCAGAATAGATTCTTATGGATTTGTCTTTTCTATGCGCATTCAATGCAATTGTTTATATTTATGGGTCCTAGGTCTATGCTTTGTTTCAATTAAAATTGTAATACAGTGTTAATGTGTTTGATAGGCTAGCGCAGCCACTCATTTTTTAAATCTCTGAGTTCTTGAAATTCCATTCGTGGTCAGTCGTATATAAAGGGTAATCCGGGAATGCGTAAATGAAAATCTGGCCCTGTTTATCTTCCACAAACTTAAAAAAAAACACCCTGTTTACATTCCTAATTTATTTGTGTAATACTTTTAAGTAAAATGTTCACTAAAAGGTACTTTCTCTAGGAACCCTGTTATTTTATCTTTCTCTCCACCTTGTTTTTATTGGTCTTTTTCATGGCCTTTTTGTGTTCGTGCAGTTCAGCCCAGCCATAGTTTTGTCTGCGTTGAATAACATTTCTTTTGTTGAATCAGGGAATACCTTCATTTGGGGAAAATAATTGAAGAATTTTATATTTTATCCTTGGAACTGAGTCTTGCCAAATGAACCTAGTGACAAACTCGTCATTTGTCCCATTTTTTCATAGCTGAGCACACAATAAGTTAATAGTAATAAGCCTGATATCATAGGTAGGATTTGTACCCCTGATATTTTTCTTCAGCCATTTGGGTCCCAGGGAAACGGTGTTGATTTTCCTAAGCAAATTTGCTTTAGCAACACTTGCAGAACACTGGAATATGCAGAGGAATGAAAAGAACAAATTGCTAGGTGTTTTCTTTACAAAATTCCAATCCTATAGAAGTTTCTGGAATCCAGATATTCAGTGTAATGAAGACAGGGCCAATGAAGAAGCCAACAAAGGAAAAAAATCTCATGGACTCAAGACAAAACTTGGAAATGGCAGTCGTTTGGTGACTTTCCATCCCTTTCTTCTGTGCTGTTCTCTCTCATTGTTTCCTCTGCATGAGGGGGGCGTGGTGTCATATATTTTGAGGTAGAGTCTTTCTGGAACTTCTTAAATCATATCTCCTGGCGGACATCTAGTTTTTCTATGAATGAAGCTCTTTTAGGGGGGACCTGCAACATTTAGAGGGATCTGTAGGCACTTCTATGTCATTCAAGGACATACCGTAGGTGAAGAAGTGGGGAGCGATGTGGCTGGAAAGGCAGATAAGATCTTTTCTCGTGGGTGCCCTCTTTAATACTAAGTAATTTCAGTTTTTAGCTTGAAAATAATGGTGAGCCGCTGAAGAAACTTCACAGAATATGGCATAATCAAACGTGTGTTTTTTTGGAGAATGCCTTAAAAAAGTCACAGTAAGCCAGTTAGCACGAGAGTGACTTGTCTGCTGTCTGAAGAGTAAGTTGCAGGGGGGCCAGTAGAGGTGAGGACCCGTTAGGAGGGCGTTTAACAGATGCAGGGCAGAGAAGCCGTGGCCTGCAACTAGCGTGTTGTCTGGAGAGAAGCAGCTGCATCTGAGATACCAAGTTAAGAAAGAATATAGCAATCTGGGGAACTGAAAGAAATCTGGTAGAGCTGGGTAGCTGAGTGCCAAGTAGGTTGTGCTGAGAGAGGGCCAAGAGGTACCCAGGAACAAGCCCCCGCAAGGCTGTGCAAACTATATGCTTTAGACTGAATGTTTGTGTCCTTCCAAAATTTGTACGTTTAAACCTAATTTCTGATGTGATCGTATTTGGAGGTAGGGCCGTGGGAGGTTCTTAAGGCATGAGGGTGGAGCCTTAATGAATGGGATTAATGCCCTTATAAAAGAGACCCCAGAGACCCCGCATGGCCTTCTTACCATGTAAAGGCCCAGCAAAGAGACCAACATCTATGGACTGGGAGGCGGGCCCACGCCAGGCACTGAGTCTGCAGATGTCTTTTTTTTTTTTTTTTAAATATACCTTTATTGATTTCAGAGAGAGGAAAGGAGAGGGAGAGAGAGACAGAAACATCAATGATGAGAGAGTCATTGATCGAGCCCGCAACCCGGGCCTGTGCCCTGACCGGGAATTGAACCCCGATCGCCTGGATCCCAGGTCGACGCTCAGCCGCTGAGCCCCGCCGGCCAGGGAGTCTGCAGATGCCTTGATCATGAACTTCCAGCTTCCAGAACTTTGAGAAATCAATTTCTGTTCTTTATAAGTCACCCAGGATAGTGTTTTCTGTTGCAGCTGCCTGAACAAATTAAAACATTACTTTAAGGGGCTTGGATTTAACCCAAGGTCCATGGGAGGATTTTAAACAGGGGTGTAAAAGGACACAGGAGAGAGAATGTGGAATGAACTGGGTAAATGGATGGTAGGAAAAACAGTAACAGAGTGTCAAAAAGTTATTTATTTTAAAGAATTACTTACCTTCTGTGGCCCCTGAACTTTCTGGTTGTTTTTTTTATTTTTTTATTTTTTATTTTATTGTATCCTGCCACCTTGCTATAATCACTTATTAGTTCCAGTAGTCTTTTTTTTATTAATTGAATTTTTTGGATGATATTGCTTAATAAAATTATATAGGTTTCAGGTGTACAGTTCTACAGTACATCATCTATACATGGTGTTGTGTGTTTACTACCTCAAGTCAACTTTCCTTCCATTGCCATTTGTCCCCCTTTTACCCTTTTTTTAATGTGACATGTCTAAGTTGATGATATCCAACATTCCAATAATGTTCAGATTCTCCCAAAGGGGGGAGGTAAGTACATAGTTAATTCTTAATTTTTATTTACTATAGAGAAAACAAGATGTTAGGTATGTTTATCTATTTTTTTTCTCTTTTATCTCAAATAACAGTAAAATGGGCTGGCTTCCATTGCATTATTAGTATACAGGGGATAATATCCATATAGAATAATGTTTCATGGATTAAATCTCCATTGTCTTTTTTTTTGGTCTTTTTAACCTTCATTCATTATCATTTGTTCCTACTTTTTGCTGCCAAAGCAGCTAGAGTTGATACAAACCAAGGGAAGACAGCTGGTCTATTAAACCTATTCTTTTCTAATAATGAAAACGGCTTTCAGATGGATATTCCTCACATACACAGAGCTGTTCTAGCCATACTTTCTCCAACCTGGAGGGCTCCTTTCTCTTTTGTGCTAAGTAGTAAATTGCTAATCAAGGTTTCCTTGGGGTTAGCTTCTTCCATGCGGCAGCCAGGGCTGGCAGGACGCTTGTTTCGGTGAACTAGCTTCTCTGCTTTTATTTAGCAACACACTGGCTTTACATATTATCAAAGTTTCTAGTTTTTTAGGTGATGTGATTCAAATCGCTTACTGACAGGGGTCCTTGCTTAGAGTATCTACTCCAGTAGCTCTACCTATGGCTTGTAATCTTAGCATTAATAACGTATTGAGGTTCACCAACACTTTATCACAAAATTAGTTTATCCCTTTAATTCATGGGCCCCAAGGAATTGGACAGAATACAGATTAAGTTTCAATAGAAAGAAGAAATCAGAGAAGACTTCAGAGAAGGTATTGCTGACAGAAAAAGCAAACAGGTGGGATATAGCAGTATAGGACCAGAGGCAATAGAAAAGACTATGCATTTCTCTGTGGCCCCCCAAGGGGGGATAGTTAATGGAGGTGGGGATTAGAAAGACATAAAAGGTTTCCACTTTTTAAACAGCTTTATAGATTGTGATTATGCTACAGAGGTCATTTTTTGCTACAGAAAGAGACATATCAAAACAAGGGAACTCCTTCTGGTTAACACATCTGTAATCAGATGTTTCCTGGGGCTGTCTGGTGTGTCTCATTTAGCATCTCCACAGGTCAGTGACACTGTCCAGTTCCACCTAGCTTAGCTTATTCCTACCATTAAAACGTGTGTTTTTTTTCCTTTAGCAAAATTGGCCAAGGAGACAAAGGAAAGAATTATTTAGTTACTCTTCAGCCAAACATGTTTTGTTTATCCCTCATGCCCCTCCCAAAGCTTCATATTACCCTAGTGTCATGCACCCCCAGGTTTGCTCTCAGACCCTAATGCATTTTCAGTTACAGGATCAGAGCTGCCAGAGCCCCTTTCAGTCCCTCAGACGAAGAAGCAATGCGGTACAGGGAGGGACGGTAAGGGGTTTGCGGTCAGGCAGGCCTGGGTTAGCATTTTAACTCTGCAGCTTACTAGCTTTGTAATCTTGGCGAGTTATTTCACATTTCTATGTCTTCATTTCCTCGGTGTTACATGCTAATATTAATAGTGCCTACCCTGTAAAGTTACTTTGGGGATTATATGAGATGATATATGTCAATTTTTTTCCACGGTGCTTGGTGTATTGAAATCACTCAATAAATAGTAGTTATAAGCACGATATTTACATAAGTTATCATTTTAATATCCCCATTGTAAACCAGGAAGCTCTCCTTTCTCTTTTTCTTTCCACAAAGATAGTTTGAAAAGGAGGAGCTTGAGTAAGTTTGGAAAGAGGGAGTCTAGGCTAATGCGTCACCATCCTCTACTCCCTTCCTAGGCCTGAGTCTGTAAGGGAAAGCAAGAGATGGCTTCATTATTGTACACAAGTAAATTTGGTCCAGTTTTTCATTTTTGCTAAATCTATCACCTCCGTCTTGGCTGCTCTGCACTAACCCACACAGATATCCACACCCCTGACACTATCTTCAGAGACCTTATGGCAGAGACTTGCCAGCTGTAGAAATTGATCCCTTGCCATAACCCTATTGCTCTTCAAGGTCACCTCCTCTGCCTTCCCTTGTCCAGGGAAAGGTTGCCACCGAGAATCGCATATAAACATTTCAAACCTTATCACCTCTGAAAAGTTCTCTGTTATGGTTCTTGTCCCCAGAGATTTTCTGTGAGAGAGAAATACCAAGTAATTTATTTCTAACTTCTGAGTGCCCACATCCATTTCTGATTCTGGTGGGTGACATTCCAGCCAGGTTACATTTTTAAGGCTTGTTCCTTAAGCTGAAGGGTTCCAAGACTGGTCTTTCTCTATGGCATTGGACAGAAAACTTTTTTTCTTCTTTTAAATACTCTATTGCTGGGTTTTCCTTCTGTCCCTTTTCTGCTCTTCTTACTTCCAGGGGTGATTTGAGGATTAGTTTATATTTTGAAAAACCTTCTGAGCTCCTTGCATGAAAGACATCACTGTGAATGAAAATATACAGAAAATAAATGTCATGCTAATTAGTTGCAACAGCTCTCTTAAGATGCCCCAAGACTGTTTTTCCAGTCCAGCGTAGTGCAGTGTTTATCATATATTCAGATTCAATAAACCTCTTTGGAGGGGGGCAAACAAAATTTAGAGATCTAAAAAGCAATATACAAAGTCAGAGAAAAATGTCAAGGGAGTCAACCAATAGCCAAGCAGTCAGCCATCCTGAGCCACAAAGAAAAAAATTGAATTGTAGTGCAGGACGAGACAAATGGGTCTTTTTAATGGGTATATTTTGAACACACAAGGAAATGCAAATTTATATTATTCCTTACCATAATGTGCCAAATACGGGCTAAGTGTTATAGGGTTAGGGATCTTTATTTGAATAACAACTATAGTTAGTAGATGACATAGGAAAGATATGGAGTAGATGTGAGAGAAAATAAAGAGGTTTAGGTGGTTTTAGTCACACTGAATAAGAAGTTGAAAGTTTTATTTATAGCTGGTCTCTTGGCATGTGAACTAAAGGGTAGGACATATGCCTTTCACTCTGTGCCCAAGGCTCATACTTTTATAAAAATGGTTTCTTTCAGCTGTGATGTTTATCCTGGAAGAGAATTGCAGATGCAAGAGCAAAGCTTGTGTTCAGCGCCTTTCTGCCTTGGGTTTGCCCCACTCCCTCTCCCAGGCACTCACTGCCCTTACTCCATTCTTTCGTTACCTTGACCATCTTGGTCAAACTCCCAAACTTCCTTGCTTGTCCCAACCCCCTCTCCCCATTAAAACTTAGCTGTCCACTGTCCTATTCACTTAAGGCAGTTATATTTACTAAGTAAACTAATTTGTTTCCCTTCCCAGAGAATACATTTACATTTCATCTGGGTCTTTCAGTTACTAGAGCCAGCAGAGAGACAGGTAGCTGAAATTCTAGAAACTGTATTGGAGTCAGTGGAGAAGAGATTTTTTTGGGGGGTGAGGGGATAAATTGAGGGTATTATTAGCAGCTGTTTCCTAATACCCTGGAGTTATCTGGTGACTCTACATATTATTTACAGTCAGGGCAGCCCTACCTATAAACAATGTGTGCAAAAACATTGCTGAACTAGCCTGATAAAACAGGAGCAGAATCTTGGTTTGTTCCTCTGCAGGGTGGTGGCTATGGTCATAGCTCTCCACTGCCACTAAGCGTTCCAACCCTTAGGAAGAAAGGTCTATATAAAATCTTTTCCTCATAATTTGGGAAATAGTGATAGGCTTAATGTGAGAAGATACAGGGAAGAGAAAGAAGTGACTGTTAGGGAGGGCATGCAGTGAAACATATTTTTCTTGCATTGCATAATAGCATTCTTTTGGTTGTAGTAAGTAAAATAACTTGGGCTAGGTCAGTAGGCCAAGGGATTTGTTTTCATTGTAATTGGGGCAAATGTGTGTGGTTGCCGATGAGCAGAAATGAAAGAATCTAATACTGGTTTTATGATTTGTGTTGGAAAACAGAAAGGGTAAATTATAGAGCAAAAAAATAATAGATCAGGAATGGGGTAAGGTAGGGGGGAAAAACATAACAGTTCACATGGGTTGGATATGACTTGGAGTACTGGGAAGTAACTAACACCGGAGAAGGGAAAGATATTAGGATGAACTACTATATTATAATGACTGGGGTTTTGAAGAGATAAGTGAATAAGGAATATTTTCAAGAAAGTTAGTGTTGTGTAGACTCTGGAGCCTCTTCGTGGCATTTCCCAATACCTCTGTAAATATTTTAATAGTTTTCAATATTTTTTGTATGTCGATTTTGCGTTTCTTAGTAACGTTGAATTGAGATTTATCCACATGGTGGCTTAGCTTTATACAGATTATACAAAGATATAAATTTGTCTCATGGAACCCAAGGGCAGTACTTTGGGCTGAATTGTGTGTCCTTCAAATTTATATATTAAAGTTTTAATGCCTAGCACATCAGAATGCGACTGTATTTGGAGATAGAGTTTTAAAAGTGGGATTTAAGGTTAAATGATATTATAAGTGTGGGCCCTAATCCAATATGACTGGTGTCCTTGTAAGAAGAGGAAATTAGAACAGACATATGCATAGAGGGGAGACCATGTGGAAACACAGGGAGAAAAAAAAGACCATCTGCAAGCCAAGGAGAGAAGCCTCAGAAGAAACCAACCTGAGACACCTTGATCTCAGAGTTTGTCTCCAGAGCTGTGAGAAAATATATTGCTGTTACTTAAGCCACCCAGTCAGTGGTACTTTGTTATAACAGCCCTAGTGTACTAATACAGACAGAAAAACATCTGGGCCTCAAAAAGAGACTCGAATCAGGAAAGAGAAAGCTGCCACGAACCCAGGGAGCACTGTCTATTGCTCGATTCGCCTCTCATTCATTTTGCTCTTATACTGAAGACTGTTCTGTTTTTACACCCATGTGGCCAAGTATGGTTGCCCTACAATTCTCAGATTTAGAACCACATAAAAAGACTGACTTTGCAATTTTTTAAAAATATATATCTTTATTGATTTCAGAGAGAGGAAGGGAGAGGGCGAGGGAGAGAGAGAGAGAGAGAGAGAAACATCAATGCTAAGAGAGTCATTGATCGGCTGCCTCCTGGGCGCCCCCTGCTGGGGATCGAGCCCACAACCCGGGCCTGTGCCCTGACCAGGAATCGAACCGCGATCTCCTGGATCTGAGGTCGATGCTCAATCACTGAGCCACACCTGGCTGGGCTCAATTTTTTTTAATCCTAGATTTAAATCCCCGGAGGAGAGAATTTGATCAGCTCAGCTTGGCTCATGTGTCTGCCCCTCGCCAAACAACTCTAAGTTCAGGGAAGCCAGTGGCACGTGGTGCTACATGATTGCCAGAGGCCCTTCCCTGCATGTCCCGATTATTACATTTCTTGTCATTTCTAGCTCCTCCATTTATGCTCTTACTTTATCACAAGTGCTTTAAGAGGGATGTTTAAAGGTGTTTTATTATTTAGCATTTTAACGTATTCTGTCTGAGGAGGTATTTTTATGCAAGTCTAGTCCACTCTATTGCCAGAAACATGTATTATAGAGCATATGTCTGTGACATGCTAGACCAGCTCAGTGTTCTCTACCAGCAAGCATTTCCATGCACATATAGTTCACTACATTGCAAAAACATATACTACAGAGCATAATGTCATAACATATTAGGATAGATTAGCTTCTAGCTATATAACATATTCAGTAAAGGTGGCACAGATTCTTAGGTTTGAGGTTGATGAACTAAAGTACACAACAGGAGGGGGACAGGAATTTAAGAACACTGTCAATAAAGAAATGAAGAGCAGAAAGATTTCATTGTAAAAATACATCTATACAATTCATATGGTCTAGGGTAAAAGATAGGTAAGCCATCTTAACCATTCAGAAGGTGGGTGTATTTTCTTCTAAATGAAAAAGAAAGCAAACATTTATTTTTAAGAATTTCAATTTCAAGTGAGACATTTGCATAGCACCACCAGCATCTTCATTTTTTAAAAGCTTTTTATAAGTCATTTCAAGGATTCTAAAATAATGCTTCCTTTTATAATTTGACTGTTTGACATTAAAAACAGAGTTGAATGCTGCCCTTCCTGGTACAATATGAAAAAGAAACATGAATTCTTTTTCTTTCTCTGCTCTCAACAGCTCTGTGACTCTTCAAGCAAGAGCTGTTTGAAGCTCAGACTGTGTAGTGTTTGGCCATCCTCTTGTTTAACAAACATTTCCCCCTTTTCATTATTTTAGTTTCAAAGCACATGAGAGTTAGATTTTCAGACCTTCATCTCTCTGTGTGAAAAAGAAAACTGAATGTTTAACCAGGTCTTTTTTCTAAGGGAGGCTAGTCGAGAGTTTTAAGTCAAACCAAACGAAACCAAACCAAAATATCAAACAAGCACATTAACTAACTATTCTTATTGTTTAGTTAATATTACATTTTCTTGCATTCCTTTCTAAGTGAAAGAGTGGCCCTAGTCATATATTTACATGACATATAGTTTATGTATATCGTGTAAATATGCACACATATGTATATCATATATTTGTGTGTATGTGCAAATTATTTGTCTATATTGTACCTTATAGCAGCATATACTGTAATATATGGCAGCACACTTAAACAATATTTTGGATCTTTATTTTTTGTTTAATGACAAAAACACTGAGCAATAATGGTTTCAATTGCATTCAGCTCCATGAGGATAAAATAAAATTTCTGACCTCTCCAACTACGCTAATCATGGGTGTCTTTCTCAAGCTTCTCTTCTGGACTCATCAAAACAAGTTAAAAGTCCTGTTTCAGATTCATAGTCTACCTCAGTTATCAGGGGATAGGCCATCAGAACAGAGTCCGGAAATGTTTCATAGGTGTGGCTCACTGGTGGGTGGTATGACCCTTTTGGGGCCACAGACCAAGGAAGTACAAATACACTATGAAGTAGAATTTGAATGCTAACTGGAATTTGGCACTAATTTTTACATTTATTGGCCTTAGCTACATCCGTTCCTGAAGGTTCCTTTTGACCTCATGCACAGAAACATCTGGAGATAACTGATACTGAAGCACATTTGCACTCTGAGCGCATTATAAAGAAGGCTGCAAGCAAGAACTGATCCTCTGAGTTGGAATAAGTGGTCTCTGATGACTAGTAATGTATTTGTTCAGCGCTTCCAGTTTCATTTGTCACTGTTGCTCCAATCATTCTTGCTTTTTTTCACTTATTCATGTCATTTATTCCTACAACAAATATTTACTAAGGGCCCCTCACATACTAGGCATTGTGTTAGACATGAAGAATCCAGTAGTCACCAAGACATATACAAATACTGCCTTAGTTATGTTTTTCCTGACACAATAGCTTCTTGCTATAAATTTTAGCTACAGTCAATATCTTTTTGTAGTAGAAGCACTCTTGTAAAAGAAAAATGTGACAGGTTTTGAACTTAAAATCTCTTCTCCCTTGCTCTCACTCTACCTCTCTAACAATATGGTCCTGTGCCTCTTACTTCCTCCTATAACAGTATGAGCTAATCAAAGGCCATCTATAGTTTTGGACCCCATCTCTGAACCTATGAATTCCCAGGGCTAATTTGTTAACCCCGAAAGTTCCTCTTAGAATGTGACAATTATTTCACAGACACAAGAGGGAAGAAGGCTGTGGAAAGAAATGTACGGGCTATAGGAAAAAAAAATTTAAGGTCATTGACAGAGAGTAATTTCTTTCCATTACAAAATATAGCCACACACTCTTGGGAAATAGTGTATTTAACCAGAGATAGAAAGTCATTAGCGTGTCTGCCTTCTATACCTTTCTGGAGGTGTTACTGTAACCATAACATAAACAGTGTTATACCAATCTATACCCAGTTTGGAAGAGTACTAGCTTCATGAAATTTATCCATTCATTTCACAGATATGAACTATATATTGAAATTTCAAAATACAAAAATTGTATTTTGTCTATGACTATATCTTATTTGGTTGTTAGAAACAACACCATGATATACAGATTATTACTTTTATTTTAAAGATGAGAAGATTGAAGCATGGAGAGATTATACTCCTCAAAAAGTCAAGGATTACATAGCAAAAAAGATATTAGCTAAGGCTATCATCAGGCCACCTGACTTAAGAACTCATGTGGCAGGCGCTAGATTAGGTGCTGGGGATGCAGTAGTGAGCAAGAAAAACAAGTTACCTCTTCAAGCTCACTGACTAGCGTGGTAGACATATATTTATCAAGTGCCCTAAGAAACAGATGTGATATTACAAATATGGAAAGTGTTATAAAGGAGGGGCATATGGGCAATGAGATTCTGTAATGTGAGTTGACTCATTCTAGGTAACCACCTGGTGGATTCACAGGTTGAATTCGTAGGATTCATAGTGTTGGCATTAATCGGATGAGAGAGAAGAGACAGATATCACATGGAGACTGAATAGTATGTACAAAGATAATAAATTGGGAGGAAAAATGCTGAGTATGAAGGACGCAAATAAGACCTATGTGGCAAAAGTATACTGGGTGGCCAGGGAGCAGTGGGTGTGTCAATGGAAAGAAGGTGGTCCTAGAATAAGAGGGAGTAGAGTAAGCGGAATAATAGGTCTTAGAATGAAGAAGTAGTTCAAGGCTAGCTAATCAAGGGCTTCCATTAATGAATTAGTTTGTATCCTAATGACAATAGAAAACCAATGGAGAGTTATAAGCATGGATTGATTGTGACAACATGATGACATTTGCATTCTGAAAAAATTGCCCTGGCTATAGTATTGAAAAAATGTGAGATGAAGGCAGATTCCTGTACATTATTGAGGAAGTAGTTGTATTTATCAACATAAAAATGATGGTGGTTTAGACCAGGCTAGAGGAAAGAAAGTGCACATATTTGGAAAATATTTAAGATGTAAAACTGGCAAGTCTTAGTGTTGGATTGGATATAAAGGGTAAGAAAGATGAATGTATTAAGGGTTAGGGAATATGATCAGATTTATATCTCAAAAGGTGAATTTTGAGCTGGTGATCTTTCTTTTTCATCATGGTGACTATTACACTTTCTGAAGTCTTAAAACTGGAGAGCTGAGAGAAACCTTAGAGTCATAAATCTTGTTTCTATTTCATCCCCTTAGAAGAAGAAAGACAGGTTATGGTTTTCAAGTCAGACAGTTAATAAGCGGCAGAACCAGAATTGGGTTCAGATTCCACGATCTCCATGTACAATGGTGGCTCACTCCAGATTGGAAAATCCTCATGTTCATAGTTTATACTAATTAGTGTGAGAAGTCTGGGACTGGGAGGAGAGTAGGCAGGATGGTTATGAGAGACTATGAGGCAGTGGAAACAAATTGTGGAAATTCTACAAAACATTAGAGTTGACAGCTCTGGGTAAAGATGAACATGTTTGAAATATATCCTGTTGTTTAGGTGGATGATGATTGCACTGTAACTACTCTCTACAGGTGGCTACTTTTATTTAGTGGAAGAAATGAAGGTCAAATTGTTTTTAGACCTGATGTATCAATGTGCACTGCTCGCCAGTGACTGCCACCAATGGATTTAAAGTCAGGGGAAAAGAAACTTATTTCTTATGAAAACCATCTCAACACTTTTGAACTGCTGAGACAAATACATTCTGATACATATACTCTGACTATTTTTATAACTTTACCACTTACCACTTCATTCTCCAAGGAGGGACTTGGAGACAAGCAATCAACAATTCAGCGCACTGAAGCTGTGGCCAGGCTTTGGGTGATCTATGCAGAAGTCTTGACCTCTATATAGATGATTCTAATGGAAAATGAAGATGTTTTCATGTGTGGCATTGTGGTGGGGGGTAATATTTAGAGGGGTGAGGGAATAGAGGAGGGTTTTTTTTCTTTCTTAAAACTGTCTTTTCAGGAAAATTTTGACCCATGATAAAGCATTACGGTTGTAATGTGCACAAAAAGGTGGTGATGAAAGCATACGCGCTTATGCTAGTTCAAAATAAATCCATAATTTTGTTGTAATATTTTAATTTTACTTTTGCACATTGTTTGTATTCCTTTATTTAATTCTTAGAACTCTGTGAATTAGGTATTATTTGTTATCCCTATTCTACAGATAAGGAAATGGGAACATAGCATGTCAAGTTTTTTGCTCACATTTGCACACAGCTAGCAGGTGGTGGGGTTGGACTGGAACATTGGCAGTCTAGTTAACTGCACATTACACTATGTTAACAGCTATGATCACAATCTCAATCCAATTTGAAAGGGCAAAATTATGTTCTTTTCTAAGCTTCTCTAAGATCAAAGGCAAATAATGATGGGGACATGTCAAAAAGTGCTGGAGGTAACTTCAGTGGTATTCCCCTGGTTAAATTAGGAACAATTTTAGAATAAGATTAAATAATAATAATGGGTCTATATTAATAAGTATTGATGAACGACTAAATTGAAAATGTGATGAGAACCCTAATATTTACATGGATTCAAAGTATTTGTCCAGAAAATAACTTAATTACAAAAGATAAAAAGAGTAACTTTACAGTGGAGATTCCCCACAGGCACCACCCTAATCGAATAATCAATGTGAACACCATCTGTAATGGGATAGATTGAAATTATGCATCACCTGATAGAATGTGATAAGAAGAATGCAGCATCTCATCTGTGATAAACTTGTCAAAGATGCATAACCTGAATTTATCATGAGACCACTTTAAATAAACCTAATTAATGTTCAGCCTACAAAATAATTGGCCTAAAATGTTCAAAGTTATAAAGGTCATGAAATTAAAGTTTGAGGAAGGGAAGAAAATTGAAGTTGTATGACAACCAAATGCAATATGATTGTGAATTGGATCCTTTTTTAAAAAAAAAATTATTTTTATTGTTGAAAATATTACAGATGTCCCCCTTTTTCCCCATTGACCCCTTCCACCCCACACCCACTCCCTGCCCCAGGCCTTCACCACACTCTTGTCTGTGTCCACGGGTAAAGGACATTATGGGACAACTTGGGAGACTTGACTAGTGGTTCTGAAAAATAGATGGTAGTGATGTATCAAATGAAAATCTCCTGATTTTGATAGTTGTGTTGCAGTTACATAAGAGAAACCCTTTATAGTAGAAAATGCAAGATAAAAATTTTAAGCCCAGCTGGGTGCGGCTCAGCTGTTGAGCGTCGACCTAGGAGATTGGGGTTTGATTCCTGGTCAGGGCACATGCCTGGGTTGCAGGCTGCAGCCCATCAATGACTCTCTCATCACTGATGATTCTATCTCTCTCTCTCCCTCTCCCTTCCTCTCTCTGAAATTAATGAAGATATATTTAAAAATAAAATAAAATAATAAAATTTTTAAGGTTGATGGGGCATGATGTTGGCAACTTACCCTACAGTGGTTTAGGAGGAAAAAAGTACTTCGATCTGTACCTCCGTACTTTCAAATGTTCTCTAAGTTTGGCATTATATGTGTTTGTGTGTATATAAAGAGAAGGCAATATACTGGTAGTGGCTGAAAAAAATGGGCCTTGAACACCAGGAAGATCTAGGCCTGATTCTTGGCTTTATTACTTAATAGTTGTGTGACACTGAACCAGTTATTTAACTTCTGTGAATCTGAGTTTCCCTTTCTGAAATACGAAGATAATGACAGTTACATTCTCACTGGACCTCTGTTATAATAAAATGAGAGAAGACATCATAATGCATTATCATAATTTTTCCTATTACTGAGAACTTATTATATGCATTGAATTTTGTGGGGTACTTGTCAGACTCTCTGTGATGAAGGATTAGATATTTTTAAAAATTAATTCATTATTGACTAATAATTTTAGAAAATAAAATAACAATGAATCAGTAAGTATAAATGAAATGAAATATACAAGCTTACATATTATTAGATTCAACAAGCATAAAACTACATATATATATATGTAATGAGAACAGACACGAGGAAAATAAATTAATTATAAAAACTGTATGTTACTCATTGAAAGTATAAATATAGGCAATTAATTGTTACATGAGTGATATAGTGATTTCCTATATTAGATGCCTATATGCACACTTTGAAAGACACTACATATATCAACATCTAAAATTTTACTGTGACAAATGAGTCTGCTTCTGGCTAATTAATTTACATAATCTAGGCTGGATTGATGACAATGCTACTCACAAAGAATAATGTATATTTAACAGTTTCTGCTTTAATAACAGAGTAGAGAATGCATCTCACATAAGTATGTTGACAGAAATAAAAGAGATTTTAAAGCAGTTTCAGCAAGCTTAAGTTATTCCTTTAACATTTTTACTCAAAATAAAATGAATCAAGTGTTTATTGATAGCAAGTTCCAAAACTTTAGCCTGCAAAATTATAGTAAAATTACCTTTTTATAAAGGAAATGAATTTTATATTTTACACATGTTTGAGTTTTAGTTGATGAACTGATATTAAGATATCGCATGTTGTAATGTGGTCCTAATGAGCATTACTCCAACACAGCGTGCATCAAATGAGACTCATCACATGAGTTTAACAACATCTGAGTCCATCAATACATGTTGAAAGAGACAAGCACTTTCTTAGACATCATGACAATGTCAATGTGGTTGTAGAAGTTTTTATACTTACCTGATTATGGACTGGTAACAAACAGTTCACTTATAGCACTGGTTCACAGACTACATTTTGAATAGCACTGGCTTAGTGCTTTTGATGGATTAACTCAAGAAATAATGTGTATAAAGCACTCAGCACCGTGCTTTATATACATAACATTTTTAATAGTATAATTAAGCTTTAATATTATACTAAGTATAATATTATGTATTATTAAATACATAATATTTTAATAGACCTGGAGAGAGGGTGGGAGTGGGGTGGAGGGGTGAATGGGGGGGAAAGGGGGCATCTGTAACACTTTCAACAATAAAAATAAGTTAAAAAAATAAAATCTATTGCAACAAAAAATAGGATACCTAGGAATAAATTTAACCAAGGAGGTAAAAGACCTGTACTCAGAAAACTATAGGACATTGAAGAAAGAAACTGAGGAAGATACAAATAAGTGGAAGCATATACCATGTTCATGGATTAGAAGAATTAGCCTCATTAAAATGTCCATACTACCCAAAGCAATCTATAGAGTCCATGCAATTCCCATCAAGATACCAATGGTGTATTTCACAGATACAGAACAAATATTCCAAAATTTTTATATGGAACAAAAAAATACCCTGAATAGCCTCAGCAATCTTCAGAAAGAAGAGCAAAGTTGGAGGTATCATAGTACCTGATACCAAGCTACACTACAAGGAGATAGAAATCAAAACAGCATGATACTGGCATAAGAACAGGCATATGCATCAATGGAAAAGAATAGAGAGCCCAGAAATAAACCTACACCTATATGGTTAATTAATACTTTATAAAGGAGGCAAGAGTATACAATGGAATATAAACAGTCCCTTCAATAAATGGTGTTGGGAAAATTGGACAGGTAATGCAAAAAATGAAACTAGACCACCAACTTACACCATAGACAAGAATAAACTAAAAATGGATAAAAGACTTAAATGTAAGGTGCAAAACCATAAAAATCCTAGAAGAAAACATATGCAGTAAAATCTCAGGCATATCTCATAGCAATATTTTTGCCTATATATTTCCTAAGGCAGGGGAATCAAAGGAAAAAGTAAACAAATAGGACTATATCAAAATAAAAAGCTTCTGCACCGCGCAAAAAAAAAAAAAAAAAAAATCAACAAAATGAAAAGATTTGCCAATGATACATCTGATAAGGGGTTATTTTCCAAAACACATAAAGAACTTATACAACGCAAAGCCAGGAAGACAAACAATCCAATTAAAAATGGACAAAGGACCTGAATAGACTTCTCCGATTAGGACATACAGATGACCAATAAACATATGAAAAAATGCTCAATGTCACTAATCATCAGAGAGATGCAAATTAAAACCACAATGAGGTGTCACCTCACACCTGCCAGAATGGTTACCATCCATAAGTCATCAAACAACAAGTACTGACGAGGGTGTGGAGAAAAGGGAACCTTAGTACAGTGCTGGTGGGAATGCAGATTGGGGCAGCCACTTTGGAAAACAGTGTGGAGTTTACTCAAAAAATTAAAAATGGAGCTGCCTTATGACCCAACAATCCCACCACTTGGAATATATTCTACGAATCCCAAAACACCAATCAGAAAGAACATATGTAGCCCTATGTTCATAGCAGTGCAATTTACAATAGCTAAGACCTGGACACAGCCCAAGTGCCCACCAGTAGATGAGTGGATAAAAAAGCCACGGTACATTTACAGAATGGAATACTATGCAGTAGTAAAAAAGTAGGAAATCTTACCCTTTCTGAGAGCGTGGATGAACCTGGAAATTCTTATGCTAAGTGAAATAAGAAAATCAGAGAAAGACAAATTCCATATGATCTCACTTATATGTGGAATCTAATGAACAAAATAAACTGTTGAACAAAATAGAAACAGAGGCATGGATGCATGGAAGAGACTGAAGCTGTCAGAGGGGAGGGGGACAGGGGGAACTGGATGAAAGAAGGTGAAGGTATTAGCCAAAGAACATACATGAGTAACCCATAGATGCAGACAAGTTTGGTGATGGCCAGGGAAGGGGTGGCAGGGGCTGGGTGAGGTGGGCAAAGGCAGTGGGAAATGGGAATTTCTGTAATAATGTCAACAATAAAAATAAAATTAAAAAAATAAAATGTTCACCACCAAGCTTGAAAGGCTTTGTTCCATGGGAAAAGCAGGTTTAAGTAGTTAAGTTAAAACCTGCTCACAGACCGTGCAAACTGCAGATGTGCAATCTATCACCCATTCGAAAGGAAAGTGCTATCCATTCAAAAAGACAACCTTCCTTCACTAATAACACCTGTCTGAAGCACAATTATTAGTTACACAGTAGTCATGGGGATATAAAGTATAGTATAGGGAATATAGTCAATAATATTGTAATCACTATGTATGGGGCCAGGTGGGGACTTGAAATATCAGGGGGATCACTTGATTGTCCAACCACTATGCTGTACACTTGAAACTAACAAAATAATATTGAATGTAACTGTAATTGAAATATTTAAATTTAAATAACAGCCGTCTGGCCATATAGTGTTTACCTAGTTTTGGCACAGACTCCTTTAAGGAAATACCTGTGCATGTCCTATCACAAACCATCCTGATTCTAGCTAAAGCCCCAGTAAAGGAGAACACAAGGTTTAAGTAGTCTATTTAAGATTTTGACTGCTGAGTCTTTTCATTCCCAAACTGCAGTTGAATCAAGAAGTTCCTAATGCTCAACGTTTATTTCCTCCCCTAACTGGGGAAATTTGAACCCAGGAGTTGATAATTTGCTATTGCCTGATGGCTACATGATCGCATGAGAATACCCAAATTTGGTCCCATAATTGTTAGAAAAGTATGAGTCAGGTAGAATAGTTTAGTAGTGAAAGACAGAACAGCACAAATGCATCAGGGTCCAGGAGACCAATACAGAATTCCTTGGTTAAGGAAATCTCAAAAGAATCTGAACCCTTCCTATCATATTACAAAATGACTGTATTTTTTAAAAAATATATCTTTATTGATTTCAGAGAGAGGGAAGGAGAGGGAGAGAGAGAGAAAAACATCAATGATGAGAGAATCATTGATCAAGCCCACAACCCGGGCCTGTGCCCTGACCGGGAATCGAACCCCGATCGCCTGGATCCCAGGTCGACGCTCAACCGCTGAGCCACGCCCGGCTGGGCCCAAATGACTGTATTAATGGGCCTAAGAAACCTAAAGGTTATTTATTCTTTCTTTATCTGGTATGTTTACTATTGTTTGTTTGTTTGTTTTTTGGTGTGGAGTTGTTTATGTTACTATCTGGAATGTACGTGCACATTTTCTATATATAGTTGTACTTTTTGTGATTCAGTTGCTTTAATTATACATTTTAAGGCATTATTTCATCGTAGTCTTTATTATTTAATTATTCTGTTCATTATTTTATGTATATGGCACAGCAGCGTTGAACCATTAGATTAGGACAGACTTATCCTCCTAACCCAAAAACGCACAGCTGCATAGTCTATTTATTGAAATATCTCTGGGAAAAAAACACATACAAAGAATGGGTGAAAAATGGAGAGTAATAACAGTCTTCCCAATCACTGTTTCCTAGTTAACTTGAAATGTCCACTGAGTCCTGATTCCAATAAGATATTTCTAATAGTAAATGCCATAACCACATTTCATGTGAAAAAGTTGACCGAGAAATCCACAGTGTAATTTCAACTTCCAAAAAACTAGAAAATGACTATCCTCAGATATGGAAAAAGCTTTGCTTTTAGGGTTAGGAATAACTATAATCTTTTCCAAAACTGTTGGTAAAAAGTTATAGAGATAACATAAGCTTCTAACATTTAAAAAATCAACTGAAATTTGGTTGAACTTGATAAACATCATCTTTCTATTTTATTACATTTGAAGAGCATCTCCTGGGTAATACTGAAGAAAAATGAGTTAACTTGGACTTTGTTGAAATGAATTGAAAATCACAGTTTCCAGATGAACACCACACAAAAAAGCTTGCTGCGTTCTAATTGCATTGTTTTCCTCAAATTTATAATATCTTGATGTTTCTAAAATATATGTAACATCATGGCTTAATTATTGATTATGCTGGTTTAATTATTTTCTATTTAAAAGTGAATATATATATTTCCTCTATATTCTTATTTTTAAACAATTTATCTTTGTTGTTGAAAGTATTACAGATGTCCCCTTTTTACTCCCCATTGACCCCTCCACCCTGCCCTCGCCCCCTCCAGACCTTCTCATTAAACATTATTACTGATAAATGTGGTGTTTTGGGGGTCTTCCGTTCAGCCTAGTTTCCAGTTTTCAACACATTAAGCTCCTAAAGAAAATATCATTCTTGCTCACAATGTGTGTGCTGTGGGCAAGTAATGTATAAGCCCCTGAGGTGTAGGATATGTGCTTAAGTAGCCTTCAGAGAGCCTTTCACTGACCACCTAAGGTAAAGTGAGTCCCATTCCTTCCTGTTATCCTGTATATTGGATCCTTGTTTGTTTCTTTCATGACACTTATCGTAATTTTTAATAGCCCTTTTTACTTATTCTTTACTTGATCTGTTCTTTCTCTGGCCTCCACCAGAATATAAGCTTCATGAGGCAGGGCCCGTGCCAGGCATGCTCACTATAGCATTTCTAGCACTTGAAATGTTGCCTGGCACATAGTTGGAGCATAATAAACTTCAGCAGAATGAATATTGTTATCATTGTTTATAATGACCCTTGCAATTAGCATTAGAGTAGCATTCAGGCAATGTTGGTTGTTAGATTTCTGGGAACGACATAAGTAAGTTAGAGCTGTCTCCGTGCGGTGATGTTAATACTCAACTTGTTAGTTCGGATGGTGCTCCATTCTTTTCCTATTGTTGTCTAAACAAAGGCCGAGCCTCTTTCTCCAGAGCGCCGACTCGAATAATGCACTCTCACTGTTCCTCTAAGCCCCTGAAACATATGTAGCCCATTTTTCAATTTGTTTTATCAACATGTAATATTCAGAGGAGCCAAGTACCATATGTGACCAGTAAATCAATGCTGCTAATGGAAAGAGTGCAAAAGCAATACCTAATGCTGGAAAGGAGCAGTAAGAGTGAAAAAAAGAGAGAAAAAGGGAAATATAATCATCAAGCAGTCTGCATAGCAGAGAGAAATGAAGCAGGAAAAAGCTGGTTATTTACCAGGTGTCTGAGTGTCAAAGTGGGAAGGACCCTGGTTTGGAAATCAGATGATCTTGGTTTGAATCCTAACTGTTACATCTAGTTGTGTGAGCCCAAGCAGATGGCTTAATCTTTTGGATCTTGTTTCCACCACTTTATAAAGGGGGTAGTAAGAGCCTCGTGTACTGCAGTGAGTAGTGAATATGCGACTCCACGGACAACTACATTTTATATTAACTCTAAAATTGAATTTCAGATCATTTTAAATTTAACTTTTTAAATTACTGACCATTGGGCTTTGCCACTTACTTTGGTAAGTTGTTTAACTTTTGTTGGCCTCAGTTTTCTCATCTGAAAAATAGGCATAATTGTATATACTTCATTGGATCTCTGGGAAAATTACCTTGTGATATTACCTTGAATTGTGCCTCAATACAGAGTAGGCAATAAATACATTGAAACTGCTGCTGTTTTAATAGTTAATGAGGAACCTCTTTCCTCTAAATGTCTCTCTCACTGTATGTGTAGCCATGAGGAAAGAACTTGCATTATCAGAGCTTGCATCAGAGAGACACACAGAAGTATAAAAGGGACACTAATAGCCTACATAGGCCAATTTAGAAATTCTATGAGCTACTATAAGCTCCAAGATTAGTGCATGAATTAAGGAAAACTTCTGAACTTTCTGGAGATTAATACTCTGAAATAGCATTTTAATGCCACTCACAACCCCCCCACAATTGTTGTAAGAATTAACCAAAATAGTAGTTTGGGGACACTTTGCAAGTATAAACATGTTATGGAGCTGCTTAATGAGAAAAAAAAAAAAAAAGAAAAGAAAAAAAAGAGCACTTCATCTTGTTCAACAATAAGAGTTGGACAGGTAATAATATAAAAGTCAATAGTAATCATAACAAACAATATACTTTTCCTCTCTTAGGGTCAAAGAAAATAGACCAGACAATTTTTCAGAACAATAGGGTCATTTTCTGGAATAGAGCATCTGGCAACAGAGACTTGAGGGAGCAGAGTTTAAAAATCCACTTAGAATATCAACTTAAGCACCTGCTGCTGAGCTAGGACAGCTTGGTCTGGGAGGAAAGGCTGAGGCTTACATAAGCCATATTCTTCTGAATCACCCCTCTTCTTACCATCCCAACTGATCTCGCTCCCACAGTGAGTATGCTCTACAGCTGGCAGCTATGTGAGGAGGCTTGGCTTTGAATAAGCTCATCTGGATTATGCCCGGCCGTGTATTGGTAAGGGTTTGAAAAGCACTGCCCCCCAAAGCTCTGATTTGTAGTGTTTGCCTATTTCCATGGTAATGATATTCCCACCGCAGCTACTTGAAAGCTACCAATGGTTTAACTACCGTTGTGAATAATGCTGGAAAAGATAACACTCGTGGTCTGGTGGTGGCCAGTCACTGAGGCTGCAAGGAGCATGGTTTCTGGAAGAGGTTCTGTGATTTCCTGTGGAATGGGCGAAGCAGACAGGGATCCATTCGTAGGAAGCCCAGCGGAGATGCACTCAGCTAATTGCCCCGGGGCCAGCAATCCTTTATATTGAACATTCCCTTCATGGTCTCTCTTGGAAACACAATCTACATATCAAGTCTCTGAAAATGTTTCATTCTTAGTATCTTCCTGGGGTTTGGCTTCTTTCAGGATTGCCTCCTCTTACTTTCTCCTGGCTTAGATATTGGGAAATAGCCAAATCTGTTGTTTTAAGAGTGAAAATTTAAGGCTGTACCTTTGTGAGCAGCATTATGGTCATTTAACTAAGTTGGCCAGTCTCAAGATGCAGGGAAATTAATTCAGTCCTCCAAAGCGGTCACCGTGCGGCGAGTGCCTCTCCTCTGCCCGGCAGGGTGCAGACCATTCGCCAATATGAAAGTGAGGAAGATGCAGCTCCTGCCTCCACAGAGCTCGACAGTTTGCCAACAAGTCGGTGGCCCTTATGGATTAAATAGCGTCCTCTCAAAACTCATAGGTTGAAGCTTTAACCCCCTAGTACTTCAGAATGTGAGTGTATTTGGAGATCGGGCCTTTAAAGAGGTGATTAAGTAAAATGATGCCATTATAATGGGCTCTAATCCAATCTGACTGGTGACCTTATAAGAGGAAATTTGGATTCATAAAGAAATATCAGGGATGTGGGCGCACGAAGGAGAGAGCAGGTAGGAGAAAGCGAGGAGGTGGCCGTCTACAGGCAGAGGAGCAAAGCCTCAGATGAAACCAAACCTGCTGACACTTTGATCTTGTGCTTCTAGCCTCCAAAACGGTGACAAATAAATTCATGTTGATTAAGCAGCCCAGTCTATGGTATGACAACCCTAGCAAAGTAATACAGTTACTCTATCTAAATATTTACAATATCTTTCAGTAAATGTTAGATCTAGTTGTAAGGGGCATAAAACCCAAAATATCAGTGCTTTTATAGAAATAGGTTATTTCTTTCTCAGGTGATAAGCAGCACAGAGCTGTTATGGCATCTCTCGTCCACGATTGGCGTTTGAGACCCCAGTTCCTTCCAGTCTAGTGTTCTGTCATATTGAATATGTGGCCCTTACCTTTATGTTTCAAGACTGTGACATCTGTATTCCAGGCAGAAGGATGAAGGGGGGTTTGAAATAGACAAGTCAAAGTTGTCAAAGGAGGTAGAATCCTGGAAGCTGCCACATGATATATCTGCTTACGTAGCATTGCACATAACTGTGACCCACGGCTACATCTAGTAATATTTAGCTCACCTAAAAAGTTTATTACAATGGAAAAATGTGAATATTGCATAGGGAAATACATAGTGATCTCTGTGAAACTCTGTCTTATTGACTATCCAGATAACATTGCTCACCCTTCTTTCTAAACACAGAACACATTTCACTCCTGCCCAAGAGAGGAGACCCAATGTCCCATCTAGATATTGTGCTCATTTCAAAGTTTTCCAACTATCTAGTGACACACCTTTTAAAAACCATGTCTACCTTAATCCATTCACCTTTTTCCCCCAGTACCCCAACCTTCCTCCCATACTCACAGGGATGTAAAGGAACCATGAGGGATATAGTCAATAATATTGTTATAACTACGTAGAGTGCCAGGTGGGTACTTGAATTATTGGGGGAATCACTTTGTAAATTATGTAGTTTCCTAGCTACTACACTATGCCTGAAACTAATATAAAATAATAATGAATGTCAACTGTAACTGAAAAAACACACAAATGTATGATTGTTAAAAAAAAAAAAATAATGTCCAGGTGTAATTCATTGTGTTCTGGTCACCTGTAAACTAAGAAACAAGTTAATCGTGGTTTGGTCACCTATAAACTAAAAGATAATTTATCTGCCCTCACACTCACCCACCCAGGATACAATTGTAGAGAAGAAACAGAATAGCTGCCAAAACACCTTCCATTTAGAAAAAGGAAAAATGGGAACCACGTAGAAGTTACTTATCCACAGCAATGATCAAATCATTTGGGGGCAAATGTGCACACCCTGAGCGTGGGCATGGAAGTATGAAACTGAATTTCATAAATGGAACAGTTATTTCACATAATTGGTTAGTGATTTCAATGAACTGACCAGTTTATTCAAGTGTGCATAAATAACACTTGACTTATCTTTTTATCAGACTATTTCAAATAATATTCAAAGTTAAAATTTCTGACCCAACATGAAAGAAAAGGAAGATAATGAAAATGACATTTACTAATTGCCTATTATAGTCATTTATTCAACAACCAAAAAAAAAAAAAAAAAAAAAAATGACTGACCACTATTTTAGGCACTGAGGATAGAGGAGTGAAGAAAACTGGTAAAGTGCATCCTCTCATAGGATTCATATTTTAAGAGGAGAAACAAGCAGTAAACAAAAATATAATTACATGTATGTAGTGCCAGGTTTTAAGTGCTATAGAGAAAAATAAAGCTTGATAAGGTTATTAGGAAGAGACAGGCTGGGGTGGTGGTGACTGTATTTTATACAAAGTTATCAAGGAAGATTTGAGCAGAAACCCAAAGAGAGTTTTGTGAAAGGCTGTATTTAAGCCTTAAGTATTGTACTAGATTTCATATATATATATATAAAAATATATATATGTTAAATATATATAAATTTACATATATATTATGTATATTATACATTATACATTATGTATTATATATAATATATATAATTATATATAATTTATTTATATATATTAAATATATATAAATTTACAATTATATATATAATTTATATATATTAAATATATATAAATTTACAATTTTATATATATATCAACTTTATTCACCCTTCAAAACATTGCTATTATAAATATCAGTTGTCAGCATTACAATCTCATAGAGGAAAGGAGAGGGAAGATGGAAAAACTACACTTTGCAAAGAAGCCAAGTGTGCTATATCAAGCCAATCCAGAGTGGATCTCTGAAAAATATACATGGGCCTTATCACCTGTCACACATTCAACGTGGCTCAGTTCCTCAGATACTATTCAGCTGAATTCTGAAAATTTTCTACATATATACTTGTTTATAAAACACATAAAAAGTGTGTATTTACTCAGGGCAAATGCTATCTTTCTATATTTTATTTTGAGTGGGAAACTCACTATGGGCAGTACTGAGGAGCGGCAGAAGGCCCACCATCGTATTGAATTGAAGGTGAACCCTAGATCTACCACCAGCTACCAGTTGTAAGAATTTAGGCAGGTTCATTTGTTTCCGTTTCCTGGGCTGTAAAAATGGGTCACACCAACTGATCTTCCGGCCTTGAGAAATTCAACAAAATATTAATATGAAAAGTGTAGAACCCTGACCGACAGATGCTCGGTATTGATTGCCTTGCCCTTTTCCACAACATACTTAAAAACCACTTTAAATAATTTGAAAAAAAGAACATAACCTACAAAAGCATAGTTCATAAGAACATAAACTTAATTCAGTTTGATGCAAATAATATACTCGACTCATCGATAGTACAGCAAGCTGGTGGAAAGGGGGAATTTTGGAGCCAGGCAGGCCCAGCGTTTCCTTTCTTTTTTCATTGTTTAATACGTGTCTGGTATGTAGTCACACACTTGAAATGCCTTCTGGCTGGATTCTCACCACAGTCCTGTAAATTCAGTCCTATTATCTGTACTCCAGTGATGTGAAATGGGCGCAGAGAAGTCAAGTGATATATCCACGATCACAAAGATAGCAAGCAGCAAATGTGCTATTGAAACCCCTGCCCATTCCATTTAAAACTCCTGTTTTTTTCAAATTATATTGTGCTGCCTTTATGGATATCAGTTTGCGGATCCGATAAGCATTGTCGCTGGGGTTCAGTTTATTTCTCCGAAGGCTTGAAAGATCTAGCAGCGCAGGGATAGGTTAGAGAAAAGCAACACCCATCAGTTTTCATTTCTGGTTCTTCAAGGCCATGGAAAGATTCTGCATCTTTCCAGTCACTTTCTTTTATTGTCTGTGCCGGAAGCTCTCTCAGTGTGCTGTATTTCAGGGGAAACTTTCCGATTCGTCTCTGGCTCTGCGTTCCTGCCCTGGCCTCCAGTTTGCTGATTGCATCATAAATGTTTCTCGGGCCGGATCAGGCCGAGTGGGATGGGGTCGCAGGTGCGGGCGGACGCGCTCTGCAATAAAGCAGGAGCGCCCTCGAAATGAGACTCGGAGGGCTTTGGCTCTGTTACCATTCCAATATTTGGGGCATTTAGTTTTCCTTTTTAAGAGATCACATTTTCGACAATTACTTTTTCCTCTGGAGATATATGTGCTACAGGAAGGAAGCTTTGTTCAGGGGCACCAGACATCCTAAGGAAAGATAGTTCAGTTTACTTCTGGAAGAAAATCAATGCTCGGGCTTTCCTAAAGCTGCATTGGTTTCACAGGTAATGCTATGCCCACTTTTGAAATCATTCTTTGGAAGCGAGAATAAATTTATTTTTTATTTTTATTTTATTTTTTAAAAATATATCTTTATTGATTTCAGAGAGAGGAAAGGAGAAGGAGAGAGAGAGAGAGAGACATCAATGATGAGAGAGCCATTGATCGAGCCTGCAACCCGGGCCTGTGCCCTGACCGGGAATCGAACCCTGATCGCCTGGATCCCAGGTCGAGGCTCAACCGCTGAGCCACGCCCGGCTGGGTGGGAATAAATTTAAAAATGATCAGTAGTAGCCTTAATAGACCAGAACATTTTTTTGTTGTGTTTTTGTTTTTTCCCCAACAAGGGTGTTTGCGTAGGAACCTCCATCTGTCCGTTATCCACAAGTTTTGGGGTTTATATGAAGGTCATTCAGAGTTTTAACAATACCAATAGCAAAATAATTCTCATCCCATTCGCAGAATTAAAAACTTATGAAGAAAATCCACTAGACTTTCACTCTGGGTTTGATACTCGATCGATGGAAAATCCTACATTTGTGAGAGAAATTAGGTTTTATCTAAGAATACTTGCAACATTATGAGTAGTTTTCCCTGGCCCTTGACATTGTTTGTTTTCAATATCAAACTTTCCCTTAGTTTTCATGTAAAGCTTTCTCTTAGTTTTTGTGAGATATCTTAGTGTTATTAAATCAACACCAGTGATCCCTGAGTCTTGCACAGACTTCGCAAATAATCTGATATTGTCCGTAAGTTCAATGTTGTTATAATGCAAGTTTAATGAGCATTTTTCCTATCTCTAGTTTACTCTTTAAGTTGTACAATACACTTTTATAAAATAAGAATAAATCTGAGATATTTCCTGTGTTCATTATCACACCTCTGACCAAAAAAGAGAAATGCAGCTTGGCAAACTATATTAGAGACTGCTTTTTGGATGCCTGCTGTATGACAGGTGCTTTCCTAAATACTCCATTTACGCTCACAACAGCCTGTGTGAAAAATATTATACTTGTTTTACAGATAATGAAATTGAGGCTTTCAGAAGTCTTCTAACTTGTTCAAGTTTCTATGTCTAATATGTAGTGAAGCCAGAATTTAAACCCAGATATACCTGGCTCCACAGCCTGTTCTTTTTCATTATATAAAATTTCTTCCTTAGATTACTCTAGATGAGAAAAGTCCAGAAAAATTCAAGACATATGTTCTTCATAAGTCTGTGTTATTTTCTTTTCGAAAGCTAACTGCTTTAGCCCTTGAAAACAGAACTTTCATTCATTATCAAAGTTGAAGCTACTGGTTATTTTTCATAAACTTAACTTTTTTCTGGTGTGTTGTTTTTGTGGCCTCTTTATTATGAAATTGGGGGAAAGAAGAGAAAGGCTTTAGGAATTTTGTCATATGTCATTAGGTTCACTTGAATTAAAAATTGTGTGTTTTTTTTCAATCTCTTCTGTTTTTATGTATCTATTCTATCATGTTTAATGTGAATTGTTTAATATAAATCTGGGCCTTTATTAAGCACACTGTGCTAAAAGGTTTCTGTTTGTCTTCAGAATTTTTAAACTATATTGCATCTTTATGAAGAAGTACATATTTCTCTGGGAAATAATTCTTTTAAAAGGTTAAAATGAATAACAATAATAATTTCAGTTGTTTAAATAGGGGATTGAAAAAGTCTAACCCAAGAATGCTCTTTGGCACTAGACCCATGGTATTTTCACTTGATTGTGAAATAGATACAATTTCAGTCTTGTAAATTTAGTGCCTCTTATTAGTCTACTAAGGGAGGCAAACAAGTGTCAAAGTCCATGTTTTCCTTACTTAAATCATTCATTTCAGGTACATGGTTGCCTGTAAAATACTGCATTGTGTTTGCCAAAATGGAAATTTATCTAGTAAGAGGTTATATGAGAAATGGTGACATTTTCCTACATAGCTTGCTTCTATCGCCAAGTTAATTTTCCCCTTGTTCCTTACACATGTTTTGCAAAACATGACAAAAAATACCAGTAAATTTCATGTTTTGAAGGCCTCCTCCATCCAGTCTTGGGTCTTCCTGGATAACACCTTGGTTCTCAGTTCAGTCAGAAGCTTGGTGCCTCAAATGTCCTGTCCCCGCTTCTTCCTGTGAGCAATACTCGCCCAAGTGAACTTCATGCCAGATGTCACTTATAAACATCAAAAGACCCTTTGCCCCTAGCTCCCTTTGTCAAGGTGTCCGCTAGTATTTTTTTTTTAAGCAATTCCTTTGGGTTGAGTGTTAAAGAAGCTTTCCTAATGTAAATGTCATAGGGGTAGGATAAGCTATCACAGCGTATTAACTTTCTTCTAGTTTTAGCAATGACCGCAGGGTTGTAATGCATATTATATGACAAAGGACATGGCTGGTTGCTGTGAGGTGACTGTTGGGGAAATACAAAGTCTTTCCCAGCCCAGAAATCCTCTCTACAACGGTAGCAGACACAGAAACAGTCCTGTTATTAAGGGATCATTAAGCCAGAGTTTGATGTGCATCACACGCAACCCAATAGATTTCAAACCTCACCCTCCATACAGCTGAGCAGGAAGACCCATTACATGCACAGATACAAAATAAATACAAATAAAATACAGATTCTCAAGGCACTTCATCAATGAACTCCAGCCACCTGACTGCAATCCTGAGCAACAACATGGGCAAGTTTTCACTTGGGTTGGTGGATAGAAAAGTTATGGGGGGAGCGTAGCAGGGGCAAGGCCGAGCGAACTGCTTATCTGGAGAAGGCCGGGGGTGAGCAAGGAAGGGGGAGCGCGAGGGCTGGGTAACGCTGTGTGCGGGCGAGTGAGCTCGTGTGTGTGCACGTGTGTGTGCTTTGCATCCTAAGGTAGAGAGAAGGAAGCCTCATCACAACCTTCCAATTTTTCCGAGCACTTGCCCTGGTTCGCTCATCTCTAATCACATATTCCTTGTTTCTGCCGTCCCGGGAAGTGGAATGACTTCTGTCTTAACTAGAAGCCTTTGTAGAAGCCCAGGTGGCCACTGGAGTGAAAAATACATTGCACGGACCAAGATTCATGGAAAAGAAGTGAGAGAACAGTATTTGCCATGCGGCTTGCCTTGTCTTTTATTCCTTCCCATCTGTCCTCCTTGCCTGGGACAGCCCACTAACCTTCACCAAACTCCAGACTTCTCTTATTTATAAACAGGCCTTTAAAACATGTTTTTTTGAGGAAATGTAAAAAAGGCTCATGTTCTGTAGAAAACAGTATGGTGGTTTCTCATCAAATTAAACATTGAATTATGATAAGAGCCAGCAATTCTACTTCTGGGTATATACACAGAAGGATTGAAACGAGGGACTTGGACAGATATTTGTACACCAGTGTTCATGGCAACGTTATTCGCGGTAGCCAAAAACTGGCAATAACCCCAACGTCGAGCAAAGGGTAAATGGATAAACAGAAATGTGCTGTGTGCATACAATGGAATATTATTCAGCCTTAAAAAAGAATGAAAGTCTAACACATGCTGCAATGTGGATAAATATTGAAGATATTATGGTAAGTCAAATGAGCTGGACACAAGAGGACACAAATTTGTATGATTCCTCTTATATGAGGTACCCAGAGTAGTCAAACTCATAGATGTAGCAAGTATTGTTATGATTACCAGGGGGAAGGAGAAGAACAATGTAGAGTAATTATTTAACGAGTACAGTTTGGGATGATGAAACGATTCTGAAGATATATGTACTAATGGTAGCACAACAGTATAAATGTACTTAAAGCCACAGAACTGTGCACTTAAAAATGGTTAAAATAGTAAATTTTATGTTATGTATGTTTTACAACAGTAAGGAATTTTTAAAGATAAAAAATGTTTCCAGAGGCCCTCTCTAAGAAAGCAGAAAATTCCATGGCACATCTGCATAATAAATTTTACAAAGAGTCAGAAATCTATATGTCCATAAATTATTTCCTTGAAGGCAAAGACCATGTTCTTTTTCTTCGCAATTAAATACTGGTTTTGATAGCATAGGAGCATACAGAAAAAACTTATAAACTTGTTAGGTAGATAACAAAAACACACAGAGGAACAACAACAACAAAAACCCAAACTTAAACTATATGCCAAACATTATATATTATAATGCTAAACTCTGTAGGCTATAACTACTAGAAAGTTCAAAGAAAAGATATCAATAGAGTTGAGTGATAGGAGATAATTTTATGGAAGAACTGATAGCTGAGCTGGGCTTGAAGAATGAATAGTATTTGGGTAGGTGCAAAGTGTGAGGACCCACCAAGACAGAGGCAGGCCCCTAGGCCCCGGGGCAGGACAAAAGGCAGACACGAGTGACTCAGTCAACTGCAGAGGGTGGAGGCAGTTCCAGGAATTAACTTAAATCGGTGGGTTTGACAAATACCAGGTGCACTCCAGCTTCAGGCGCCTGTGGTTGAGAAACATCCTGAGCCCACCCTTCCTGAAGAATTTACAACCCTTGCAAGGACAATGATTGCTTGCTCACTGTAACCCTATATAAGCCTGTTGTAAATTTGGATCAGGGTTCGAGTCAGAATTCCACTGCGTTGGATACGACCGAACCCCAGCTAGCTGGAATAAAAGTCCCTTTTGCTGTTACATTATCAGCTCTGGAGTGATTGTCTTTCCGCCGCACAGGGGATCTGATTCTCGGACATAACAAAAGGATATAGTATGTCATTTTAAGTCAAGGGAAGGCAATTGATGTAAAAGCACATAGGTAGAAATGAGTTTGGCTTATCTGTAAGACAGTGAGTAAATACCTGCCTAGAGAGCACAGTAATTGCCAGGAAATAAAGTTAGATAGATCAGTTAGGGTCAGATTATGAGGTACTTTAAAATGCAGACAGTTTATTAGTATGAAGTGGTGTCTGGCTAATTGTGCCAGGTAGAGCCTCTTCCAACTTCTCACTAAAATATTTTGATACACACAAACACAAAAACTCACAACACCAATGAAACCTGGCATCAATTCTAAATCAGTTGCCAAAAATATGGGGAAAATGTCCACTAATAGGTTGTTGGAATTGAATGTAGAAACACAATTGGTGGCCAGCGTATGCTAAGTTGTTAGGAACAGAACGAATTTGCTAATCTGAAAGAAAAGAAAAAGGCCATTTTTTGCCCTTTATTTAATCTTTGGTTCCGAATTTTAAATTCTGTCCTAACAATAAAACTGGATGCACACATTTCTGCTGCGCGGGGCCTGCTTTTTGAGCCATCTCCCCACCATTGTTGTTCATTCTGCTTAGTAGCTTACTTTCTAAATCCTCTTAGAAACTACAGCTTCCATGATGACCCGCGAGGAATGGAGGGAGGGACTTAGAGGGATACATTAATGCTAGGGTCTGTAGCTCCCTGAAGCAAAGCCCTGTAAGTCAACACGCTCGACAACCAGCTATTTTCTAAATACTTATATGCCCTTCCCATAGTGTACAGCTGTAGTTGCTAAAGAGCTGTCCATTTAGAAATTATATTTCCTGTCCTCATATCTATGTACAGCCATGTTTCTTGTGAAAGGAGGAATCAGAGGGATGTGTGGCACATTGAGCAGAAGTGGTAAAATAGGCATTCTTCTCCACTACAGTTTTTTTTTTTAATCTTTCAGCTGAAGGTGAAGGATTTTAAGGCCTTCGTGGGTGACAGAGCCATCAGCTGAGAGGAGGCTGGCTTTCTAAATCTCCACATGGACGTTTCCCCACTGGATACCCATTTAGCAGTTGTTCCACCTAAATATCGATTAGCAAGTCCCTGAACTTTCAAAGTTTGTTATAGAAGTTAGCATTGCTAAGACAGATAGAGACCGGCTATGGACTGAATGGGGTATCTGTTAGCAACGTAGGCTGGTGCAGTGGTTTTAAAAACTATATTTCGTATAATAAGAGTTTTTGAGTTTGTGGGGACAATAAAAGATCTTTCAGTCTAGTAGAACATAGCAAATGAAAAAAATAAGACCCCCATTAGGCACTTGGAATTGGGCTTGAAATTATGCAAGCAACTGGTGTTGAGTATATAATACTCTATGCACCTCGCGCACCCTGCTGCATCTGCCACTTGCCTTCACCATCACAATCCTGAAAGTTTAGTAGTAGCACCTTAATTTTATAGGTAAGAGAATGGAACTAACTCCCCAAGGTCACACAGAAAGCGGTGGAACCAGGGTATGAACCCCAGTGTTACTTATTTCAAAGTCACTTTTACTACCACTTCCTAGCAGTTCCTGTAAAAAAAAAAAAAAAAAAAAAAAAAAAGTTAAAATGTTTGTCTATGTGGCAAATTTCTAGAGGACGAAGTCCAGGGAAATCCACATACACTCTCTGTTTAGAAGTGTTTAGATTTAGGTGTAGTTTTCTTTTTTATCCAAGAACGAGTAAGATGCAGAATAATAGCTGGTGCATGTATCAGGCATGACTTGCGGGATATACACAGAAAGCAGCTTTGTTTTCATTTCCCAAGACTTCTTCAAATTTATTCTGTGAGATGAGCTCATCCCTTGCCTTCGGATGAGAATCCATGGAATTTCCATAACTTTTCTGGTTACTTTTGCGCAGTAAGAGCCTCATTTTAGCAATTAATATATCTTCAGCAGCATAAAAATAAAACTCTAAATTTTATTCAAAGGTGTGCTCTTTTCCCAGCTCAGGCCTGCTGCCAGCCTCACTAACCTGAACAGGAAAGAGGATGGGTTTTCTCTACCTTATATTTCCTTCCTTTTCTGTCTTGCTAACTTTCAGTTTTTCATGATAAGGGAAAGGTATAAGGAGAGGAGAAAATGGCCAGGCAAAAAGTCAATTTATTATCCTACCGTGAGAAGGAACAGACACGCCCCTGGGATTGGTCAGTGTTCAAGCTCGATCCTTTCTTTCCTGGAATACTTTATTAACTTCTTAAGAGACCATCTCATCACTGGAAATGCATCACTTACAGTCCTGATGTTTTGCAAATGCACCTCCTCTGGCTGTTTAAGTCTTTGTCACATAGGAATCTGACCATTCACCCCATTCACCCCTGATTGGGGGCCTCTCTCAGCTGGATTCTAAGGAATCCCATGCTGGATCTTTCTTGTGTGTGGCCTACATATGCTCCAGAAGATACATTCATGTATTCTTTGTCCCAGCAAACTCTGGGGGTGCAGGCATTGTTCAAATACGGCAACTTCTCTTGACTCTGCTTTAAGAGCAACTAGCCAATAAGTCTTGCTCTTTAGATCATCTTTGTGGCATGAGCTATATGTGAATCATCAGAGCCAAACACATCAATCAGTCAGGCTCCAGGGAACACATTTCAAACTCTCCATGTGATTCTGTTGAAGACCTTTTCATTTAACCTGTGATAAGAAACAAGCATCCTTCACGACTCACACTTTGAAAAGATACTACTCATAGCACACCAACCAATCTTCCCCCCAATTTCCTCCTAAACTCCCAATCTTTTAGCAAACTCTCTAACCTCCTTTATAGGCTGCAGATAGAGTATTCAACTACGATCTTTAAACCAGTATTCAGCTACCTTCATCCATTCCACATGGTGGACCTCCACTTGTTGGTTTCTAGTATTTTAGTGCTTTAACCCAAATTCAAACTTAAATAACTTCATTTTAACATCATTATTACAAAAAACACAAAATGAAACAAAATAACAAAAACAACAATTAACGATAGAACAAGGGAAAGGGGATATTAAGAAGTACACAAGATCTCAATTCTAAAAAATAATCTAATTTTGCCCGGCCGGGCGTGGCTCAGCGGTTGAGCGTCGACCTAGGATCCAGGCGATCGGGGTTTGATTCCCGGTCAGGGCACAGGCCCGGGTTGCGGGCTCGATCAGTGACTCTCTGATCATTGATGTTTCTATCTCTCTCCCTCTCCCTTCCTCTCTCTGCAATTAATAAAGATATATTTTTAAAAAATTAAAAAAATTTTAAAAAATTAAAAATAATCTAATTTTTAAAATACGAAGTCTTCTTATAAAGCATCATGATATCATAAAGTAGCTTTTAAAAGACATTGCTTCCAAATGGGGATCAAATTTTCATTCTAATTTTATAGACAGTGAGCTATCAAAAGAGCCAATCAAAAGGTCCTATTAGGTTGCATATCTCCTACCTGCTGAGGGAAATGCTGGAGCAGATTTTGAGGACGAAAAATTACATCTATCAGAATATTAGGATTTGCAATTCTGACAAAACAGGGAGAACAATGCCGACCCCAATCTGTAGGAGAGCTATCCGCAAACATCAATTTTTTAGTGAAGGGCTGGTGTATGGGAAAGAGATGCTCTTTTTGCATGCGACAACAAGTGGCTCATTTAAATAACCTTCAATCTAGTTCTCTTGAAGAAACAGAACTCATAAGTGTAAGTTATTTGGAGGCACCTAATTGTACTTACTTGTCAGAGAGAAGCCTTTCCCAACCAGATCCACTGTGATGGGATTAATGACACTTGAACTGGAGACAGTGTTGCTAGTGACTGGAGCAGTAATGCTGATGAGAGGATAGCCACCAACAGCAGTCCTGTTCATATTTAGTTTGCTCCCTTGGCAGTGACACACAGTGTAGCCCCAGAAAATGTCACCTAGCAGAGCATCAGTATGGAATAATAATAACTGGCAAATTGAAAAGCTTTGGAAAAGCTTCAGCAACTGCCAAGGTGATATGATCCACTCATGACCCAGGACAGGAAGAGATGTTGAAGGATTTGGCTAACATAACCATATAATTTATTATTTAAAGTGGGGTACTTTTTAAGAGTTCCAAGGCTATTATTATGTATGCTACTCCAACAAACCTAAACGAAGGCTTCCCTGGCTAACTGGGCATATTGTAGTCCTGGATTGGAGGGCTACTGCAGATGCGATTGCTAAGGCATGCACAAGTGACGTCACCATATCTGCTCTAAGATGGGCACTTAGGAATCAATGAACACCATTTCCTATTCCGACTTCCTCTCCTTCAATTGTCTTCCAAGACATCTGTTGTTATTTTCAGCCATAAATTGTCTATATCTATATGCTGTTATTTGACATACATTTAGTATAAATTGTAATCTAGGCCTTGAATGAAAGCATATAAAGAATTTTGTTTATCTTAACTTTCTGCCCTTGCAAAGCCTTTAGCTTTTCAGTGATTTTCGAAGAGTTAAGTTGATTCAGGCAGTGTGAGGGGAGATGCAGGTGACTGGGTGTTTGGGAGAAAAACAGGAAAGTCTAAGGAGCTTCATGTTGATATGGAGGGTTGTGAGGAGCTCTTGCAGAGTTTGCAGAAGTGCAGCAGCGTTCAGTTGAATTTCGGAATATTTAGTGCCTATCCTGCGGTCCATATGATCTGTCTTCAATGAATTTATCATCTGTTTAGAGAGGTTAGAAATTTGCACATGAAGCAATTAGTGCACAAAACTATGATCAAATGTCAAAGTACGAATTTCAGACGAGGAATATTACAATGTGGCATGGGCTAGAAGTTAGTTTGGGGGGGTCTTAACTCCAATACCCTGTGTCAAACAGACATTTCATCATTTTGTAAACATGGTGAGAGACACTGACAAATAGCTGAATATTTACAGGAAAGCCATGCTCCTCCATTTCCACACCTTGGAGTTGTCACACAAAGATAACTGTTCCTTCAATTATGATGCCTCCCTACCATAAGCTTTGCATTCTATTACAACCACATGACCGATTTTCACTAATGAAGTACAGGCAGAAATGATGTAAGTTATTTTGTGGATAGTTCACCTTGATGAAGCTGGTGTGTTTCCTCCATCTGCCCACTGGATGTAAAGGAGTCCAAGGCCCTGGAAAGGAAACTAGATCTCTGAATCACTGATCAGGAACAACTGAATTTTACCACTACATTAATGAGAAACGAACTTTTATTTTGTTAAGCCATTGAAAAAAAAGTTCAGGGTTTGTTGTGTTGTGTTTTGTTTTTTTTGTGACAACAATTGGTATTACCTTAAATAGTATGGGCACTAAGTTTTGCAGGAGTCTTCACAAACAAGCCATCTCACAGTCACCTGAGATTTAACTGCTTGCTGTTCAGTTTGCTCCGTCATTCAGAATAATTAGGAAACATTAGTTCCCCCTTGTGTTTACCTAATAATAAGTGAGTCTAAAAGAAGGGGAGAAAATAACTGATTTTTCCACCTAACCCTTCAGTTTCCTCAATTATTTTAAATTATTTTGAAGCTAACGGAATTCAACTGTTGACCTCTTTACACAGGTTTGTGGGATGAAAGAGTGAAACCTACGAGGATATATTGAGTTTAAAATTTAGTATATGTGCCCCCTCCCACCTAGCTCTGAATTCCATAAGTTTAAAATTCTTCTTTTGGTACTATACATGTTAACTGCCAATAGTGTTAGATCTCTCCTAATCATGAGATTTTTAGCTAAAAACTAGAGCATGGGCTAAGGAATTTAGAATCAGAAGAGTTCAAGCAGTAGAATTTCATGTTGTGGACTCTGCTTTTGGCAGATGGGTGTGGGAGGGTTGTCCTATCAGACTGGAATTGGTAGGAGATTTACAGGAGATTATTGCAATAGTCCAGACAAGAGATAATAAACTTTACTAGGGAACATATAAGCAGATTTGAGGAGAGGGAAATCTCATGTTCCTGCCTTGGATGACTTAAAATAAAATATAATTCTCTCAAAATTAATCTTTAATTTAACACAAACCTCGTAAAATTTTCAATAGACTTTTAGTTTGATTCATATCTTAGAAAAATTATTCTAAATTTTATCTGAAAGCAAAAAACCTTGCAATAATAGATAGGCATTTTGAAATAAAAGTAATAAAGGAGACTTACCACATATTAAAATATGTAGTTATAAGTAACCCCCCCCCCATTATCTGCAGTTTCACTTTTGGGGTTTTGGTTACCCAAGGCCAATCATGGTCTGAAAAGATTAAATGGAAACTTCCAGACATAAACAACTCATGAGTTTTTAATTGCAGGTCATTCTGAGACGTGAGATCAAATCTTGGTCCCTCCTGCCCAGAGCAAGGATCACTCCTGTGCTCAGGTATCCACGTTCTAGGTGGTGCTACCTGCCAATTGGTCACCTGCCACCTGTCTCGCTTATCAGATCTATTGTCACAGTATCACAGTGTTTGTGTCCAAGTAACCCTTATCTTTGTCATGGCCCCAAAGTGCAAAAGCAGTGATTCTGGAAATTTGGATAAACCAAAAAGAAGGCCTTAAAGTGTTTCCTTTAAGCGAAAAGGTGAAAGTTCTTGACTTAGTAAGGGAAGAAAAAAAACCCATATGCTGAGGTTGCTAAGATCTAAAATAAGAACAAATCTTTTATCCATGATATCGTGAAGGAGAAAAAGGAAATTCAAATTGGTTTTGCTGTCACCCCTCAAACTGGAAAAGTTATGGCCACAGTGCAGGATAAGCGCATAGTTAAGATGGAAGAGGCATAGAATTTGTGGGCAGAAAACATAAAACATAAACAGTAAACATGTTCTGATCGACAGCAAAGTGCTACAGCAGAAAGCGTTGAGTTTGTGCAAAGATTTCAGGCAAGGATCCCCCAAAACGAGTGACCACATTCACATACAGCATATTGGTAGAATTGTTCTGTTTTGTTATTGGTTGTTGCTAATCTCTTACTAAGCCTAATTTATTTATTTATTTTTAAAGTTATCTTTATTGCTGAAAGTATTACAGATGTCCCCGCTATGTCTAATTTGTAAATTAAAATGTATCTTAGGAAAAACATAACGCCTGGAGGGTTCAGCATTATCAATGGTTTCAAGCATCCGCTGGGGAGCTTAGAGCATATCCCTCGTGAATAAAGGGGGGCTGCTAGTGGGCTGTTAGTGTTCGAACAGGCAAGCAAGTCACTGTGAGAAATACAATCAAATAATATAAACTTGTTGAATAAATTTAGAATTAAATTTCTGATCCAAAAATATATATATATAAACTGACCCAAATGTATAAGTTAGTGTGTGATAAAAGAGTATTTTAAAAGCAATATCACAATGAAGGTATATTTTTGAAGCAAATTAAAATAAAATTAAATTATATTGGTGAGGTACAACAGTGGTTCTGGAGCATCAGTATCACCTGGGAAATTCAAATTCTCAGGATCCAGCCAAAAAATTCAGAATCACAAAATCTTAGGTGGGGCCCTGCAGTCTGTTTTTTAACAAACTGTATAAGTGATTCTGGTGCATGTTTAAGTTTGAAAATACTAAGCTCTATTAGGCTCCAGTAACACACCGACCCTGAAATCTTAATAGCTTAGTAAAACTCAGCCTTACCCTGGCCTGTCTGGCTCAGTGGTTAGAGCGTCGGTCCTTGGACTGAAGGGTCCTGGGTTTGATTCCGGCCAAGGGCACGTACCTCGGTTGCAGCCTCCATCCACAGCCCTGGTTGGGGCGTGTGTGGGAGGCAACCAATTGATGTGTCTCTCTCACATCCATGTTTCTCTCTCTCTCTCTCTCTCTCTCTCTCCCCCTCTTTCACTCTCTCTGAAAAGCAATGGAAAAAATATCCTCGAGTAAGTATTAAAAATAACAAGAAACCAACCAAACAAAAGAAATCATCAGACTTATTTTCCACTTAAATTATATGCCAGTTGGTGACTGACAGTGGGTTTCTCTTCCACATTGTCATCTGGGACCCCTATTAACAGAGGTACCAACATCTTGTAGCATGTGAGCTTCTTAGACACTTCAAAAGGGGATGAGACAGCTATAGTGCCGTGAGCTGATCCTGTCATCTTCCCCACAGCCCACCGGCACTAGGCGTATGATCCTTTTAACAATAAAGGTCTGGGAAATGAGGGGGAGTAGTTGGAGTGTTTGGTAACACTATTATTTTGTCACAGATCCCTATATTACACTTTATCTAAATATTGCCAATGGATAAAACATTTAAAGGCAAAAGATGAAATTATACTATAAGAAAATATAGACCAATGTTTGTAAAATACTCTGTCACAGGGAAAGCCTTTCTAAGTATGTTTTAAAGAACAGAAGTCATAACAAAAATAATGATATATTTAACTGTATAGAAATTAAGGTATGTCGAAATAAAATAAAATTTATAAAATAAAAGCAGAAAACTGCTTTTGCCTATATGACTAAAGTTTAATGATATTAATATGTAATGAGTTCTTAAAGCAATTAAAAAATAAAAACATTCCAATAAAAATATGGAAAACCTCATATTAAAAATATTTGGCCTCAATAATTATCAAAGAAATGAAAAATTAAACCTAGGTATCAGACCCCACCTCAAAAACTGTCATAAGAAAAATTGCAATAGACATGTTGACAAAAGCTTGGGAAAAATCTTTTAATTATTGCTAGGAGTGCTATTGGTACTATAATTCTGAAAGCAATGGTGGCTATATATCTATATATATATGTATATATATATATATATATATATATGTGTGTGTGTGTGTGTGTGTGTGTGTGTGTATAAAATAAAAAAAGAATGAATTCTTGCTATTTGTGACAACATTGATGGACCTGGAGAGTATTACACTAAGTGAAATAAGTCAGACAGAGAAAGACAAATACCATAGGAATTCATTTACATGTGGAACCTACAAAACAAAACAAATGAGCAAACAAAACAAAATAGAAAAATATTTATAGATACAGGAGACAAACTGGTGGTTGCCAGAGGAATGGGCAGTGGGGAGATGGGAAAATTAGGTTATAGGGATTAAGGCATACAAACTTCCCATTATAAAATAAATTAGTCATAAGGAAGTGATGAACAGCATAGAGACTATAATCAATAATACCATAATAAATTTGTATGGTGACAGAAGGTAACTAGACTTACAGCATTTTCATAAAAATTTGAACAATGGAAGAAGGAAGGAAGGAGGGAGGGAGGGAGGGAGGAAGGAAGGAGGGAAGGAAGGAAGGAGGGAAGGAGGAAAGGAGGGAGGGAGAGAGAGAGAGAGAAAGGAAGGGAAGGAGGGAGGAAGGAAGGAGGGAGGGAGGAAGGAAGGAAGGGGGGAGAGAGGAAGGAGAAAGGAAGGAGGGAGGGAAGGAAGGAAGGAAGGAAGGAAGGAAGGAAGGAAGGAAGGAAGGTAGGAAGGAAGGAAGGAAGGGGGGAGGGAGGAAGGAGAAAGGAAGGAGGGAGGAGGAGGGAGGGAAGGAAGGGAGGAAGGAAGGAAGGAAGGAAGGAAGGAAGGAAGGAAGGAAGGAAGGAAGGAAGGAAGGAAGGGGGGAGGGAGGAAGGGAGGAAGGAGAAGGGAAGGAAGGAGGGAGGGAAGGAGGGAGGGAGGGAAGGAGGGAAGGAAGGAAGGAAGGAAGGAAGGAAGGAAGGAAGGAAGGAAGGAAGGAAGGAAGGAAGGGAGGAAGGGAGGAAGGAAGGGGGAGGGAGGTTAGGAGAGAGGGAAGAAGAGAGGATATTCATATAGAAAAAGTCTGGAGGGGTTTACACAAAAATGCTGACAGTGGATATTTCTGAGAAGTGAGAGAGCAGGTGATATATATATATTTTTCACTAGACTTCTCTCCTTTTTCTGATTATTTTTGTATAATGAGCTTGTGTTACTTTTATAAGTAGAAAAAGAAGCACAAAATATTTTTATTTCCACAAGAGGGAAGGTTATGAAAAATAACGAGGACCTGCATTAAGGTAATGACAGTAGGAAGGGAAAGGAAATAGTGTATGCTAAAGAAACTCTAGAGTCACAATGAACAGGATTTGCCAGAGCAGGAGGAGAGGAGAGTCATCGATGACACTCATACTCCAAGGGGTATAATCCGACCAAAGGGTGCTTCACTGTTGGTTTCCCCTTAGTATGGATCTCCTCTTAATCCTTTGCATATCATTTTGAAGGGGATAATATAACACGTTTTTGCTTAGAAACATATTTCTGATGTCAATACTGAAGTTTGGAAACTGGTGTCAGAGAGAGGGACACTGAGGTCTGGAGCAGTGGTTGTGGGGAAAAGAAAAGGAAGGGCTGGGAAGAGTTAGGGCGATAGAGTTCTCAGATTGTGTGTGTGTCTGATAGGGGACAGAGGTGGCAAGGGGAAGGGATTTTTTATCACTCTCAAGTTTCTTGCTTGTGCCACCGGGCAGATAGTGGCAATGTGTCCTGGAAAATAATATAGACACTAAGAAGGAGAAGTTTCTCTGACTTGTTTGGTTTAGGGGACGAGCCTGTCTTACTTCAGTTTTGAAAGTGATTAGTTAGAGCAAGAGATGCAATTGGCTTAGAGTAGGGAACACAAGAGGGGAGTAAAAGTTGGAAATTTTTGTGCCCTTTGGGACCTCTGGGATATTGAATTGTACATATTTATTATTCAGTTAGATCTGTGTATCTGCAGCTCAAGGAAAAATTGGGGACTGGAGATATTGATTTTGTAGTCATCACTTTATAGGTGTTAAATGAAATAGAAATATTCAGAAGCCACAACTTTTAGCTTGACCTTTCTCCAAAAACTTTAAATCTCTCCCTCTTCCCCTAATAATCTCAGGCATCTGCAATTGTCAAAGAACCTCACTGTTGAAAGTATCCAGCGCTGCAATTGGGCCTGCTATGGAATATTACCAGTGTTCCTGTTGAAATAATTTTTGTGATTCCTGAGATGTGTTTCTCTACTTTTCCTTCTGCTTTGGTGATTTCTTCTCAGTTGTATAACACATGCAATTGAGAATAAAAGTCAGAGTAATGTGGGGCAATTATATCTCAATTGTTTTTAGAGTTCTGAAATCATTCTACAAAATTGACATTAAAGAAATCAGCCATCAGTGTAACTTAGAAAATAGTTAGTGGTCCACACATATATGGTTAATAATTATGATTTAGGGAGACATATAAAAAGGAAAGTTGATTTTACTTTTTTTAAAAACACTTTTAAAATATATCTATTGATTTCAGAGAGAGTAAGGGAGAGGGAGAGAGAGAGAGAGAAACATCAATGATGAGAGAGTCATTGACCGGCTGCCTCCCGCACGCCCCCTGCTGGAGATCAAGCCCACAGTCCGGGCCTGTGCCCTGACGGGGAATCGAACCGCGATCTCCTAGATCCTAGGTCGATGCCCAACCTCTGAGCCATGCCTGCCGGGCTTGATTTTACCTTTTTATTACCGGTAAAAAAAATTTGCTTAATTCTTCCAATCCTGTAGTATGGGTTATATTATACTATACAACCTACTTTCTAGATTAGGACTGTAGTAGTGAGGACAAAAAATTTCCAGGGAATACAGTAAACAAGAAGGAATTAAGAAGAAATAGGGTTTCAGCAATAAAAAGCCTATCAAGTTCAGATAATATTTTCCTTCATTGAAGCTTTCTGCTCCTTACCCAACCTGGTGGTTATTAGGAAAAAATGTGTCCCATTCGTTTCCTGATAAAGAGTAATTGAGTTTAATAACATTCTCTATTTCATTCATTGATTGTCAGAAAAATTCATTAGGAGCAAATAGTTTTCATTTTTCTCTAGTTGCAGTATGTTTGTGTCCCCCTTTCTTGAGGAGAATGATGATAGTCTTTGCTCAATTCTTCAAGCAGAGCCCTCAGGTCCAAAACCCTGCGTTTAGCCAGTGTAGCCCTCTCCTCTCGCCCTCCACCTCAACCCGAGGGCTTGCAGGAGTCATTCAGAGGAGACATTTAATCCCACATGTAGAAGTTCCATGACCCATTCTCTGAAAGGCCTTTGAAGGGCTAGCAGACTAGTCTATATTTTTGGAAGACACAATATTTAAGTCATTTTATCTCAATGAGTAGCCTTATTTTGCGTATAAAAATTGGTTAAAAACAACTAGAAAATACTAAAGCAAAATATCTGCTTACATATTTTTTTGGTCTTCCATATTATCTTTATTTCTCTCCTCAAAATGGTATCAATGGGTTTGTAGATCTATTATAGTAAAATTTTATTTTCTGGGCAGTTGGATATGATGTTTGTTAGACAAACATTCAACTCGTCCAAGAAATAATTCATGTTGTGCCTGGCTGTTTTCCCCTTATAAACTTCCTTGTTCATTTTGCTAAGACCTATTAAGTACATGAAACAGCAGTGACTACAAATTATTTTTTCTTCACCTTTAAGTCCCCAACACTTGAACCAGCCTTGAGTTAGTTTAAAATATTTCTTATGGTAAAGTGTAGACTCTAAACACTTAATTATTTTATTGTATTTGAAACTCTCAGTCTTTAAAAATTATAGAATAAAATGCAAGTTAGGACTCTTGTGCAATTAACAAGGATGGGCACTATATTGCATTTATGTTCTTAAAATAATATCTCACTTTCTTTTTCTTTTATTAAATAAAGAAATTATTTAAGCCCTTCTTTTCCAGAGTGATGAAGGTATGTTATTACACCAAGACTTTACAGATACCTACTTATTTAAATAATCCTAGTACAGGTCTTGGAGCTTCCATGATAGACTTTGTCATGAGATGTCTGACCGAGTTTGAACTACATCACTATCAGATACACAGAATCGATCTGAACAACATCATGCCTCAGTTTGAAAAATGCTGAACAACTTAACATGAATAATAGTGGTGGCCTTCATTTGTTTATATTCTTTGTGCTTCCTATAAAGTTGACCCTTTCTCATCAGATAATACACCATAGATTTCAATCTATTGCTCCTTCCAAAGGTTCAGGCTAGACGTCTTGCTTACTCAAGGGGCTCCAAAGAGTCACAGCGAATAGATTCATTCATCTGGCCGTTAATGCATATTTTAAGTTTTACAACATGAAGTGAAAAATCCAAGAAAGTACAATAAAAATTAGATTCCTACTGTTAATGAGGCGTATTGTCTATTGAAGATCCTAATTTCACTACAGGACGCAGTCTTGGAGCCTTTCCGTCTAATTAGAATTCATTTCCATATACTTTATCAATTCCTTCTTCAGCTGAAGTCTTCTCAAATGGCCTTTTTTCTTCACTTATAACTCACCGACAGACTTTCTTTTTCTCCAAATAATAATTCCAATACAACTGCATTTTTCCAAGTAAACATTCTAAGACTGAATGAAGTTGCTGGTGAACATCTTCTAAATGAGAGGAAGACATGAGCTGTACTGAGCTCGCTTTTAGTATTACAAACACATATATCCCTGAGGTAGGTGATACTAAGTGGGGGGCATGCTTCTGGGCCTCTGAAGGCAGGAGATTTGAGTGTTTGCTGAAGAGCATGCAGTTGGGTTAACTCTGCTTACGGTTATCTAGCGCACATATGAACAAGACAGAACCATCTAATCCCATGTCTGAAAGAGAAAAGGGGGGGACACTACAGTGTCCCAACAACGTAGTAAACTGCCTACAGGATACTCTTCCTTGGAGATCATCAAAGCAGTTTAAATATGCAGATCCCGAGGCATGGCTGAGTCTGACAGGCTGCTTTGCCTGTTTTTATTCTGGGCCATTCAGATGAATTCCAAAACTGTCTCTGCAAAGTTTTATCAATGTTTAATACTATATGCTAATTACCAGATACCATTTTTTATTCAATTCTGTTCTCCAAATTCTTAGGTGAGAAACTGGTTTGTTGTCAATCATAAGAGGGAAATTTCTGGGTGAGTTTATGGGGGCCTGTGGGTACTCGGGATAGAAGAGCAAATAAGGGAATAAATCTCTCTCCCTATTTTGGAAGGGTTGCAGAAGGAACCTTTGACCTCTCCTACAGTTCTTGATGGAATGATATTGTGTCCTGTAAAAATGGAAGTAGGGAACCGAATGATTAATACTGAGAAAAGAAAAAAATTAAAAAATACTGGTGCATTGAATGTTCTCAGTCATTTTTCAGTTAGCTTCATTTATAAAATTTGACAAATGGTAAATCACATGGGAGGTGAATCTGAAAGCTTTATCAGCTTCTGTCTATCAAATTATAACCAGACTTATAATGAGAAGAAATTAGGGAGTATAGGATGTATTCTACCTTTCTCACATGTGAGGGAGTTTGCTTGTGTATTATTTTGTTTGTCATTTACCTTCATGTTACCAGAAGTGACACATATTGCTTTCTTTTTAAAGATCCTGTTATTAGTGGTGACGTTTATATAAGTTATCTTGAAGTTCTTCATAGGGTTTTTTTATTTTATTTTATTTTATTTTATTTTATTTTATTTTATTTTATTTTATTTTATTTTTTATTTTATTTTATTTTATTTTATTTTATTTTATTTTATTTTATTTTATTTTATTTTATTTTATTTTATTTTATTTTATTTTATTTTATTTTATTTTATTTTATTTTATTTTATTTTATTTTATATTTTTTTATTGTTGCTGTTGCCCTGTTGGGTGGTTTAATGCTTCAACAGTGCTGGCGAGTGTGGCAAAGCAGACCATTGCTCTGACATCATTAATCACTGGGGTTGTTACGCAGGGTTGGCTCTGGCTTTACTTTTCATGTCCCCAAAACAAAGTCAAACGGCTGATTTCAGTTTAAAGACATTAAGCAGATGAATTTTCTGCTACTTAAATGAAAAGGTAGGTGGCTAATTAAACATATTGAGAAAACTGAGACTTGAGTTAAAGATTTGCCCAGACTCAAACATCATCTTTGCTGAGTTATGTGTAAAAACTAATAAAAATCTCATTTGACAAAAATCATATCAAATTATAACCAGACTTATAGTGGGGAAAAATTAGGGAGTATAGGGTGTATTCTACCATTCTCACATGTGAGGGATTTTGCTTGTGTATTATTTTGGTTGGCATTGATTCTCCATAGTGAATGTAGATGTCAAAAATGCTAATCCAGAGAAATTATCAAGAGCTTTAAATTCTTTTTGCAGACTTGCAGTTCATAATTATAGTTCAGCATCTCTCCCAAGTTAAGAATCTTGAACTTTTGAAACTCTGTTATAGTTATATTCTGCCAACTTTCATTCTAAGTACCATTTTTCAAGTTAATTGACCTAGTTGTCATTTAACCTGAAAATGTAAATAAATATTTACAGTTTTATTATGCGTTTGGGTTGCTACACACATCCAGCATGTTCTATTACAATAAAACTCCATGAACACCCACAATTGTTGTTGCTGTTCTTGAAATTTGAAATTTAAGGTTGAAAATTTAAGTAAGGAAAGTCGAAGAGAAATCGGTCCTTCCTGACAGAACATGAACTGAGAGAATTCATGTGGAATATCTCAGCGATCGTTTTCCCCATTGCAAAGAGTAGCTTTTGTTAGGGGAACTGTTTCAGAGATTTGTATATGAGAAAAAAGTCTATAGAAATTTCAATAAAATTTATCACAGTCAATTTAACTTGACAGCTATCAAACACCCATAACACAAAACTGAACAGCCCACAATTCTTGCTCTTTTATTTTCTTTTTAAAAAAAATTTTATTAAATTTATTGGGGTGACACTGGTTAATAAAATTTCATAAGTCTCAAGTATATAATTTTATAATACATCATCTGTATATTGTATTGTGTGTTCACCACCCAAATTCAAGTCACCTTCCCCCCCTTTTCCCCTCTTCTGCCACCCCCACCCTCTTTCCTTCTGGTAAGCACCATACTGTTGTTGGTGTCTGTAAGTGTTTTTTGCTTAATCCCTTCACTTATCCACCTGGCCCCCCAAGTTCCCTTTCCTCTGACAGCTGTCACTCTATTCTCTGTATCTATGAGTCTGCTTCTATTCTGTTTGTCACTTTATTTTGTTCATTAGATTCCACAGATGAGTGAGATCATAAGGTATTTGTCTTTCTCTGACTCGCTTATTTCACTTAGCATAATCTCCACATCCACCCAGGCTGTCCAAAAGGTAAGGTTTCCTTCTTTTTCACAGCCACGTAGTATTCCACGGTGTGAATGTCCCACAGCTTTTTTATCCACTCATCTCCTGATGGGCACTTGGGCTGTTTCCAGATCTTGGCTATTGTAAATAATGCTGCTATGAACTTAGGGGGGCATAGATTCTTTCTGATTGGGGTTTCGGGATTCTTAGGATATATTCCCAGTAGTGGGATTGCTACTTGGAATTTTTAATTTTTTTAGGAACCTCCATACTGTTTTCCACAGTGGCTGTCCCAGTGTGCATCCCCACCAACAGTGCACAAGGATTCCCTTTTCTCCACACCCTCCCCAGCACTTGTTGTTTGTTGATTTTTTTGATGGCAGCCACTCTGACAGGTGCGAGGTGATATCTCTCTGTGGTTTTAATTTGCATCTCTCTGATGATTAGTGACATTGAGCATTGTTTCATATGTCTATTAACTATTTGTATGTACTCTTAGGAGAAGTGTCTTTTAAGGTCCTTTACGCATTTTTTAATTGGATTGTTTGGCTTATTGGTGTTGAGTTGTATAAGTTCTTTACAAATTTTGGATATTAACCCCTTATCAGGCGCATCATTGGTGAACATGCTCTCCCATTGGGTTGTCTTTTCAATTTGTTGATGGTTTCTTTTGCTGTGCAAACACTTTTTAATTTGATGTAGTCTCATTTCTTTCTTTCTTTCTTTTTTTTGTTTCCCTTACCTGAGGAAATGTATCAGAAAAAAGAAAACATTGCTAAGAGAGATACCTGAGATTTTACTGCCTATGCTTTCTTCTAGGATTTTTATGGTTTCAGGCCTTAGATAGAAATCTTTAATCCACTTTGCATTTATTCTTGTGTATTTTGTTAGAAGGTGGTCTAGTCACACTGGATGAGATGACTTCTGACTTCAGTCCCTGGGCCATGTGGTTCAGACTTCATTTACTTTAAGTGATTCATTCTTTTTAGGAACTATCTTGAAAAGTTCTCTCAGTTCTGCTAGATGCCCACCTCCTGAGTACTACTTGCTGTTGGCCAAGCTCCCAGCTTTGCTTTCAGAAAGTATTTCACGCCCTCTGGTTGGTTTCTGCGCTGGGCCCAGGCTGGGCCTGTGCCATCCATGAGCAGTTACAGGTACACCAATTTGTTTCCCGGCTAAAATTCCTTCTCTGTTGTCTTTCTTTTTCCTTGAAATTATCCCCTGTGGTCCCAAATCCTCCGGGTTTAAAAGAGACATGGTTTAAATTCCATTAGCCTTTAACGGAGGAATGTAAGCTTCCTGTAAGTACCTGTGATGGAAAGTCAATTTCTCTAGGTGCTTTCCATATGATAGTTTCATTTTGATTTGAGATATTTCTCAGAATATTCTCTTATTGACCTCTGTGGGAAAATCTAAAGCCTAGAATCATGTCCGAATATACCCAATGGCCTTATTTACTTCAATTTGAAAATTGATCGCTGAAAAGGCAATAAAAATAAATAAATGAAAAACAAAACAACAACAAAACTATGACAACTCAACTCAAAATCTCCACTAACTGTGGCTCGGGGTGAGTTTCTCGAGCTTGCCAGACCTCTGTTTCCTGTGTGGTACCTGGAGACAACACTACTTTCTACATTTCAATGAGGTGCCCTTGGGCTATAACACTACCATTTATTTAAAAATCTGAGCCCACTTTTACTTTTATTATTTGTTAAAACATGCAATTACATTTTTCCCTGAGATTGGTCAAAGCCTGCATGCTAAATTTTGAAGTTAGTTGTTTATTTTACTAAGTTCTTTTTCTCTAGGCTAATGCTTCATTAATTAAAAACAATTGTAGCCTGTCCAGTGTGGCTCAGTGGTTGAACTTCAACTCATGCACCAAGTGGTCACTGGTTCAATTCCTAGTCAGGGCACATGCCCAGGTTGTGGAATCAATCCCCGGTAGGGGTATGTAGGGGGTGTGCAGGGGATGAGCAGGAGACAGCAGTAGGCAGCCCATTGTTCTTTCTCTCTCTCTCCCTCTCCCTTCCTCTCTCTCTATAATCAATAAAAAACATAAAAAAATCAAAGCATATACTTGCCACTGTTTAAAAATAAGTGAATTTTTTTTTCAGAATTAAATGAAGTGATATCCCACTTTATAAGTGTCCTCAGATAACATTATTTGAGAAAGCATAACCACTTTCAGGTTCAAATATACAAAGAGCAGCAGTGAATAAATAAGCTGTCACTTCCCATAATACAGTCAGGTGCCTATAACAATCATTATTTAAATATTAACATTGAAAAATTTAGTCCTTAAACTAACTGTAAGATAGGCCCCCAAAATGTTAAGGCCTGACAATTATTTTCTGATTAAAAAAAAAAAGTTTCTCTTCATTCTTTATACAATTAAGCTTTAAAAGTGCAAGTTTCAATGGCAGGACAGTTTAAATCATCTTTACGAACCCAAGTTCCCTACACAGTTCTTGCTCTTGATAAACTCAAAACACAGCAGCACCTGGTCGATGTTGCTCAGTGATTAGAGCGTCAGCCCCACACCCCAGGGCCTTGAGTTCTATTTCCCGTCAAGGGCATGGACCTGAGTTGCGGGTTCTACCCCCGCCCAAGTAGCTAATGTGTGAAGCCATCTTCAGGTCACCCCAGCAGATTTTCTTCTGCTGTGTCTTTATCCCCTCATATCTCTCTTATAGCACTTACTGTGTTATATTGTAATTATTTATCTCTTTCATTAGTCTTTAAAATCTTTGAAGATAAGGGCTCCTTTTCCTCTTTTTTTTTTTTTTTTTTTAAGTTCCCCATTACACTGTTGATACCCAAGTGGTTACTGAATGAATTAATGAGTGAAGGTTTAATGAGTCTGGGATTCAGAGGTTAGGGTTGGAGTGTGGGGATGAGGTGTGATCAGGTCGGACAAAGGCCATGACTTAATTTTCTTAATGTTTCTGGGGTCAAACAAGTGATAGAAAAGGCTAGAAAAGTTGAATTAGGGAAGACTACAGAGGAATTCACAGGTCAGATTGATGGGCTTGACTTGTTTGTCTGTCATGGAAGGCCACAGAAAGTATTTGACTAGAGAAATGATATAATGACAGCTTGGATGTATGAGAGCAGGGTGACTGAGTGAAGGTAGGGATAGTAGCTAGGAAGTTATAATGCTCAAAGCTTGAGATAATGAGGCTTGAGCTAGTTTAGTAAACACTTAGGTTTGCTTGGGAAAAGGGTAATATGTGACCAAAAAAAGATATTATAGAGGTAGAAGTCACAAGATTTAATTCATGCTTAAATATAGGGAATGATTAGGAGGATGGGACAGTAAAAATCGATGCTGAGGTTTTGATTTTGAGTGCCTAGAAAAATAAAGGCCCTTAGAAAATACTGAAGGACTAGAAAAATGGGAAGTCCGATGGGGTGATGTGATTTATATACGTGAGGTTTGAAATGCTTCTGGGGTATTAACAAATGCTAATTGAGCAAATAGAAATTTAGTACCGCACTTCAGAAGAGAATTGGGGCTTTCACAATGGATTGTTGAAGTTATGGGGGTGGATGCGGCTGACGAAATAGAAGGAGTAGCAGGAAAGGAGGGTCAGGAACAGAACCTTGGAGGATGCCTTAAGTAAGAAGTGTGTGAGATAATAGGGATCTATGAAGAACACAGAAGAATATTCAAAGAGAAAATAATAGGATAACGGAGAATGAGGAAGATGTCATGAAAATCGTTAGAAGAAAACATTGGGAACCCTAGCACCCCATTGGTGGGAATGCAGACTGGTGCAGCTACTATTGAAAACAGTGGGGAGTGGCCTTAAAAATTTTTAAATAAAACTGCCGTTTGACCCAGTGATCTCACTTCTAGGAATATATCCTAAGAATCTGAAACACTAATCAGAAAGAATCTATGCCCCCCTATGTTTACAGCAGCACAGTTTACAATAGCTAAGATCTGGAAGCAGCCCAAGCGCCCATCAGTAGCTGAGTGGATAAAAAGGCTGTGGGACACTCACACCATGGAATACTATGCAGCTGGGAAGAGGAAGGATCTTGTACCCTTTGAGATAGTATGGAGGGACCTGGAGAATATTATGCTAAGTGAAATAAGCCAGGCACAGGAAGACAAACATCACATGATCTCACTCATATGTGGAATCTAATGAATAAAATAAACTGATGAACAAAATAGATCCAGAGACATTGAAGCATGTAATAGACTGACAAATCTCAGAAGGAAGGGGGAGGGGGTGGTGGGAAGAGATTAACCAAAATGCATATGTGCATAACCCATGGACAGACAATAGTGAGGTGAAGGCCTGGGGAGAGGGCAGGAGCGAGGTGGAGGCAGTCATTTGGGGGAAAAGGGGGACATCTGTTTCAACAATAAAGATAAATTAAAAATATAAATATATTTTTTTAAAAGAGAGAAAAAAGTTAAAAAAAAAGAAATATGGGCCGTCAAGTATATGGAATTATGCAGATAGTTTGAGTAGGATGAGAATTGAGAGAAAGTCATTGAAATTGGTGCTTTGTAATGACTTTAAGTTTTTATAGCTCGATAAATGTTAAACCGAGAATGAAAAAAGTTGAGAGGAAACACAAGGTAAGTGAGTGTAGACTACTCATTTTAGAAATTTGACAAAAATTGGAAAGCTTTGCAGTGATTTAGGAGAACAGAAGAGTTTTGGAATAATTGCTGCAATGCAGTAGGGAGATAATTATTTTGAAAGGAAAATGAAGAACTGAAAATGGGGCCCCAGTTTAAATTTTATATCGTGGATATTTAGTGTACCTAATCATAATGTTGATACCTCTTTCTTGAAGCAACTTGCACAAATCAGAAAAGATTTAAGAAAATGGTTGGTTCAGTTAATTCAAAGTTGGGGTTTGGCATGGTAGATATAACGCAAGGTTAAGGGAGTTAGGTGGGTCAGAGAATTGGTGAGAATGTAATTAAAACATTTTGATATAGGATCCCAGAAGGATAACAAGGCTACTAAGGCGTTGAATAAATTATTCAAATGTGATAATAAGGAACAATCAGAGAATTAGGGGGGAAGGCAATAAGGCAGCAAGGAAATTCCATGTAATAAAAACATTTAAGATGAAAACCAAAGTAGAGTAGAGGTGGAAATTATTTAAACTGAAAGTGTTATTGTCATACCATAATAAGAAAATAGTGTTGCTATGTAAAATCCTTTAAGAAAATAAGTTATTAAAGTATAATGAAATAGCATGAAAAACTTATATATTATTAATTTTGTATCTTATATCAAATTTACATTGTAATCATATGATTGTTTCTGAATGAAATTTTAAAGCCTAACATAATTTCCAAAGTAATGCATAAAAGGAGTAGAATACATTGAATAGACCACTAAAATACTATAGAATTCATTAATCTGAAAACCAATTGCTTATATGAGTTCCCTTTATGAAATCACTTGGCTAACAATCCTAATTATTTACTCGGTTCTAGGTGTTTAAGATATGGTTTTGAGTATATTATCCTCAGTTTACTTGTGCTTATATTTAAAGCAATATTCAGCTCTTAATTTAAAAAACTTTCTCTTGTAAAGAGAAATACATGTTTTTCTTTTGATCTAAGCAGCTAGAAAATATAAACAAGCAAATAAAATATAATAAAATATGCTCATGAACCCACTATCTGGAGATAACTGTCATTAATAATTTGTCCAGCATTTGTGTGTGTGCATGTTTACAAAAATGTGATATATGTACTGATTAATAAATTACATTTTTCCATTTTTCCATTTCTTATGATCATAATTCCATATCGATAAATATACTTTTATACCATTTTAGTATATACTAAATGTATGAAATGCTACATAGTATTTCACTATATGGCTGGTAATTTATTTCCACAGTACTCTGTATTTGGACATTGAGATTATTTTCACTATTGCATAGTAAATAAACACAGTAAACATCCTTAAGTCTATGGTTTTTGAAATATTTTAATACAATCTAGGAGAAATTACTTTAGAGACTCCCTGAATTTACTCACCTAGCTACCTGATTAAATAGCACCTCTTCAGGCATAGTTGAACTAGGGTCAAATGGTATGTTTTGAGAAATATTTGAAATTTCCTCCTCACCTAAAATAGTTCCTCTCCCTTAAATTTGTTTTAATTACCTGTTGTTTTTCCTTAAGTATTTAAATAAAATATAATATTATTAAAGAGGGCTAAATATTAAGCCATTAGTGCTTTCATTTGAATGAGTCCATCAGAGAAGCTCTAGTCATGAGGCTCCCAAGGGCATGCTGCTTATGAAAGGCATGTTTTGAAAAAGATGGGAAACGAGCATTGAAAATCCTGGCTGTCCCAGGGAGGGTGGTGGAATAGGACAGTACTGGTTTTCTGGAAAATGAGGAACGGTTCCTGGAGGGAAGGGTGAAAATGAAAGGGTGGAAGGGCTGCTGCGAGCAAATTGTCTTCATTGATCCAAAGTGGGTGGAAGGCCAGCGCTGCAGACTGAGGTCGGTCTGACCACGTGCAGGGAACCCAAAGAATTTCCCTGACGGAGCAGGTTTCCGCCTGTCCAGGTGAATATTTCCTTCTTCACATGATCCGCCTAGGTGATGGAGAATATATTTATGGTTTGCAAGTAGCTTCTTAGAATCCTGATCATATTTCTATTTGAGATTGTCTTTATTATTTCCAGATATTGATACACACACACACACACACACACACACACACACACACACACACATACACACGTATGTCTATCTTTAAATATAAAATAAATATACCTAGTTTATGTCAAAACCATTGCTTTTGAAATTGTGTACTTGCTTGGCTGCTTATCTCCTGATTGGAACAGTTATTTTTTTCTTTTCAAATTACCAAAAATGCCCACCGCTTTAAAGATGCCCTTTAATTTAAATTATCGACCTAATTTTTATTTAGTATGAAGGCTTTGCAAACATACCTGGCTCCACTCTCCAAATGTCCACCTACGTATATGTGTATGTGTAGGGCTATTGAAATAATCAAAACTCACAAGTAGCAATTATATAGCATATACAAAGATATTCAAATGTTTGTTTATAGGTTCTGATTGTTACTACGATTGTTTTAAAACAATGAGCCAGAGGTTGCCCTTGTGTATATTGGTCCCTAGGTTGTTTCTTTCTTCCCCGAAGGCTGAAACCCATTAGCTCAAAAGCCTGCTGGCACCAAACTCCATTTTTACATACAGAATTATTTTCAAAACAGGCTCCTAAAGCATATCTTTAGGCATTTAGGGCCTTCCTGCTTTGCATATCCTGTGCAACCTCACCCCACACCAGCAGGCCATTGGTAACATAGTGCCTTATGGCTGTAAGACCCCCAGCTGCTGTGGCCCTCTGGTGCCCCCAGATGTAGAGATCCCCCCCATGCTGCTGAGTGACATCACCGAGACATGTAGCCAGCTCTTCCCTTCTCCCCCAAGGAGTCCTCTTGCCCTCCTCCCCTCCTGAGTAGAGACTTCTTCACCTCTGCCCCTGGACAGACTCCCTCTGAGGGCCTTCATCTCTCATGAAACCCTGTTCAAGCCCCATGCAAGAGGCTTGTTTTGTGTTTCTGCCTCTTATGGACATATCTTCTCTTTTATCAGCCCCAAATCCCTGGGACTCCTGACAGAATATAAAAACGTGCATCTAAAGACACACAGAACCAATTAAACTTGTAAAACTTCAACTGCAGATCTAATTAAATACATTATATGTGACGATGTGCATGAATTAAAAGTATGTGCAAAAAGTGAAGAGAATGGCAAAGCTTTATGAATATATATTTGTAGAAATGTCTGTATACTTTGCAATGTCAAATTAAAGATACTGTTTTCTCCATGTTTTGAGGTAGTGGCTGAATGCAGATTTAAAAAACATTTTCTGAAATTTAAAAAGTAAAAAAAAATAAAAATAAAAATAAATTTAAAAAAATATTTTCTGGTCTCTTACTGTCTTTTTTTGGCACACCTATTGCTCTTCTTAAATTGTTTAGTTATAGGATATAAAAATGAAAGACATACAAATTGATTTTTGACAGAACTCGAGTTATGAACAAGAACTTTTTATAATTTAAGATTTGTAGTTTGTACATTCAAGGATAAACTAAATGGCTGTTTGTCCAATAGAGCTCCTGAACCTTACCTATCTAAGAAAATGCTTTATTTCTAATGACAAACATCTTTTAGTGAATCCTTTTTTTTATTCAGTTATTCACTTATTTAATAACCAGTGATATAGTAGAGAGAGCATGTGTTTTGGAATTAGACTTGGGCTCAAATTATAGCTCTGCTGCTTACTAATTGTGAAAATTTGGACAAGTTAATTAACATTGATGAACCTCACTTGCCTTAACCTTTCATTGCTTAATTACTTGATAGTCATGCTTGTGTTTACATATTCAGACTTTTGTTGAGTACTCAATATGTGCACATATTATTAGCAAAACTAATGCTTTCTGGTTTAAGCAGTTCCAAAGCCTACCAAATGAGATGTTTGGAAAGTGCTTGCTAACCAGTAACCAGGTAATGAGATGGAATTTATTCTGGCTTTATTGGGGCATACTATCTCTATCCCCAATTTATAGAACTCCTGTCATATACTTAGTAGTGGTCTGTGTTGCCATCTTTCAAAAGAAGAACTAGCAGAACACTAATTTAGACTCTCAAAATGCAAAGATTTGGCAGTCACGGGAAGAATAATTACGGGAAAGGATCAAGATAAGAGAGAAAAGGCAAATTTAAATGACTGGTTAAACAGAAGTGAACTTTCTAAGGAAAGTAAGTTAGAGCCATGACAATTCCAATTGCAGGAATTTCTGCTGTTTGCTTGTTTTTGCTTTGGTTTCCTTACTCTATTATTACTCTCAGTAAAGAAAATGATGTAATACCTATGCTCACTGTCACAATAATTTTCTCTAAAAGGGAAAAGTTATTTTTTTTCTTCTTGCATCAGAAGCCAAGCAGGTTTTTATGTGAGGATTCTTTTTGGTACTATTTGCATTTGAAATATTAACATATAGGCTATTGTCTCTTTCTAAAGGCAGAAAGTCAAGCAGTCAAATCCTGTGCCCAAAATTCGGAACACAATTTAAAGGCTGATTCCTGACCATTTTGAAATTACATCGTTTGATAAACAATCAAATGCCCCTGATGACTCCACTGATGATTATTCTCCAGGTTCCCCTGAAATGGAGCCTGTTGAGACTTTTTAAGCCATGGGTCCAAATTTGGAGGTTGAGCGTATGTGCAGTCACCCTCTGATGGCTCTTTGAGTTTACATGAAGTCAGTGTAAGCTCAATCCAGACCTGAGTACACACTTGTCACTATTGCAAACTGACCTCACAACTGGCTATAGTTGGTCTCTTTGTTGTTCGTAGAGACCTTGGTTTGATTAGATGTAGATAAGCAACTATGTGCTTCCAGTTAGTGCAAGATCTTCCACGTAAGAGTGGACAACATATTAGGTAGATGTAAACTGCAAACCTAAGGATTGTTCCAACCCCTACGCTGTAGACCTGAAACTCATATAAAATAATGTTGAATGTGAACTGTAATTGAAAAATTAAAACAAAAGAATTCAGTTATTTTGGCTTCCCATCATATTTAAAACAACATCACCAGGACCTAAAATGACCTTACAGAGCCTTAGATGACCTGGTCCTTTTACACCTCTCTCACCTTGTCTTCTATCATTTTCCTCTTTGCTTGCTAAAACCCAGCCAATTCGACTTTTCTGTCCCTCAGACACACCAAACTTTCTCTTCTAGCGGCCCCCCCACTTTTCATTCTCACTGCCTAGAATAGAATGTCCTCTGACCTTGGGTAATGTACTTCTTTACATCCAGGCCACAGCTCAAATGTTATCATTGAGAGGCCTCCCCTGACTACCCAATTGAACTGCATGCTTATTCCATCCTACCCATTACCGACGGTCACTCTTTCTCATAGTAGGTACTTTTTGATAGAATTTATCTCCACTTGGAATGATCTTGTCTTTTATTGTCTGTCTCCCCTCGCTAGAATAGAAGCCCAGTGAAAATGGGGCCTGCTGTCCTATTCACAGCTTTATCTTTAACACCTAGAAGAGTGCCTGTGTTGGAGCTGACGCTCATGAATTTGTTGATGAATTCATAAGTTTTGACTGACTTGTATCCCCCCTTAATTTCTAATTTTAGAATAAAGTTAATGTGTGTTGAAATCAAGGGTTGGGATGCAGGAACAAGGACCCTGAGGTTTAATATAGGAGAAGGAGCCCGGCCGGGCGTGGCTCAGCGGTTGAGTGTCAGCCTAGGATCCAGGCGATCAGGGTTCGATTCCCGGTCAGGGCACAGGCCCGGGTTGCAGGCTCGATCAATGACTCTCTCATCATTGATGTTTCTATCTCTCTCCCTCTTCTTTCCTCTCTCTGAAATCAATAAAGATATATTTTAAAAAAATAATAATAATATAGGAGAAGGAGCTCTGGATGTATTCCAATCACATCCTCCAAGAATTATAGCAGGGAAAAGGGTACCTGAAGCAACCTGATGTTACCCCCATAATTCTGACCCCATGAAAAACCCTCTTCTCTCCTTACTTCCTCCAGCACTTTGATCTTCTTGCTGTCCCTGAAATATGCCCTGCCCTTTCTCTTAGCTTCGGCCTTCCACATATGCTTTTCCATCGCCTTGAAAATCCCTTTCATCAGCCTCCTCCCCCTTCCTACTCATCCTTCAAATCTCAGATAAAATGTTACTTTCTCAGAGGCTTCTCCTACCGGAGGGCTAGTTGAAATCTCCAGTGTGCGCTCTTACAGGCTCCTGTGCTTTCCGTCCTTACGCTCCACACATCTCACTCTGATTCCAGGATGGAGAACAGGGAACGGGTAGGTTTTATGTATCACTGTGTCCATAGCATAGTGCCTGGCACAGAACAGGTGCTCAATCATTAATATAAATAAAATTACTCAATCATGGGTTTGGAGTTTAATCAGTCAGAGCTATGTATATGGTTAGGTTTAATTCTATAACAAGAGTTAGCTTTAGAAAAGGGATACATATCTTTTGTTTTACTTGTACTTCATTCCAACTTCTTTCATTTTTCTCCTATGATGAAACAAGCCTTCTTTATACTTGCTCCCCTTAGTTATTTTTCTAAAAAGAGGTCTTTGTTCAAATTGTCTCAGATCTTTGAAACTGCCTCTTTTTAAAAAATGTTTGCTGATCATATTACCTTACTCTCCATCTTTTTAATTTTTTTTATTTTTTAATCTTTATTATTGAAAGTATTAGAAATGTCCCTTTTTTCTCCCATCAGTCCCCTCCACCCCACATCCACCCCACCCCCAGGCCTTCCCCAGACCAATGCCTGTGTCCATGGGTTATGCTTATAAACATCTAAGTTCTTTGATTAATCTCTCCCCACCCACTCCCCACTCCCCACCTTTCTTCCATCTTTAAACTGGTGTTCTAGAAAGACCATCTTCCCAGAAAAAAAGAAACATTAACATTTTCTGTGATTCTTCCTATTCTTTTTTTAAAAAATATGTTTTTTATTGATTTCAGAGAGAGGAAGGGAGAGGGAGAGAGAGAGAAACATCAGTGATGAGAGAGTCACTGATCGGCTGCCTCCCGCACGCCCCCTGCTGGGGATCGAGCCCGCAACCCGGGCCTGTGCCCTGACCGGGAATCGAACCGCGATCTCCTGGATCCTAAGTCAATGCTCAACCGCTGAGCCACGCCAGCCGGGCTCCTATTCTTTTTTTAAATTTTAGAACATCAGTGCAGAATAAGAATATAAGTTTCAGAAGAGCCGGATCTTGTTTGTTTTGTTTATTTCTTTTGATACAGGGCTAGGATAGTGCCTGGAACATCATAGGTGCTCAGCAAATATTTGCTTCGTGGACTTGCTTCTATCTATCAACCTTGGCCTGGAATAGAGAAAATCCATAGATTCTTGTAAATGCTTTGCCTTCTAGATGTAGTTGGATTTTGGATCCCTTCGAGATGGGCTGTAGCACTTCAGAATCAGTGTAAGCAAACACTAGATTTAGAAAACTCAGAGGATCTCCAAAGTTGCTCTAGCCTCATGGTCACCAGACTTTACTCACATAAAACTAGAACCACATCTCCTTTGTATTGTGAGATAAATAGTGGAACTAAAGCATCGGTGATGAATTAGATCTTTACAATAGCTGAGTGTATCAGTTCTGTCGCATGCCGTTGTACTTTGTTAATCTCATTTTCATCAAAGACAAGCTCCATTGCAAATTGATCAGATGTACCTATTAGAACTTCTTTTATGTGGTGCCCTAGAACTTTTATGTACTCAGGAAGTGCTTTTTGATCAAGATTAACTCATATTTTACACTGTGAGGACACAGTGCTTAAAAAGGAAATATCAATGGTCAACATTCATAGGAGATTTGGCGCTTTAAAATAATGTAGTGCATGTACTTTCTTATGTGACTTTCAGCAATCTTGTATAATCTAGTGAAACAATATTTGCTTTTACAGTCAATTCTCTCTCATCTGCTATCCCTCAATGAAAAGATAAACACAGCTAAATACTGGAAATATTGCTTATCTCTACTCTGAAAGTATCTCCCAACATATTGAAGAACAGTGAACAGATAAATATAGGTGCTTTATTTGATTTAATAAGATAGATAGGTGTATCTTAAAATGTACCTACACTATATTGGGGCCCTGAAGTTCCTTGTACATGTTGCTGTCTAGAAACTGCTTTGAAACTATTCTAGTTTGAAACTAAACAAGGTTTCAAACTTTACAGTTGTGTCTTAATGTGCTTTTTAAACTAAAGATAAACTTGGTTTTTAAAATCTTGCTTTTTCCAAACATAATCTGAAATTTTGTGCATTCATAGTATTGTGTGTTATGCTCTTAAGGCATAGTTTTATGCAAAATATATAAGTATATATGAAATATGGTTTTTAATAGATAGTTCTGGCAAGTATATTGTGCAATTGGCACTTGTGTACATTGATAATAGAATATAAATCAGCACAAATTATCTTCAGAGAGACTTGGTAATCTGTGTGAAGAGTTTTAAAGAGCTTTATACCCCATGACCCAGTAAATCCATAGATTGGAAATTATTCTGAAGAAATAATCAGTGATACAAAGAAAGACATATTTAAAAGGAGGTTCACTGAAACACTATTTTAATAGTAAATATTTGGAACTAGCTTAAATATACAAAGATTAGGAATTATTTAAATAAACTATGGTGCATCCAAATGGTGGAATATTGGTGCCATTAAAATGAATGTTTTAAGATCATATGCAATGACCTGTAAATATACATAATTTAATGTTAGATAAATAAAGCAGAATATGGAACATAATTTGAATGATTTTACAGTATTCATATATACATAGTTATATAGAAAATACTAAACAAAAATTTTAACAATATTTGTGTTTTCATGGTAGGATTTTGAATAATTTTTTCTTTGTTATTTTTTCTTTAGATTTTATTTTCTATAATGAACATGTGTTACTTTCTGTTATTTAAAAAATAATGATTTAGAACGTTTGCATTAAATTGTTGCAATTAATTTCCCAGTGGGAATATCATTAAAAAAACAGAGCATGAATCCATTCAGAGTCTACCTGCAACCAGTGAGGTATTCAAAATTTATTTAAACTCAGTAGGAATAAAGAGAATAATACTTCAGAAACCTGAAAGCCCTCAAGGTAGCAAAGGGTCAGCCTGAATACATATTCCTTTGAATATATTGGGGAAGATCAAGTGCAGATAGGGAAAAGATAAATTCAACAAGTCAGCACATAATTACATCCATCAGCATGAAGGGGTTAGTGCAGTTCTTTAGATGGCAAAGTGAGAGATCACATTTTTACTAGTTCCTGGGACTTCTGTTTTTCATTTAGTTTTTCCTTTTTTATAATGCATTAAATTTTATGATTCGATCCACTTTGCTGTAAGGATGAATTTGATCATTTAGCATTGTATTATCAGGGTAAGCCCACTAGACCATGCATTCAAGGTAATTTTATTTTATCTGGGAAGTATAATTTAAGAATTGCATTATTGCATTTTCAATGTTAGAAGACCTCTAAAATGGTTCATAGCATGAACCTTGGTCAACTGGATACAGTCCTTTTTAATACTGCTTTTGATAGCATTCATTTAAAATTCCAGTGCCAAATTCAGGGGGGAAGGGACCTTGAATGAAATTAGTTTCTAAAGGAACAAGGAAGATAACATGTGTTTCTTTCTCTCAGAATTGATGACAATCTTAAAATGGCAGATTTGCCTGCATTTAAATAGCACATTCATGGAAAATGAGCTATTTTTGCATAGAAAAAAAAACACCAACATACACATAGATAGTTATAGAACTTCCAGAGGACAAGTACCTAATTCATCTTTTTTTAATATATATTACCGGAAAGTAGTCTGAAATGTTCTCTACAAAATGGCTTTTACAATATTGGCAAAGAGAAAGAATGGCCAACTGATTTGATTAAAGTTCTAATAATTATGAGATTGAAATAGAACTTAGTTATGGGTATTTTATTTTTATTTTAGCCCTTTAAAATAAAAAATGCATAGCTATAGGGCATAATAAAGTTACTTTATTCCCATTATAGAGACTGAGTCACCTCTATTTACTATAAGAACTAATTGGTGCAAAAATAGAATTTAAAGGGATTTACCTGTTTTGGCAAAGATAACCTTGTAGGTGGCTACAATTTGGAGTGTGCATTGTTTCCCCTTCACAGAAAAAGAGAAATGTAAAAACATGACTAGAACTAAAGTGAAATGGGCAAGAAGCATATTTTAAAATCAATAAAGCTTACCTTTTCTCATTATACAAATAAGAAGAAGCTGGTGGCCCTGGCTGAGTGGTTCCATTGGTTGGAGCATCAACCCACACACAGAAGTGTTGTGGGTTCAATTCCCAGTCAGGACACATACCTAGGCTTCAGGTTCGACCCCTGGTCTGGGCATGTAAGGGAGGCAACGGATCAGTGTTTCTCTCTCATATGGATTTTTGTTCCCTCTCTCTCTCCCTTCCTCTCTCCCTAAAAAATCAATGGGATTACAAAAAAAAGAAGACGCTGGTGAACACAAATGTAACAGCTACACTATCATCTTGCATGAACAAATTTTTGTAGACTATGAAAGTGTGTGTGTGTGTATGTGTGTGTGTGCGTGTGTATCTGTGAGTGTAGGGAGAGGAGTGGGAGAAGGAGGGAGAAAAGAAGAGCATTTGAGAGAACTAGTAAGAAGCAAGAAATGGGGAATAGATAAAGGGATTAAATAGTAAGGATCCACTCAGGCTATTTTTTAAATTTAACTTAATATATAAATATATATATCTATTGATCTCAGAGAGAGGAAGGGAGAGGGAGCGAGAAACATCAGTGATGAGAGAGTCATTGATGGGCTGCTTCATGTATGTCCCCAACTGGAAATGGAGCCCGCAACCCGGGCCTGTGCCCTGACAGGGAATTGAACCCGGATCCCCTGGATCCCAGGTCGACGCTCAACCACTGAGCCACGCCCGGCTGGGCCAGGGTATTTTTTTAAATCATCTACACAACTGTATCTAGACAACTGTACATAAGTAGGTGAAGCCAGGAATTTGTGTTTTAGTCACTGTAACATATAGTGAAAACGTTTCATGCCCTGCTTGTTTCTTCCCGCGTCCGATGCTCCTAGGTAAAGCCTCTTCAATGGCAACCTTAGTCATTGTTACTCTGTCATTTCCAAAAGTCAGTTGGCAAAGTACCATCCCAAGAGTCCACATGTGAGAATGTGTGAGAATGCGGAAGCCAGTAGTCTGGAACCTAAAAAGAAAGGTGGGCAGATTAAAACTGAGTTTTGAGGACAGCAGAAGTGACGTGTAAATGCTAAATTGATTGTAACATTGACCCAGCATCATCCGATGGGTTGGGTGCATGCATCATTCTCTGCATGTCAGGTGCATTATGAAGGCTACCTAATGCTTACATGTGTGTGAAGCTCATGTGCATAAGAATTTAGAAAGATGTCCAATTTCTCTCTCTCTCTCTCTCTCTCTCTCTCTCATACACACACACACACAGAGTTTTCTCCAACTCAGCTATGTGAGAGAGGGCATGATCTGAGAATACATGATAGCAGGAAGCTAATGTGGTGAGAATGCAAGGAGAGCAACCAGAGAAAAGTGCTACAAGTAATTTTGACCACACCTCTTTACGTATCTGAATTATACCTTCTTTTCCTCCAACATCTCCCGCACTCCAACCACCTCAATGGGATGCGCTGCTTTATCCTCGTGATATAAAGACCAATAGCTGAAAGTAAAGGTATATTAGAAAAGGAGAAGGTCATCACAGTGAAATATTGGAAAAACCTTTTTTTTTCTTCAATTTTGGTATAATCAGAAAGTTCAGTTCAACAAACATTTGCTGTGTGCCTATTATGTTTCAGGACATTGCTGCGCACTAAGAGTAATAATACGAATTTACATAGGTTTTGGTATTAAGAAGCTTATCATTTAAGAGGGTAGAAAGACAAAATAGTGGATTTCATTTTAATGTGGTAACTGACAAAATGAACTGTAAGCTCCATTTAGGCAGGAGTCATGCCTAATGTCGGTCATTTTTATATCCCAGTCACCGAGGACATTGTCATATACACGGTAAATTCTCAATTAGTGTTGAGCAGAGGAACAGAAGAATATGATGAATATGGGATCAGAGAAGAAGGCAGGTCACAGCCTGGGGTTTGGGGAGAGTTTCTTGGAAGGGATGATAGCTGAACTGAATCATAAACATTAACACTTTAGCCAAGTGTTTTTTATTTTTTTTAAGTGGGAAGACTCCAGGTAGAAAGAACATCATAAGAATAGACAAGGAGGCATGAAAAAGAATTTTGGATATAGAAAACTGTAAGAATGTTGGTAATAACAGAGTACAATATATTTATATAGTCTAATATTTTTGAGAGTTTGAGGGTTTTGAATGGGAAAAAAATGATGACAAATCTATGTAATCTACATATAATAATCATGGTATAGTCTTCAATGCTTTAAAATGTGAATTTTAGCAGAGTTGATGCAGCATTATCTCACTTATATGTGGAATCTAAAGAACATAATAAACTGATGAACAAAATAGATTTAGTGACATTGAAGCATAAAACAGACTGACGAATCTCAGAGGGAAGGTGGGAGTAGGGGAGGTGGGGAGAGATTAACCAAAGAATTTATATGCATAGATGTATAACCCATGGACACAAACAATAGTGTGGTGAAAGCCTGGGGTGGTGGGTGGGTGTGAGGTAGAAAGGGTCAATGGAGGAAGAGGGGGACCTCTGTAATACTTTCAACAATAAAGATTAAAAATAAAAATAATAAAAATAAATCAGTTCAAAATTATGTTCAAAATCTGTATTTATACACAGTGCACAGTTACAAGTCAATGAGAATGGTGCTGTGAACAGAGTACTTATTCTGGAACCAAGGGTGAATTTACTTTTAGCACTCACTAACTTCTGCTTTTCATCACTGATGGTCTTAATAGTGATTTCAGAAGTTACATAAGTGAAAATATGCTTTCATAGAGTTAGATGGACCCAAACATAGCCCAGAGTTTGGCCACATAGCCGTAAATTTTAGAATTATTTGTGCAGTTATAATCTTGTCTCCTAAATTTTAAGGATATTATGTCTATGTAATTGGTACACTTTGCTTTCAGCTCAATCAGTTCTTCTTTGAAATGAGCTTCACTAATGGGTCAGATGTGTGATAACTCAGATACATCCTGACATATGAATTCTGAAGACAGCTGCAGGATTTGTTTTAGTATGAATCACTTATTTTTTAAACACCCAGATAATACATGATCATTTTAGAAAAACAAGAAAATATAGATAAATAGAAAAAGTTATAATCACTCCAAATCCCACTATTCAGAGTTAACCATTGCTAACATATTGATACACACACACACACACACACACACACAAATGTATGTGTGTATGTGCCTGTGAGAAATATATATTAATTTGCTAACAAAAAATTGAAATATACTGCAGTGTTCCATAACCCGCTTTTATACTAAATGATATGTCATGAATGTCTTTTATGTTCAGTAACTATAGGGCTATGTATTCATTTTTTATAGCTTCATAATATTTCATTGATAGTATGTAAAGACTTAATGAGCTTTCTTTCCATGAACATTTAGATTGTTTTTTATTTTTCAGCAATATAAATATTACTGCCATGAATACATTTATTCAAATATCTGTGCATTCTTGTGCTAACATTATATTAGGATAAAACCCTCAAAGTAATGTCTATCAATAAGAGTGAAGGGTCTGAGATTTTTACCTTATTTGCAAAGCAAATATGTTGGCTTACCACAGTTTCATAGATATTGGTAGAAGACACGAGACTCCTGGATTAGGAAGAGAGGACAGTTTACCATTTACAACATTAACAGTAGACAGAGTATCAGCGTGTGTGTGTGTGTGTGTGTGTGCACATGCGCGCCAATACCCTAAGTCTCAGTTCTCAGTATGACTCCAAAGAGGGACAAATAACACAGTGTGTTGCATTGCAGGAGAGAAACCCTGAGGTTAGGGAACCTGAACTCTTTATAATGGGCAATAATCATGCCTGTTCTTTGTTATGGAGTAAGATACTATATCTTCCAATGTTTTTAGAAAACCTGCCCTTTTGCACTGGTAGGAGATATTATCTTTGCCTTCTGCTACATACACATCCTTGGAAAGATAATCCAGGATAAAGGGCAGTCAATATGTCACTCTCAAGATATTTAGTAATGTTAGAGGCCCAAGGAATGGATAATTGTCTTCCAATAGATTTACTGGGTCAGAATGCATGTGCATTATAAGTACTGCCAAAACTGCCTTATTTAACATATATATAATTTCCACTCCTAACAATGATTCACGAATACTTCTATTTCTCCATACCCTCAGCTACACTAGACTTCATCATCTTTTGAAATTTTACCTATCATGATTGGAAAAAATGGCACTTCATGACTTTTCCCTGCTATTTTTTTAAATTTTATATTTGTTTCAGGTGTACAGCATAGTGTTTAGACAATTATATAATTTGTAAAGTGATCCCCCTGATAATTCTAGTACCCACCTGGTACCATACATAGTTATTACAACATTATTTACTGTATTCTCTATGCTTTACTTTACCTCCCCGTAACTATTTTGTAACTTCTTACTCCCTTCACCTTTTCACCCATCCCCTCCACCCCTTTCCATCTGGCAACTCTGTTTTTTTTACTGTATCTATGAGTCTGTTTCTGTTTTGTTTGTTCATTTATTTTTCCTCAGATTTCACATGTAAGTGAAATCATGTGGTATTTGTCTTTCTCTGACTTACTTATTTCACTTAGCATAATACACCCTAGGTTCATCCATGTTGTGGCAAATGGTAATATTTTATTCTTTTTTATAGTCAAGCAATATTCCATTATATATATCAAATTGTCAATTGATGGGCACTTGGGTTGCTTCCATACCATGGCTATTGTAAATAATGCTGCAATGAACATAGGGGTACATATATTCTTTCAAATTAGTGTTTTGGATTTCTTTGGATATATTCCTAGAGGTAGAATTGCTAGGTCATGAGGTAGTTTTATTTTTAATCTTTTGAGGAACCTCCATGATGTTTTCCATAGTGTCTGCACTAATTTGCAAATACACCAACAGTGCACAAGGCTTCCCTTTTTTCCACATCCTTACCAACATTTGTTTATTGATTTTTTATGATAGTCATTCTGACAGGTGTGAGGTTTTTATCATTGTGGGTTTTTTTTAGAACTTTTAAAATTATTTTCATTTATCTCTATTGTTGAAAGTATTACAGATGTCCCCTTTTTTCCCCCATTGATCCCCTCCACCCTACATCCACCCCATCACCAGGCCTTTTCCATAATTTGCATTTCTCTACTTAGTGACATTGAGCATCTTCATTTATCTATTGGTCATTCACATGCCTCTTTGGAGAAGTGTCTACTCAGGTTCTCTGCTAATTTTTTAATTGTATTGTTTGTTTTTTGGGGTTTCCAGTGGTATGAGTTCTTTATAAATTTTAGATATTAAGCCTGTATTGGATGTATTATTGGTGAATATTTTCTTCCATTCAGTAGGTTGTCTTTTGGTTTCATTGATGATTTCCTTTGTTGTGCAAACACTTTTTAGTTTGATATAGTCCCATTTGTTTATTTTTTCTTCCTTGCCCAAGGAGACATATCTAAAAAATATTACTAAGAGCAATATCAGAGATTTTACTGCCTATTTTTTCCTTTAGAAATTGTATGCTTTTGGGTTTTACATTTAAGTCTTTAATCCATTTTGAGTTTATTCATATGTATGGAGAGAAAAGATGGTCTAGTTTCATTTTTTTGCATGTATCTGTACAATTTTCCCAATGCCTTTTTATTTATTTATTTATTTATTTATTTAATTTTTAAATTTTTATTTTATTTTATTTTTGTTTAAAATATTACAGATGTCCCTTTTTCTCCCCAATGACCTGTTCCACCCTGTTCCTTCCCCTTCCCCAGTCCCTCTCCCCACCATTGTCCATGTCCTTGGGCTGTGCATATATACATATAAATTCTTTGGTTACTCTTTCCTCCTCCACCCACCCGCCCTCCTCCATCCCTCTAACATTCGTCAGTCTCATCTATGCTTCCATGTCATTGAATCTATTCTGTTCATCAGTTTATTAAGTTCTTTAGATTCCACGTATAAGCAAGATCATGTGATATTTGTCTTTTGCTGCCTGGCTTATTTCACTTAGCATAATACTCTCCAGGTCCCTCCAGACTGTCCCAAAGGGTACGAGATCCTTCTTTACAGCTGCATAGTATTCCAGGGTGTGAGTGTCCCACAGCTTTTCTATCCACTCAGCTACTGATGGGCACTTGGGCTGTTTCCAGATCTTAGCTATTGTAAACTGTGCTGCTATGATCATCGGGGTACATATATCCTTTCTGATGAATGTTTCAGGATTCTTAGGATACATTCCTAGGAGTGGAGTTACTGGGTCAAATGGCAGCTCCATTTTTAATTTTTTGAGGAACCTCCATACTGTTTTCCATAGTGGCTGCCCCAGTCTGCATTCCCACCAGCAGTGTACTAGGGTTCCCTTTTCTCCACAGCCTCACCAGCACATGTCCTTTGTTGATTTGTTGATGGAGCCATTCTGACAGGTGTGAAGTGATACCTCATTGTGGTTTTAATCTGCATCTCTGATGATTAGCGACATCGAGCATTTTCTCATGTGTCTCTTGGCCATCCGAATGTCCTCTTTGGAGAAGTGTCTAAGTTCTTTGCCCATTTCTTAATTGGGTTGTTTGTCTTCGTCTTGCTGAGTGCTATGAGTTCTTTGTACACTTTGGAGATTAGCCCCTTATCAGATTCATCCTTGGCAAATATGTTTTCCCAGACCGTGGGGTTCCTTTGTATTTTGAGGCTGTTTTCTTTTGCTGTGCAGAAGCTTTTTGGTTTGATTTTATCAAATAGCTTGTCTTCACCCCACTTTATATTCTTGCCTCCTGTGTCATATATTAATTGACCATGTAGGCATGAGTTTATTTCTGGCCTCTCTATTCTGTTTCATTGGTCTATGTGTCTGTTTTTATGCCAGTACCATGCTGTTTTGATTATTATAGCCATGTAGTATAGCTTGATATCAGGTAATGTGATACCTCCAAATTTGTTCTTCTTTCTCAAGATTACTGTGGCTATTCATGTTCTGAAATTTTTAATTTCTTTTCTTACTAGTGAGATTAAATATAATTTCATGTTTATTTTGACATTTTTATTTTTTGTTGTGAATTATCCTTTTCTGTCCTTTGAGCATCAGAGATTTTACTGTCTATTTTTTCCTTTAGAAAGTGTATGCTTTTGGGTTTCACATTTAAGTCTTTAATCCATTTTCTATTGAAGTTTTTATCTTTTTCTTCTTGATATATAGGTGCCCTTAGTATAATAAAATTTGAGCATGTTATATATTGTGTATGGCAAATACATTCTATACATACCTTTCTATTCCCCTTTAATTTTATTTTCTTAGCTGCAGAAATTTAAAGCATGATTTTTACTAATTAAAACTCCTGACTTTCTTCAGAAATTATAATTTTCTTCCTACAAATAGCCCAGCATTTAAAACATGAGTTCAGAACCATTCTATAATATGAAGTGCATGTAGTCTTCAAATAATATCTTCTAAATTTATCATCATTCTGAACTCAAATACCTATATTTCCTTGAGTGTATCAGCAGTGCTTTTGCATTTTCTCTGAAGTTTCAAGTTCACTGTGGTCAGGTATCTTGTCTATTTAGTAAGAATACAGTATTATGAACCGTGGGTGTCCAAAAGGTTTTGTCCCTCAGAGCTTTTTCAATTCCTCCCCAAACTCCATGCTCAGTGAATTTCTTTAACAAGTTTCATGACCTAGCCGTCTGACAGCATTTAACGAAATTAAATATCTTATCTTTTTCAACTTCTTTCAAATATCTTATAAACAGTCTATGGTCAGTAGTATAAACATAAAAAGAATTCAATCTTGATCACTTGTTTTTCATATGACTTTACCTTATGAAGCACTAGTCTGTCCAATAAATGATGTGGTTGGTGGACTCTATTTACAGAACATTTCCTTTTTCACTTGAATGGACTGTTGAATGTTCTCTTTATTTCAACTGCCTCATCTATACAAAGTAAATCCAGCTTTTATATGTTTGGACCAAAGTTTTCAAATTATTTATTGGCAGGTGGTTAAATACTAGATATACCATGTATATTGAAAACTTTCACATTTGTCAGTGATGTCAAGGCTGATCTGTGATGAAAGAACATACTATTCAATAAATAGAACTTGAAAAATATAGTTATCCATACAGAAAAACTAAAATTGAATTCCTTTCTCTCAAACTATATTTTAAAACAACAACTCCAGGTGAATTAAGTGCTGTGATGGTAAAAGAAAACTAGCATTATTTGTATAAAATTTAGTGACTATCACTTTAGTGTGGGTGAAGCATTTCTTCAGTCAAAAGTGCTCATCAGTAGATGAGTAGATAAAAAATACTGTGGTACATTTACCCAATGGAATACTATGTGGCTGAAAAAATCAGGAACTCTTATCCTTTGCAACAGCATGAATTGACCTGGAGATTATTATGCTAAGCGAAATAAGTCAGAGGACGACAAATACCATATGATCTCACCAGAGGTATGGATATGTGGAACATACTGACCTAAATCAGAAGGGAATGGGTAGAGGGACTAGATAAAGTAAGTTAAGAAAGTAGCCAAATAACATACATACATAGCCTATGGACATAGACAGCAGAGTGGTGAAGGCCAGGGGAGGGGTGGCAGGGCTGGGTGGAGGTGGGCAAAGGGGGTGATGGAAGACATCTGTAATAGTGTCAAAAATTTAAAAAAATGAATGTAAAAAATCAAAATGTGAAAATCATTAATCACAAAATAAAATTTATTGTTTTGATTGTGTTTAGATTAACAACTTATCTTCATTAAAATGTATTACTTAAATATAGTGAAAGGACAATACACAAACTGAGGGAAGGCATTTGCGATACACATAATTGTCAAATGGTTGATAACAATAATATAAACTCTTATAAATCAATCAATAGGGAAAGCACAGAAAGCACAAACCAAAAAACAGACAAGAAATCAAGATAAAAAAATACACATGGTGCCCAGCCAGGCGTGGCTCAGCTGTTGAGTGTCCACCTAGGATCCAGGCGATAGGGGTTCGATTCCCGGTCAGGGCACAGGCCCGGGTTGCGGGCTAGCTGATCAATGACTCTCTCATCATTGATGTTTCTATCTCTCTCTCTCCCTCTCCTTTCCTCTCTCTGAAATTAATAAAGATATATATTTTTTTAAAAATCCCCCCCCCAAAAAATACACATGGTTAATAAAAGTATACAGAAAGTCCTTGCCTCATTAATAATACAAATACATAATATATAATAAAATGTAATAATAATAATATAACAACCTCAAGGACATATCATTTGAATGGGGAAAAAACAAGAATTTTTGACAATACCAGGGGATATGACCCTACAAGATCTTAATATTGTCACCCTGAAAATTAAAATAGCCAGTTACTTTACCAGCAAAATAAGTTTATTTGTGGATAGCAGAGAATTGCAATTTGAGGCAAACAAGCTATAGCAAACCATAGGCAAGTCCAAAGAGACAAAGGGAAGATTAGCTTTTAAGTTTTAAAAGGAAATTGGGGAGGGTTGTTTTGAGCAAAGTTCACTGGATAAGAATAAGAGTCTGAGGTCATGGTGGTTTCTCATTGGCTGCAAGTGGTAGTGTGTTGTTGCTGGCCCAGGGAGGGAGCCTTTCTTCCTTGCATTAAAAAAGATCTAGAAAGAGCCCAAGTGCCCATCAGTAGCTGAGTGGATAAAAAAGCTGTGGGACATTCACACCATGGGATACTATGCGGCTGTAAAGAAGAAGGATCTCGTACCCTTTGGGACAGCATGGAGGGACCTGGAGAATATTATGCTGAGTGAAATAAGCCAGGCAGAGAAAGACAAACATCACATGATCTCACTTATGTGTGGAATCTAAAGAACTTAATAAACTGATGAACAAAATAGATCCATAGAAGCGTGGAACAGACTGAGGGATCTCAGAGGGAAGGTGGGCGTGGGGGGGTGGGGGGAGAAGTTAACCAAAGAATTTATATGCATAAATGCATAACCCATGGACACAGACAATAGTGTGGTTAAGGACTGGGGTGGGGGGTAGGTGCAGGGTAGAACAGGTCAATAGGAAAAAAAGGGGACATCTGTAATTCTTTCAACAATAAAGATAAATTAAAACAACCAAACCCCTAAACAGGAGATAGCCCAGCCAGCATAGCTCAGCGGGTGAGCATCGACCAGGAGATCGCAGTTCGATTCCCGGTCAGGGCACAGGCCCGGGTTGCGGGCTCGATCCCCAGTAAGGGGCGTGCAGGAGGCAGCCGATCACTGGCTCTCTCATCATTGGTGTTTCTATCTCTCTCTCTTTCTCCCTTCTCTCTCTGAAATCAATAAAAACATTCAAAAAAAGAACAGGAGATAAATTTCCATGTAGAAAGTGCCCCCCTTTGTTCAACTAATTCTTACCTTTCTTCTTTCTGCTGGTATGCAGGCTGCAAGGAGCGGTACGTGCACGACAGCTCGCACTTCAGGGCTTCCCAACTTCATTTTAAATGAGGTTCCCTCTATTTATGTTCACAATATGTTGCTAGTGAGACTATAAATTGGTATAACCACTTTGGAAAATAGTTTGTAAAGTGGAACATTTGGTGTGGGTCAGAACCTCATTGTCCTGAGAGCTTAATGCTTAAGGGAGTGGTCGTGCAAGGGCTTGTATGGGAGTCATATGTGGCTCTTCTCCACCCCCCTTGTTCCCCCTCTAAGGGGGTTTACCGCATGACTGGCAGAAAGGTTAGGGGAGGGTCCCAATTGATTGGCCATTGATATGAAAGGTCAGGGGGTCTAAGCAGGGGGGCCTAAATGACCAGAAATATGCTAGGGAAGGAAAGGTCACCCTGAGGGCACAGTCCCACCTTCCAATTATCTCTTGTTAAGTGCCCAGTGTTTTCCACCCTGGTGACCTTCTGTACATGGCTTATCATTCCTACTCTGCTCATGTCTGTCTAACTGTCTACTACAGATGGTTTTTAAATATATCCATTCTTGGCTCTCAAAGTTCAACTTGAGTGGAGACAGCAGAGGCTATCAGTGGACAGAAGACATCAGTGGTTATTTTTCCAAGAAAATCAATACAGAAAAAGTCCTTTAAAAATTGAAAGGCCCTTAGATACTGTATTAGTCAGGGTATTCCGGTGAAATAGAACTAATAGGATATACGTCTTTGTGTGTAGATAGATAGGTAGACAGAAGTTTATGATAAGAAATTGTCAGTACCTGGCATATATAGTATGTACCCAATAAAAGGCAACTATTATTGTTAATATTAAACATGTAGTTTCAAAGAGCCACATTTATGAACAAAATTCTATTCTGCTTCATTTCCCCTAAGTTAAAAACAAAACTTGAAAATATGCTTAAGTCTTTTCATTGTAATACTTTTGTCTAAAGCTTGAAAATAAAAGCCATTAAAATAGAAAGGGAAAAAAAGGCTCACATGATTAAGGAGGCTGACATGTCCCAAGATCTGCAGCTGGTAAGTTGAAGACTCGGGAGAACTGATGGTATAGTTCCAGTCTGATTTCAAAGTCAAGAAAAACAAAACAAAACAAAAAAAAACTATGTCCCAGTGGGTCAAATGGGGAGGGGAGGAGAATTGGGAGACATCTGTAATACTGTCAAAAAAACAAAACAAAACTGTCCCTGCTCAGAGGCAGTCAGACAGAAAGAATCCTCTCTTACTCTTGAGAGGGTCAGCCTTTTTGTTCCATGCAGGCCTTTGACTAACGGGCTGTCCTCCATTCACATTAGGAAGGGCAATCTGCTTTGCTCAGTCTACTTATTTGAATGTTAATCTCATCCAAAAACATCCTTACAGAATGTTTGACCAAATATCTGGACACCCATGACCCATTTGACACATAAAATTAACCATTACAGACACTGTCAAGTTAAAACCTCTTGGTTTACAATTTGGAAAGTGAGATCTAGTGAGGTTAAATAAGGTCACGTTGCTAGTTTTTGTAAATATCTGGAATTAGATCCTAGTCTCCTCAATTCTAGTTCAGTGTTTTTTTCTACCACCCTAATGTATATTAAACACTAATTAAATATACATATTACTGTTAAAAAGAAACACCAAAGTATAATTAAAACAAATGAAATCACGTAAAATAAATGGATGGCTTTTGGCTAACTTCAACAATTAATCAATTAATCAATTAATCAATTTATCAATTGATTAATGTAGAAAGAATACTAATTTGAATCAGAAAAATGTTCTTGTCTTGGCTAAGACCTGGTTGATCACTTACCCTCAGAGGGTTTCAGTTTCCTCATCTGAAAAGGAGGAGCTGCATTTTAGGTTCTAAAATATGCAACTTTCTAATCATGGTGCCACCCAAATCATACAAAGATGCCGTCAAGCTTTTAGACATTTAAATGAAGCAATGAATTGCAGACTAAGCAAGTCATTCCCTTATTTCTGGTCATGAATTTACTGGTGACAGAACTCAGTTATCAGACTTTATTGTTAACTCTAATTGCTCTCAGCAGTGACCTAATCTAGCACTATGTCTTCTTATCAGGGCCCCCTCTATAAATTGCCTGGGCTGGAATTTAAAAATAAAAGTTTATATAATAGTAGAATAGCCATTTATCAGGCATCACCCCATGCTGAGTCCTTCCAATTTAGAAAGGCTAATATGATAATCAGTTTTCTTAATATTTATGCTGTCAGCTAACCTATTCCCTCTGAATAGCTTGGATTAGTATATCTTTGCTCATCTTGGCTCTATGCTGTTTATAATAAATAGCCAATCTATTACAATAACTTTCTCAAGCCAGCATATTTTTTCTATATATTTTAAGCTTTAGACCTCCTAAAGTAACTTTACCCACTCTCTCATCCTCTTTGTATTCTGAAGTTTTCAAACATGTTGAACAGAAACATTAAAATCTTCATTTTACATAACTTGTTTCTCACACCTTTTCAATGATATTTATGTGAAAGGAAACAAAAGAATGAAGGCAACTCATTAAACTGAAAGTGTTTGAGAAAAAGCCATGTTGCATGATGTCAAGGCTATATTCAGAAAAAACTCACCTGAAAAAAACAGAAGAAAGATAAAGATGTCCAACTGGTGACAACAAAGTACTGTGTCCTTATATCTTCAGGCATTTATCTGCTAAAGACTTGGCAGTACCTCTAGACCTATAGTTGTGGGAGTTACAATTGGGACACTAACAAATCTCCTCCTACTAGTCTCCATTGTTCAAATTATAATTGAAAAATGATTTAGAATGAATTCAGCTACGATTGTGTTGAGGAAAATGGTAAATATGAGTGAAACTTAATGTATCTCTCTTTACAGATATTTATGGTCATCTACCGGCAAGAATTGAAGGCCAACTAAGATAGTTAGGAAAATGAAGGCTTTTAAGATGAAAATACACATACATTATGGCAAACTTTTTCATTCTGTCGCACTAAGAATGAAGAAGACGTCACAACAGAGAAAAAGATCTACATTTTAACAAAATAGTACAACTTTCCAACTCTCGATGTTTCTGCTGAGAACCTGTTCCTAGATTAGTTCTTTCAGAAACAGACAAGGCTCCAAATATAGCCATTGAACTCATCGGATTTAGTTAATATCTTTCAAAGAAGAACAGCTTGTCATTTGAGAAATAAAAAGAAACAGCTCAGGGATTCCAAACACACATGTTTTCTGATCCTTGAGAAAGGAATGACATACAGGGAGAGGGAGAGCAAAAGTGGAGCAGGAGCTAGAATTAGCTAATGGGGAAGGATAGTTCATAAGATTAAGGTGACTAAAATACCCACATGTTATTCATATTTAATATTCATTTAATTAATTAAGAATATATTAAAACATTAGCTTAATGCCCAATGAAATGTCACTGTAAACAGGCAATATCTAGTGACAGGCCTTTTTCTCCAAAATGTCCTGGGGACATGTGGATAGAATCAGTGGGCAGGTAAGAGCACAATTTCTTGGGCTTTGTCCTGCTTGGCGGAGTATTGCTGAAATTTCAGTCCATGACTGTTAATTATTCATTTTGATATGTTTAAGGCAATTACTGCGAGAGTTATTTACTGTTCTTGGTAGTTAGATGTAGTGATTAGAACATGTTTTATATCATGCTGGAGTTTTCTTTTTAAATAACTCATGAATAGAAAACAGCAACTGGGTTTGACGATGTGGTTAGTGTAGTAGAGTTTGAAGGAAAGCAATAGAGAGGTCGATTTTTTCCCTACATTTAAAGGGTCTTTATGTAACAACATGCTTTGTAAGCCTAACATAGTTTATGGAACTGGATAGTAAATCAGTACTAAATAGTCGTTGTTTCCTGTGCAAACTGATGCCAGCTATTTTTCAATTCAGATTCCTGACTCTTTCCTGCCAGAGCATGTTAAATAGTCAGCTATTTAATCCAGGGATGTGCTTGGATTGCGTTTGGTTTTGGGTCCCCAGTTATGTGAGGCACAGGTATGTGAAGCAAGTGAACCGTGTTCCTCTCAGTGTCTGTCCGGTCAAATCAGAGACAACAGAATTTGATAAACAATGAAAAAAACTACAAAAAACAGACTAAAGAGGAAAGAATTCTGTATAATGAAGCATATTTAGTAGTCCTTTCTCTGATTGGAAAGCCGTATGGCCTGGTTGATATTCACAGGTGGGAAGAGCGGTTTGTGTAACTAAGGAGACCGAGTTGAATTACCCAGATATAGGCCATCTCCTCCCCGCCCCCTTATACACATGCAAAGGGTAAATATATGTTGTTTCCATGTTAATTATCAACTGGATGCTTCACCTCATATCTTGGTGATGATAGGCATAAGCTTGAATAGACTTAAACATAAAGCAGTAAAGTTTTGTAGCAGCACCTATACAGAGGGTTTGTGACATGAACAATGGAACCTACCGGGGGGTGTGACTTAGCAAGGCACATACCTTGGTTTTAGTCAGGGGAAGAAACCATTTGCTAACAAAACTGCCCAGTAAAGCAAAAAGGCAAATACAGCAAGATTAAATGACTACTTCAGATTTGATATTAGGTAATAATAATAACCAAAACATATCAACACCTAATATGTATTTAACATTATGTGAGGCATATTGGCAGGTGCAATATTCATTGTTTGCAGAAGCCACACCATGCTTTGTCTCAGGAAATCTTCACATAATGCGGTGAGGCAGGCATGACCATGATCAGAATTGACACATAAGAAAACTGAGGCACAAAGAATATTGGGGTTAAGTGACTCATCTGTGTTTGCAGTTATTAGGTGGCAGAGCCATGAGAACTGGCCTGGACATGGCAGTGTGGTTATTTGCTGGGAATTATAAGTTAGAGCAGTGACACAGAGCCAGCTAATCTAGTTTTTATCCCAATGCTAGTCAAGCTACAGATGGTTTACCAATCTGTCTTTCTTTCAATTAACCTTTGGCTATAATTTATGGGCAACACCCCTTCTTAGTTCCATGGATGTCCCATAGCAGCAGATTGGCTCAAGCAAACAGAATACCAATTGTGTTTGACTTTTGACCATTTTGAATAATGTTAAGTAAATATTAGGTGTTGATATGTTTTGGTTACTATTTTTAGCTAATATCTAATCTGAAGTAGTCAATTAATCTTGCTGTATTTGCCCCTTTGCTTTACTGGACATTAAAGTTTTGTTAATAAATTGTTTCTTCTCCTGACTAAAATCAAGGTATGTGTCTTGCTAAATCACACATCCTTGAAGGTTTCATTGGTTATTTCACAAACCCTGTGTATAGGTGTTGCTACAAAACTTCAGGGCTTTAAAATGGGCTTTCTAAATCTACAATAATACTTTCTGAGATACACCAATTTTTAAAAATTATTCTGACCCTTTCTCAAAGCATAAGGCCAAATATTTAGGTAGTACTTGTTGATCATAACTGGACAATGAAGAATGAAGAATAAATTAGTTTAAGAGAAGAAGTACTTTGGATTATAAAAGGATTATTTGGGAAGGGAACTTTTTTTAAAATATGTTTTTATTGATTTCAGAGAGAGGATTGGAGAAGAAGAGAGAGAGAGAAACATCAATGATGAGAGAGTCATTGATCGGCTGCCTCTCACACGCCCCCCCGCTGAGAATGGAGCCGCAACCCGGGCCTGTGCCCTGACCGGGAATCGAACCATGATCTCCTGGATCCTAGGTCGATGCTCAGCTGCTGAGCCATGCCAGCCAGGCAAGGAAGGGAACATTTTAAAAATCAAAATAACAAAATGTGAAAATAAAAGATTCATACTCTAATGTGTCAGAAGTAGTGACTTATACAAATTTTAAGCAATCACATTAGTTAGAAGGTAAACTGTTCTTTTCTCTGGCTGATCATCTGTGGCTACCATTCTCATGATTTCTCCAAATGATTCTGCCTGTGGTCAGTGTTGGAATAAGATCTACCTAATCTTTTTTCCTTAACTAGAATCGGTATATAGAAAATATATTGATGAGTTGAAAGCTTATTATGCAAACAAAATTTTAACCCAGTTCATAACCCAGATTATTGTACCAGGGCTCAAGAATTCTAATCAGGCTCTTGCCATATTTTAGTACAATGAATAGTAGAAATAAGAGGTGGCTCTGATCTCAACTTTGTCCAGGAGTGGTTTAAATCAACAGTTATACAGGAGTGGTTTAAATCAACAGTTATACTCAGTTCAGTCTCCTTGTTATGTACTATTTCAGCTACAGAGCTTTCATCTGAAACCTCTTGATATTAATGTTACTTCAATTCCTCCCTCTCTAATTCCTCTTCCCAACTCAAATATTCTTTGTAATCCACTCACCTTCAGAAGTAATACCAAAAAGGAAACAAAATGGAGACAAGTTTATGTGGAGATAACATTGCCCCTTATGTGAATTAAATGTGTCTTAAATGTTCCATCATCTTTGTAAAAGTAAAAGAAACAGTTCAGTCTTCCAAGAATTTACAGATTGTCTATAACTTCTTTGGATCCTTTTAAGGCATGCCAGTGCAATTTCTACAAAATGTGCTAAATCACTGAAAAAATAGTAATGATAGCATCATGGCAGCAGCAAACTGTTATTATAACTCACTACATGACAGATGCTCTTCAAAGAACTTAAGAAAGAAATTATTTAATAGTTAACAGGGGCAGAAACAAAAGCTATGGTATCAGATTACAATCTTTTGCTAGTTTATGGATGCAGGTGGTTTTCAACAATAGCCACCCTTGGGTAAAGATCTGGATTACTTCCATTTGCTCCCCTCAAAAAGCAACTTTATTTGATATGTTATGAAACCACCCTTAAAAGAAATGTGTAGGTCAAACAGGGTTATATGCAGAGATGGTGCAGAGCAATATGAGTCCTCAACTGCATACAGAGAAGCCTTCCATATCTTTTATTAAGGTTTTCATGATTCTTCTTTTTTCTTATTTGGTTATAAATGAAATAGCAACTACCAGGATGGTAAAGAAGACCACAAAAGACAGATATAATTTCTACCTAATTCATAGAGTGTTCTTTTGCAAGTAATTGGTTTACTCTAATAGATACTTCTAATTTTCCGCAAGCCACATGCTTACTGTTTATGCCTTGTAATAGCTTGAATGAGCACAGAACACAAAACAACGTTGTCCCAGCACTGTTGATGAAGTCTAGTCTGAGGAAGTTTTTGAAGAATCATAACTTTTTCTCTAATGCAGTAGAGCCTCTTTGGCCTCAATATTTCTAGGGCTTTATAACTGCAATCCCAACTTTTATCATTTGTAAGATTTCACTGTTATAAATGTTATTCCTCAAAAGAGTAAATGAGGAGATAGAAGGTGATTCCTTTTGACAGCATATCTTTGAAAACAAAAAAGCACTTTTCAAACACACAACAACCCAAAATCTATGGGACACAGCAAAAGCAGTCCTGAGAGAGAAGTTCATAGCATTACAGGCCTGCCTCAAGAAACAGGAAAAATCTCAAAAAAAAAAATCTAACCCTACAACTAAAAGAATTAGAAAAAGAACAAGAAAAGCCAAGAGTAAGTAGAAGGAAGGAACTAACAAAGATCAGAGCTTAAATAAATGACATAAAGGCTAAAAAAACAAATACAAAAGATCAATAAAACTAAGAGCTGGTTCTTTGAAAAGAAATAAGATTGATGAACGTTTGGCCAGACTCATCAAGAAACAGAGAGGACCCAAATAAATAAAATCAGAAATCAAAGAGGTGAAGTAACAACTGACCCCAAAGAAATATAAAAGGATTGTAAGAAAATACTATGAGCAACTATATGCCAACAAATTGGACAACCTGGGTGAAATGGACAAATTCCTAGAAACATACAATCTTCCAAAACTCAATCAAGGAGAATCAGAAAACCTAAATGACCAATAACAACTAATAAAATTAAAGCAGTAATAAAAAACAACAACAAAAACTCCAAGCAAACAACCCTGATACACTGCTGGTAGGAATGCAGATTCGTGAAGCCACTATGGAAAACAGTATGGAGGTTCCTCAAAAAATTAAAACTGGAACTGCCATTTGACCCAGCAATCACACTTCTAAGAATATGGCGTAGGAATCCTGAAACACTAATCAAAAAGAATATATATATGCACCCCCATGTACATAGCAGCACAATTTACAATAGCTTAAATCTGGAAGCAGCCCAAGTGCCCATCAGTAGATGAGTGGATAAAAAAGCTGCGGGACATTTACACCATGGAATACTACGCAGATATAAAAAAGGATCTCATATCCTTTGGGACAATATGCATGGACCCAGAGAATATTATGCTAAGCAAAATAAGCCAGGCAGAGAAAGACAAAAATCACATGATCATATCAATAGATGCAGAAAACGCATTCCACAAAATCCAGCACCTATTCACGAAAAACTTTCAGCGAAGTGGAAATAGAAGGGTCATACCTTCACATAATAACGGCAATATAAAAAAAAACAAACTAAAGCCAGCATCATACTCATTGTGCAGACACTAAAAGTGTCTCCCTTACTATCAGGAACAAGACAAGGATGTTCACTCTTACCATGCCTCTTCAACATAGTACTGGAAATCCTAGCCGCAGCAATCAGACAATAAGAAAAAATAAAAGGTACCCAAACTGGAAAGACGAAAGTATAGCTGTCATTATTCATAGATGACATGATATTATACATAGAAAACCTTAAAGACCCCACCAAAAAATTACTAGATTTAATAAATGAATTTGGCAAAGTAGCAGGATACAAAATTAGCATTCAGAAATCAGTGATTTTTTTTTTTTAATTCTAGAGAGGGAGGAAGGGAGAGAGAAACATCGATGTGAGAGAGATACATGAATTGGTTGTCTCCCATATGTGCTCCAATAGGGGATTAAACCCACAACCTAGGTATGTGACTGACTGAGAATTGAACTCGTGACCTTCAGGTGTACAGGACAATGCTCCAACCAACAAAGTCACACTGTCCAGGGCTTGTTGCTATTTTTATAAACCAATAATGAACTCTCAGACAGGAAACAAAAAAATTCCTGTTACCATTGCAACAACAAAAAATAAGATACTTATGAATAAACTTAACCAAGCTGGTAAAAGGTGTATACTCAGAAAACTATAGGACACTGAAAAAAGAAATTGAGGAAGATATAAGCAGTGGAAGAATATACTATGTTCATGGATTGAAATAATTAACATTATTAAAATATTCATACTCCCCAAAGCAATCCATGGATTCAATGCAATCCCTATTAAAATACCATAATGGCATATTTCCTTGATCTAGAAAAAATATTCTAAAAATTTATATGGAAACAAAAAAGACCAAGAATAGCTTCAGCAAACTCGGTAAAAAAGAACAAAGTTGGAGGGATCGCAATACCAGATATTAAAGTATACTACAAAGCCATTGTAATCAAAACAGCCTTGTACTGGCACAAGAACAGGCATCTACATCAATTGAACAGAACAGGGATGTCAGAAATCAACCCATGCCATTATGGTCAGTTAATATTTGACAAAGGAGGCAAGAGCATAAAATGAAGTAAAGAGAGTTTCTTCAATAAATGGTGTTGGGAAAATTGGACAGGGACATGCAAAAAAAGGAAACTAGACCACCAACTTATACCATACACAAGATTAAACTCAAAATGGATAAAAGACTTAAATGTAAGTCACAAAATCATAAAAGTCCTAGAAGAAAACAGGCAGCAAAATCTCAGACTTCTCATGTAGCAGTATTTTTGCTGATAGATCTCCTAAGGCAAGAGAAACAAAGGAAAAAATAAACAAATGGGACTACATCAAACTAAGAAACTTCTGTACAGTGAAAGAAACCATCAACAAAATGAAAAGGGAGCCCACTGTGTGGGAGACCATATTCACTAATGATACATCTGATAAGGGGTTAATTTTCAAAATATATAAACAACTTATACAACTCAACACCAGGAAGGCAAACAATCTAATTAAAAATGGGCAAAGGACCTGAAAAGATGCTTCTCCAAAGAGGACATACAGAAGGCCAAGAGACGTGAATAAATGCTCAATGTCATTGATCATCAGAGAGATGCAAATTAAAACTACAATGAGGTATCTCCTCACACCTGTCTGAATGGCTGCCATCAACAAATCAACAAACAACAGATGCTGGGTATATATCCTAAGAATCCTTAAACACCAATTATAAAGAATATATGCACCCCAATGTTCATAGCAGTATTACTTACAATAGCTAAGATCTGATAACAGTCCAAGTGCCCATCAGTAGATGAGTGGCTAAAAACACTATGGTACATTTACCCAATGAAATACTATGCAGTTTTAAAAAAGAAGGTTCTCTTACCCTTTGGGACAACATGGATGGACCGGGAGAGTATTATGCTAAGTGAAATAAGCCAGTCAGAGAAAGACAAATAATACATGAGCTCACTTATGTGTGGAATCTAATGAACAAAATAAACTGACAAACAAAATAGAAACTGAGGCATGGGTACATGGAACAGACTGACAAATCTCAAAGGGAAGGGATGTGGGGGGCAGCAGGAGAGGTTATCCAAAGAGATATATTATTATCCATGTATGCATAGCCCATGGACACAGACAATAATATGGTGAAGGCCTGGGGTGGGGCAGGGGTTGAGTGATGGCAGGCTCAGGAGAAATGGAGGACACCTGTAATACTGTCAGCAATTTTTTAAAAAAACACCTTTCAGGAGGCTGATGTGAGTTCTCCCTGCCCCACATTTGAGACACTGTACCAACTAGAACCTACTATATCACTTACATTGAAATGATATAGAACATAGAACCCATTTGGTGACTTTACAGAGTATGAACCAACCTTGTGCTAAAAAGAAACACACACAAAACATTGTGTTTGAGGCAATTAAAAAACTGCACTAGCTTTTTTTTTTTCTCCCATGTGGAATTCCTTAGTACCATTGAAGAGATTTTACTCTCTAGCCTGTTAAGGCAAGCCTACTTAAACTTTGCAAGTATCAAATTGGATAGCTATTCACATTTTCAACTAAGAGAGATTCTTTCCTTCTTGCATGACATCTGTCCTCTCCAAACTCCTTGAGTATGAGCCACTGCAATACTACTAAACTCTTTACCAAGTATAGAATGTCAATAGAAGAGAGCACATATAAAGGTGGGTAGAGAACTGGGGCAAGAGGGAAAGATGAATTAAGGGGTTAAGGACCAGAATGACTAGGTTTTCTAGGAAAACAGCTTTATATGTTTTCTGTTCAGAGACCAGGATGTTGTTACATGTTTTAAATGTTAACTATGTCCTAAGTGAACTTTAGTCAAGCCTCCAGATTCTTCTTGGTAAAAGTATTCTTCTATGAAGAAATTGAACAATTTCCTCAAGGTGAAAACTTGGGGAATATGAGAGAAATACACATTATATGTTTTGACAGAGGTGAGTGATTAAATGTAGAACCTGGTTTTAAGTAGATATATTATCGGTATGGCATATTATTGCAGAGCAAGCTTTTAGTGGCAAAAGACTATGAAATATACAGTTTGGATGGAAGAGCCATTATGTGAAGTATGCTGATGAAAAGAGAAAGTAGAAGTCCAGTGGTCCTGAACACTCACCTGTAATGAGCAATAAAATAATAGTGAGTCATTCATTATCTGTTGGTATCAAGTTCAGAAAATTTATAAACTGATATAGGGCCCCAAAATAAATGAATAGAAAGCACCAATTCTCTTTGTGTACAGGAATTGTAGAGCTGTTATTACTGAAAACTTGAATGTTCAGTGGGGTAAATAATAAATTAAAAAGTCTCTATCTTCCTATCAAGGAAAAGCAAATGGGTGGCTGAAGGGAGGGGTAGGATAATTTTATAAGATAGCCCTGGGAATATAAAATTGAGGAACTCTATATGAATGTAGGTGACATACTTCTATGTGCAGGAATTAAATTATAATAGCAGCACAGAACTTCAGGTTACTTTTAGTCAGATGGAACAAAAGGCTACAGCGCACCTGTACCATTTCTGGGAGAAAATATTTGCATATAACAAACACAAGTGTGCACATGCAGAGTTGGTAATCGGCGTAGCATAGTATAATCTTGTCTTAGCCACTGCACATTGCTTAGGTGACAAACAAGCATTCTGAAAGGTCCTTCGAAAACTTTGCTCTGCATTCCCAATGGGACAAAACTAACATTCTTTAACTGTCTCAGTGCTCTAGTCTGCAGATTTCCCCTTCCTGCAGTAAGGGATTTGGATTTCATGCTCAGAGAGAGCCAAGGCAGATGGGAATTATTCAGAATTTGGAAAAACAAGGAATCTTCAATTAATGGGCTGCTGGCAGGAAACCTCTGCAGTGCACATTTTACTCCCACATACATCTCGTTTGCGGGCACACACACTCATGCATATTATATATTTTACCTTTCAAAAAGAAGATCACACTTCAGTAATGACAGAATGCCTTTGAACCAATTTCATTATGTGTTATGTCTTAGCAGTTTAATTTAAAGGTAACAAAGGGGGAAGTATGCAAATCCAAGTTCAGAAACAAAGGTGAACTACTGACATATTTGGTAAAGGCAAGGCCAGTTTGAAAACCAGTCTTTCCTTCAATGTGTGCCAGACATGATTAAAATTAAAATTAACCCTTTGCGGTCGTATTAAATTTGGACATGGGTGTCGTACTGGTCGGAATTAAGAGCTTTCAGAGAAATTATGAACTGATACATGAATGGAGTTAAGATTCGTACGGTTCCTTGCTGTGGTGGCTGAGAGCAGACATACGACCGGAACGGTAAAAAAGCTTTGGTGGCTGAGAGTAGACAAACGGCCTCAAAGGGTTAAGTGTACTATCATGGAGGGCAGGAAAAGAAATATCTGTGCTTAATATATGTGTATGGGGGAAGGGAGGGTAGAGAATACATTTGGATGCCCACTTTGAGGCCTGGGGACGGAGCATACAGAAAAGGGAGTTGAAACTTTGTTCCATTTCCTCTTGATGGTGGAATGATAATAGTTCTTGGTTCTTAGCCAGGTTCCAGGGCAACGACTGGATAAAGAATTATAGAATACATAATAATATAACAATCTCAGGATTCATAGATCTTCCCTACAGAATTGTTTTATTGTTTCACTTTCATATAAGAGTATAATGTGAAGTAAGTACAAATTTCCAGGAAAAAGATTTGGGGAAAACATTCTTGGTTAGATAATATATTTTATGATGAGAACATTGAGCAAATGGCATGGTTTTATAATCATTTGTGTCTTTAAAGGTGATTAGGAAGGCTTGAAAATTAATGAGCTTGAGAAGCGAACACAGACCACCCATCCAGTGCGACAGTGTCATCTTCAGTGAAGTTGTGTCATCTGTTGCTCTCCTAGGCATGTCAATTCTGTATTGCAGCCATCTCTACATAGAAAAACTCTGGCCTAAATTCCAATCAATGGATAAAGTTATATTTGAAAAGATAAGACTATTGAAACTACTAAGTGCGTTTCTAGATACGTGAAGTTAATACTTCAGAATGTATCAGGTGAAAATGTGAAGATCAAATACTTGAAGATAGGCTGTTCTTAAAATGATGCTGCCTTTCATCTGAATCCTGAGGGTGGCTGTCTGTCAAAGAAGAAAATGTTAGCAAATGTTGAACAAGCAACTCGAGAACATGGCAGAGGCAGAGGGCTGCCCTAACAAGATCAAGGTGACAAGCAAGAGGAAAGCTCTAAGAAAATTAAATATTACAATAATAGAGAGAAATATTAAGAAAGCACAGCAAAAACCAGTGAAATCAATAAGCTTTTTGTTTTGTTTTTATATCAGAGCCATTACTAAAAGTGAAAAAAGTAAATATATCAAGAGCTGTACATCAGATGAAGAGATGTGAACTGGAGGAATGGAAATTTCCAAATCAATAAGCAGCATAATTTAAAGGAAAATTAAACCTAGTTTTGAAGAATATGAAACTTCTTGAAGTTGACAAGTTATGGCTTGGTGGCCATGTTCACCAAACAATATTTGTTATTTATTTCTGGTCTTCTGACATTTCGTTTTAAGATGTTTCCATACTGAAGTAGCATCTCTGCACACTGATCTTCTATTTTACATTAGTTGTTCTGGCCTTTTTGTTGTTTCAGTCTTTGAAACCACACAGTTGCTTATGAGATAGGAAATACTCCAAAAGGCAACTTGCAGGATGATTGCTGTATGAAAGGGCTAAGCTTGAAATAATGCCTATTAATGCCACTGATTTAGCAGGAATGTCTCCACTTTGTTCAGTACACATTTGCTTTTTGAATACATTCCACTAGGAATTCTGTCTCTGGCTTTGGTGTTATAATCTTCTATTCTCTTCTATTCTGTTACCAATTTGACAATGAATGTTGCTAACTCTCACAGAAAAGCCTGAAATTCAGGGGAAAGCCTGCCTTTTTAGCTGCCTTAATGGAACTATGGTCTGCCAGTTAGGAGGGAGAATGATTACATTGAAAGAATGGGTGGCTATTTTGGCTGGTTAAATACAATTGTTCCAATAAAATGGGATTTTACATAAATGAGAATAGGCTGAATTTGATTGCCATTCTTGTTTTAATTTCACTGTGTTTTCCTCTATTTTCTGATGTATTATAAATTTCTTCCGTCACTATCAGGAACAAAAGAACAGATACTTGTAGAGGTAGTTTTAATGATTTATCAACATTTCACATACAAAAGCAGGCCACCAAATAAATTTCTAAAATCAGGTATAGAAAACAGGCAATTGACTTTTTCTATGATTAACTATTGAGCAACGTTAAACATAATATGCAGAAAACAGCTTTTTTTTCTTTCAATATTGCCAAATAGACCTACTTAATAGCAATTATTCAAAAGCAGAGAGAATGAAACTCAAAAGCTTTAATGAGAAGAGAACTGGAAACTGTGCAGAAACTCCATTGCTTTATTTACCCTTACACAAAAGCCCACACACTGCCACATATCTTCAGGACCAATGTCTTGGAATGCCTCCAGTCATGATTAACTGCATCAAAAGTCAAGGCATCTGCCATCTATGTTCATATCACAATCATGCCGAGTCCAGCAGAGTATAGACATGGGAGAGCCCAGATGCTCATAAATAACAAGGTTTTGTGAAAAGCTATAATGCAAAAAGCATTTACATTTTAGAAAAAAAAAAACTCCAATGGAAGGTTTTGCAAATATTATAAAAACATCACTTAATACTATGCATGTGCGTCTAAATTCATTTAACTAGCAGATTGTTTTTACCCATTAAAATAGCAAATATTTTAATGCACGTGTCAGTTGCCGTTATAGCAGTGCCGTTTATTTGCTAGTGATGTGAGAACCATTCCCACTTCTTTTTTAACCTGTCTCAACAATGGAATAAAACATTCTTACATACTAAACATTTTTATTAATATTTATCTTTCTAAAATGTCAGGAGTTTTGAAAGGAATGGAAATAAAAAGAAATTGTTTCATGACATTTTTAGGTTCAGAAAGTTGTGAAAATTTTAGGGGAGAATGTCTGATCTTGAAAGGATTAGAGTTTACTTTTGAAAGTAATTAAGCCTCTTTAGTTTGGAGAAGTTTTATATTCTTAGTGAACACCCATTCTCCAGAGTCCCAGACTAAATGGAGCTGGCATTGACTCTTCAGAAGTTTCTTTTTTAAGCATAGTCTTTCCTGATCAGTGAATTCGAATCATAACAATTTAATATTATGCATTTATGCGTGTGCAAATGTCAACATATTCCCTTCCTAAGCCCAGCCAAAAATTATTGCCAATAATGATTTTCTCACTTTCTGGACAGATCATGTATTCTAATTGCACATGGATTTAAATTACTTTAAAATGCTTTTATTTAAATGTAAATTCCAAAATGGCTTAAGTGAGGAATTTTAAGGAATTTTAGATATCTTAACTGTGCATTGGAAGTAAAGAATGTTAGGGATTAAGTAACCCATGTATATCCTTGGAGACTAGTTCACTGAGGCCTGCTTTAGTCGCTACACATGATGTCAGGGAGGCCCCAGGAACAATAAATGTTTTCCCAGAATGTCTAGAGCACTGGCCAGTAGGTATAGGCCGGGTGGCAAGGATAGTGGCTCTCTCAGAGGACACCTTGAGTGGTGCTGTTTTCTCTGTAAATTATCAGGTGTGTATTCTGATATATTTCACAATTTTGTGTGATTGTTGACATTTAGTTCAGTGAAGAATCCAACATACTGTGAACTTTCTCATTTTGTCTGATCTGTTTTCTTTGAAATCCTGTGCCAGCTGTCATCGCCTGTGTTAGGCTCCTAAAGTAGAGTTTAAACCAAGACCATCTCAATGTGCCAAGTAGTGCTTTAAAGGTCCTCACATTAACTTTATATTAATAAACTCTATGCTTTCACTTGAGACACTTATCAGTAGTCATTGAAATAACTTAAATAGTACTCTAATGGCATGAACTACAACTGTTTTAAAAATATACCAAATCTATCATCACTATCATCATGAACATATATTTTCTGAGCACCCAGTGTGTGCCTGATATACTAGGAGCTTGGAGAACGTGGGCAACGGTTACGCAAAATATGTTTCTTCATGCACATTAGGACTTGATGTATATTAGGAACTGAATCAGAAGCACATATACCAAGCATTATTGAATAGGGAAATATCAGTATAAAATGGGAGCAGAGAGTGTTGTGGATATATTATCATAGTTTTCTATTTTCTCTCAATACTTTCTACTTTTATTTGGCGGGGGGGTGGGGAGCACTGGTAGGTGTGCTGGGTCTGAGCAGGCAGATGAGGGAGGGAAAAAGAATAGTGAGTTAGGAAATAAGCTACAGGAGGGGGAAGGAAAGGCCAAAGAAGAGAAGGGTAGAGCTGCTATGCAGTGCAGGTTCCACCAGGACTCTCCTTTCTTTTTTCCTGATAATTTATTGTTCATCTCTGCCAGGCATAGTCTCCCAGGAGTCACTTCTGTGACTGCCTCTCCTGACATCTATGCGACCAGCAAATACTCTGTGGCATCGGTAGAGAGAACAGGATGGAGGAGTGTTCTGACCATTATGGGAGCCTGTGCTCAGGGCAGAATTCTATTTTTACTTGATATCAGATCTGGGCCAGTCCTGAGAAGTATTTCCCTTTCTTAGATTTTTATAAACAATATTCGAGTGTTTTATTTGGGGGGTGGGCAGCAAAGTGTCATTGAAAGAGAATAGGCTTTGGAGTCAAGCTTTGCTTTAAATTCAGGTTATGTAACCAGGAGCAAATTCCTTAAACTTGCTTAGCATCAGTTTCTTTACCTTAAAAATGTCAAGATATAATCAAGAATAACCCCTGCCTAGGAGAGTGATCATTAGGATTTATCGTAATAGCAATATATATACAATGTTAAATCTAGAGCATGCAATAGAATGCAAAGTAAATATTAGTTCTACTACATGAGTTTTGATATTTAAGAATCTTTAGGTAATCTGTGAATTAATCACTTAAATATTTATACATGTAATATGGTAATGGCTATATTTTGGTTTCTTTCATGAATAAATATTTTACCTATAATTTTAAAAAGGTAAATATGAAGAGGATGATAGGTTTGGATTAATTCTGATGATTTTCTTCCTGGGGCCAAACCAGAGAGGATGAGATCAAAAGATCATGAATATTTTGTATCACCAAAAGGATCAGCCAACTGAAAAAAATACATTGAGCAGTATTATATTAAAAGATAACGCTTGAAAATAGACTTAGAGGTTTGAATTTCTATTCCTGGTACTATATTATAGGAATAAAGAAAACCTCAAAATGGAATTAAATAAAAATCAAACATTACTCTAAATATGGTTTTGAAAATATTTGTGGTATAGACACAAAATGTACTCATTTCTCTACTAAGTCAATAATATATTTACAGTGTAAACATTGACATACTTAGTCTCAGGTCCACATTTCACTGCAAATACAATCTGAGAAACTGTCCACACTTTTTGCTGTTTAAAGTTTTTGTTTTTATTTTATTAAACATCATTTAGAATGCTTGGTTTACTGGTTGGACTTGAAACTGTTTTCTTATGATAGCTTTTGTTCATATTTATTTGTATTTATTTCAAATGTTTTAGAATTACTAATTATTTTCTGTGTAGTTTTGGGAAAGTTATTTCAACCTTTTAGGCCTCACTCTCTTCCTATGTCAGAGGGCAGACTAAATAATTTTCCATCTCTGTTCTTTTATAATTTGACATTTCTAAGTATAATTTTGCAGTTGCCTTATAATAATACTTGTTCATGATGATGGGATAGACCAAAAAAATTGTTGAAAACAATTTAAATGGCAATAGATACTTTTTGGAAGCTCTTTGAAAATTATAAAGGAGAATATGAGCATAAGATATGATTAAACTTTAATCGGTTTAATTTTAGAAATAAACAGATTAAACACAAGGCTTGAATGTGCTTGAGATTTAACTGTCCCTTTTGGAATTCCAGTATGTCCTTTCCATACTTAAATCTCTACCAGGTATAAGAGTCTATGGTAATAACGATACTAGTAGTTGTAGTAGCAATAGTACCTACACTATTAATTGAACTACCACTGCGTGCCAAACACTGTGTGATATGCATCTATATATTTATATCTCTCTCTTTCTATATACACACATGTCTTGATTTACAAAGTGGATATCACTGTCCCCACGATACTGATGGAGAAAAAATACAAGGGCATACAGATAGATACCTTGCTTAAGTTTTAAACCTAGTCAGCATAAGATCTGAGATTCTGGGGTCTGGGCTTGGACTTCAAGGCCTGCTTCTAAACAATCTGCCTTGAGGTCATTGACTCTCCTTTCACTCTTTCTTACTTTCCCACTTCCCCTCCTATTCCTGCAACACTTTATTGTTTGTTTGTTTGTTTTAGATGACTGCCTTTAAAAACTACTGGTGTAAAGCAAAGTTTGAGGCTAAACACTCTAGCAGGTGTCTTGCTTTGGTCAAATGCTGAGTTATGAAGATGTAGACTGCAACAAATTCACAGATTATATTTTCTTATATGTTCATAACATTTGCATGTTTTTTGTACTCTGGTACCTTTTGAATATACGTTTTAAGAAAACGGTCTTAAACATGCTTTATATAGTTAGAAAAAATGGCAAGCTACTGCTTCAATAGGCATAATTTAGAGGGAGGTATATTTAGTTCCAAATGTGAGCACGTAGACACATTCACATTTTACTATTCTTTTGCTTCTGGGAAGGCCTGGGCCAGATCTGCTGATTGAAGTTTTATGTTTCCCAATTTATAAAATATTTACCAAAGGCATAATGGACTTTTTTTTTTTTTTTTTTTTTTTTACAGAGAATATGTCAGCCTGGTTGAGATATCAGTTCATGGAAGATAGCTTCTGTTTGTCAGAACCGTGATAGTGGTCAGTGGTTTGTTTCTGCCTAAAGTCTGAATTCCAGTTTCAATTGAAAAAGTTAAGTTGGAAATGAAGATTCTTTATCATTCTGACACTGAAGTTGATCTTTAAGACTAACACACGAGGGAAGATTAGAGATTTTAATAAATTACTCAGAGCAAATTCAAACAATAAATCTTTATTATAATTGGATAAAAACAAATATTTTATGGAGGGATTAAATATCCCTTGAATATTCCAGGAACTGTTTATACACATTAAGATAAGGAAAACTATCAGTTTTTTAGTTAAAAAAGATTATTGTTTGGAAGAGTGAGATACGGAAAATACTGTGTGAAGTGTGGATACCGTTCACACTTGGAGGTGTGAAGGTCCAAGTGGCTTCCATTCTTCTTTGATGGCTTCAGTGTTGGCCAAACTCAATTGCCTGACATTTTTTCTTCTCTCCCCTTTTTCCAATCTCTTTTCCTCATGATTTTCTTTTCCACTCTTCTCATCCATTCACACAGCAACCCCTTTTCCTTAGCACTTACTATGACTCAGTCACCAAGTTGGTATTGGTGACCTGAAATGCAAACAAAACAGAACAAAACAAAAAGTCTGCCCTTAAGTAGTTCTCTATATCAAACTGCTCTCTCATTCATTCATTAGCAGATATGCTAATTATAAATGGGTCTGCTTTGCGAACAAATTCTAAAATTTAGTCTCAAATGTTTGCTAACCTAAGCACTTAAAAATGTCATATTGCACTGAGTCAAGAAGGTTATTATTTTTCTATTTAAAAAAATGTTTTGTTGGAAATTGTATGTTGTCTTCTTTTACTTCACCTCCCCCTTCTCTTCCCTAGTCCCTGGATTTCTGATGCCCTTCCCCTTCCTCTCCTTATTTTGATTCACTGAAATATTAACATAGGAGGACACTGTGATCATGGTAGGGAATATAATTGGTGTTGAAAAGATATGTATTTGTGTGATAATATATTTCATTTTCTTGCATTGCCCTCAGCGTTGTCCATTTCAATCTCTAATGCAAGAAAGGTAGTTGATATATCTTACTTGCTATTAAATAACAAATGTTCTCATTTAGATGGAAAGCCTTGATTATAGGACTGTTTCCTTTTTAACATAGTACTGACCACCATATTGCCTGTTAGTAGGTAAGTATAGTTAAATCCCGTTAATTTGAAACACAGGAGACTATAAAAGATGGACTCCTGATTAAGTAGAGTATCTGGTATTTTATTTAAGAATAGGGCATGTGGTTAGCTAGAAAATTATAGTTGCTCAACAGATACTATTGACTGGACTTAAATGATATTTTATATTGTAATAAACTATGTAACAATGCATAGAACTAAGGCGCTAAACATCTTATAGTTTTGAATGTAACTGTGCCATAGTCATGCTCTATTTCTACGTAAGTGAATACTAAAAATGAAAAAAAATTGAGGGGGATTTAAAAGCAATTCAGTTTAAAATCCATGAAAATTATCTTATTTTAGCACACCTTGAGGTAGTAAGAAGGTAGTATGTTGCGTTGAACAAATTGGGGTTACTACATTAATCAGCATTCATTTAACAGAAATATGGGCCTTACATTTATTTAAAAGCTTAGAAACATTATTCAGATATGAGATCTTATGAAATAATTTGACAGTCAGAAGGCTGCATATCTAGAATTACGCCATTGGTTGCACAGTCCTTCAGATTTTTTCATTTAAAGGCCAGTCTTTCAAGGTCAAAAGAAATGCCAAACATGATAATTTCTTACTTGGCCACAGATGGTGCAGCTGAAAGACCTCAGAGGTGTGAGTGTGATGTCCTTTCTCTATGAAAAACAGTGTTTAAGACAATTTTCAAAAAGTAGCTTATTTCCCTTCATACTTAATTTGACCCTTTGTTACCATGAACTGCTATTTATTGGAGTGAGTATTTGTTGTTTAGGAGATTCAAACAAAAGCTTTTGATTGAAATTTAAAAGAACATAAAGTTCAAGTTTTTGAACAAGCAAGACCTCTCTGTTTAACAGATGGCTCGGCAGTTGTAAGAAAATTATTCACAACCCCAAAACAGTACAATCCCTTTAAAACACTGTTCTCAATTTACATATTTTTAAAAGAGAAAGTGAATTTTGTGCTGTCTTCCTCTCTTATGGTGCCTTTGAACAAACGATGCATTTCTGAAATTGACAACAAACTAGCCTTGCCTCTTGATGGATACTGGATTGATGTCTCTCTTACTCACTTTTTATGGATTATGAACTCAGAAGCCAAAATAGTGGCTTCTGAGGCAATGCTGAACTTTACCTATTGTTATTAAAACACCAAATATAAAGACAGAACTTATTTGGGGGGAGATACCTATTCTACTCCTGAGTTCTGATGCCTACTTTATTCATCTCTAAAACTGTGAAAGAAAGGGGAGGGAATAATTAATTAGTTCTTTCAATTGGCCAGTGACAAAGTTGTCTTAGATGAAGGACACAATATATATCTCAATTCCATTAGATGCTTACAGTGGATGGAATTTCAAAGGCTTTCAGTCATAACACTATTTAGAAAAACACTGTTTCCTGTTTTTCGTTAAAGGAGAAAACTTCTACTTCCTTTATTTTCACTGTTTAATTCTAATATCATTTGATGGCCTTGCATTTTCTCGTATCAACATAACCTCACATGTTTCTCCATGCAGTTACCTGTTCTGAGCTGTAAGTCCCAAGGATACCTGTGACCTAGCAGTGGATTTCCTTCGATTTATTATAGTTGTGTGACTTTTTTATTCTTTCGAGTGTTTCTTGTTCTGAGAGGACTTGCCAATGGCCAAGAAATAGAATTTTTCTGCTTGTGAAACACATTAACCAATATGGAAATAGATCCAATTGCAATTGGATCCAATTAAAATATTCTGTCTTTTAAAATTTTCATTCTTTAAAAGTCATGTTTTTTGTCAGTTTTACTTGAATAGGTAGGCTGAATCATAAACTCAATGCACAGTAAATTTATATTATATCAGTAGAATGATAGACATATAGATTCATAGGAGTAGATGTATCTTGAAAAAAATATTGCCCAAAGCATTCCCTTCAACCAAGATCGTGCTCACATGACCTCAGACATAGAAAGGGGATCCAGAATATTTTTCAGTAAACTATTCTTATTGTCTTAAGGGACCATAGAAACCTAGCATTTGTTAACTTGGAGATTTTCTTCCATATAACACCATTTTCTCTTGGAGGGGGTATCCAAAAGACCTTAGCAATAAATCTGTAGAAAATTTCTTTTCAGATGTTTGAAACAGAAAATACAGATACCTGGTAAAAATCTATTGTCTTTGTAGCTGAATGATACCCTCCTTCTATTTGAGCTTATGCTTTATCTTAAGTGTAGACAGTTAGCTTCATTAAAACATCATTATTTCAGCTGATTCCAAGGGTTTGTTCTCCTCACAGTATAACTATCTCTATTTTGTTCCCCAGCCATAGACTTTACTTGTAATTTCAATCAACCCTATCAAAATATGTGTTATAATTTTCAGGGGGATCCAGGAGACATTGTGGATGGATGAGCACACTGCTTCTCTTTTACTTGAAGAAACATTTGCAGTACTGATAGTTTTAATTGTATAATTTCCTTATAGACGACACCTCAGAAAATTACTTCAATGGAAGAAGTCTATTTTAATGCATATATTCATTTGATAAGAAAATCATGAATACCAAAAAGCTCCCCCCCGTTTTTAATTATCATATAGGGTCAATGAAGTCACTTTTCACCCACTGATGTTCTCAAAACATCTCGAAAGTTAGATACTCATGCTAATTCCCACAATGACTTTGCAACTGCTATTTGTGTCAGCAGTATACCTAAGCTATCCATACTCAGCAAAAGAAAGGCACATTTTTCTGCCAAACCAATGCCAGGCATTGTGTTTTACATCTCCCCAGAATTGGTGCTTTGGGAGAAGAGTTATAGTGGCTATCAATCACTAGCAGCAGCCACCAAATCATATTGATTCTGATAGCTGAAACTGCCTTACCAATTGCAGGCCTGTGAACATTGTGCTGTTTTCCAAAGTGTCTGTATTTTAGATATTTCTTCACCTCTATTCCCAGTCTAAAGTGCTATAGTAACCTATAGGTTTTCCTAGAAGCCATGTTATTTTACTAGGATATTTCCTGTGCTTTCGTTAGTTGGTGCATTGGTCATCAATAATAAATTATTCCATGGGTAAATAAGTAGTACTGTACTACTTACGCAAGAACTTGAAACCTACATAATTTCCCTCTGATATCATTAAAGAAAGAAACTTTATTCTTTTGCTTGCTTCTCTCTCTCCCCACCTCATTCGTTGTTGTTGTTTTAGTTCAAAATTTGAAAGACGGCATTGATATAGTAGAAGAAAATCTTACCCAGACATTTTAGTGCTTAAATTTGCGTATTGACTTGTTCGGAGGAACTATGTTCTTCTTCTACTGAATGGAATATACTTTTTTGAAAAGTAGAAGCATATTTATTTTGCTCTTCCTATTCTGCTCAGACTGGAAAGTGCCTGTGGGGCATGGCATTTCAAACTCTGCTTGTGCTCCACTGCTTGTCATGCTCCATGGCCTCTGAGGCAAAAGTCTCAGGAAGCATCATCAGAAGACTTTTGCAGTGAAAGCAGTTGTGTCATTCTCTCGTTTGGTGGAGATGAGCCTCCAAATATCTCAAACCCTTTGCTTAACTGATATGCAGAATACCTCAGATTGTTCTAATTATTGACATCAATGAAATTCCATCCAGGGTGTTGGGAAGGTGTTGGATCTCTTGGTAAAGGAATTATTAGACTAAAGAGTTTTCACTTTCTTACTCATTTTGCAGTTTGATTAAACTTAAAATAATGTACCTTGTAGCATGCAGCACTGCCAGAGAGGAGTAAGGCTTTTTAATGCATTATTTTGTATATGCTTTTGCTTTCTTGTTTGCTTCACTCTGAGCACAAGTATCTGGACTATACTTGTTAATTGGGACCCAACTAGTCTAGATCTCATTTCCTTAGTAATCATTTGGTTGTAAGGAAAAAAATCAACCTACATTGTTTCAAATATGAAGGGGATTTGATGTATATAAACATTGGCTGGAGCATATGTTTGGGGCCTCATGTGGTCCTCAGCTGATGCATGAGTATTGCAGAGGCCTTAGTAAGCAGAGGCAGTTGAATCAATATTCAACTAATGGTTTAAAAAAAGAGTCTTTCCATATATCAGCATGTTAGACAAAGATTATTGGCTTCTGTTTTGATGTTTTTCATTGTCTTTAAGCAAATACATTAAATGAAAGTATGCTTTAGAGCACTAGTGTGTCTTTTTCTAACTTTAAGTTGTTAATGCCAAACTCATAAAGGCTGGAGTACCACATTTGCTCCTACAAATTATGTTCTGTGTTTACATCTAGGAATGATAGTGGTAACCTTTAATTCATCTACTTTGTCCATAGACCCAATTGTCATCTTCCAAATAAATGGTTTTGAGATGACTTTAGATTTATTAATTTCTTAAATATTGATTGTGACTTAGATTACAGAGGACATAAGTGTGGCTTTACCTCTGTAGAGGTAGTAGGATTTTAATAGAATCCAAAAAATAGATAAAGATAAGATGTCATCTTAGGTCGAGGCAGAGAAATAAGGGAATGAAATGATGGAAAACACAGATGTAAGAAAGCATTTTAAAAAAAACTTTCTTTTAGAGCTTTGTCTATAAAATCAGAGGTGTTTAGGGAATTAAGAAGGCTCTAGAGTGATTTGAAGAGTAGGTTTCAATTTTAATATTAGAATAGAAGCAATAGAAGAATGAAAACAGTATATTGACTTAGAAGAAAGTTAAAGCATATAAGACCTTATTTTTCTGAAAGGAAAAATGAGATATCAATGGCTGGATAGAATGCTTTAAGTGGAAAATAAAGATTGCTCCTTATTTAACTTCTTTGAAAAGGATATTATTAAAGTGGGAAATATCCAAGTTTTAACTAGATGGAAATAAATGACTAGAACCCAATGAAATCTAACAGAGAAAGAGATGAAAGTTCTCAGAAAACAACCAGATGTAATTTCCCAGTAGGGTCCAGTATCCAAGAGATTATAGAAAGATGCAGATAAAGAATCCGAGCAAAAAAGAGCAATTGGGAAACAAAATTTATTATCAAGGACAGATATCCTAAGTGATTATAGACAATATGCATAGACTAAATGGGAGAAAAGTAGAAAGAAAACTATAAAATAGCATAAAAGAATTATTAGGTGAGTTTCAAGGCAGCACATTTATGTCAGGTAGAAATTTAGTCATAACCTGTGCCCTAAAAGAACAAGTCTGAGAAATTTAATGAATTAGGATTCAAAAGAAATCCACATCAGCCCGGCCGGGTGTGGCTCAGTGGTTGAGCGTTGACCTAGGATCCAGGCGATCAGGATTCGATTCCCGGTCAGGGCACAGGCCCGGGTTGTGGGCTGCAGCCAATCAATGACTCTCTCATCATTGATGTTTTTGTCTCTCTCTCTCCCTCTCCCTTCCTCTCCCTGAAATCAATAAAGATATATTTAAAAAAAAGAAAAGAAATGCACATCAGAAATGAGACATGTTAAAGGGGAGTGAGACAGGACAATGAGAGATCAAGTTCAGACCTGGGTTAGACATTGGTCTAATGGGAGAATATCTCTTGGGTACTATTATCTGACTCTAAAAGGCAAAGGTGAACATCATTTGTCTGAAGAGTAGATACTTGTGACAGACCCAACTTTTATTGATTTCATGTCTTTCAGTAAGTGAGAATCCACAAGATAAAATTTAGAAGACTATGTTAGCAAAACAAATGTCTGACTCAGAAATCAAATGGAAAACAAAAAGAAAGAAAGCATCTAAATCTAGTAAAAAGTGCAAACCCTACATGTATCAGAGATGGAAAGGTACCAGCTTAAGAAACAGATTAAACTGAGTGTTTCTGAAAACTGTAGAGAAACAACAGAGGGGAGTAAAGAGTTAGAAGCATATTTCACCCCTAAGAGCAAAAAAAAGGAAATAGCAGACATAAATGTTACTTGTGTTTTGGAAAATTCAAAGGTAAAAAAAGTATTGAGTTAAGAAACATATGAGAATGTTCTTAGTCAATTATTAAATCTCTTGGGGGATAAACTTCAAGTGTCAACATCAGTTCCACTTCACAAATTTGCAGAGGGTGTTACTCCAGCAGAAATAAATGTCGGGATAAGCATGACCCCTTCCTTAAGAGAAATATTTCACAAGACTAGGTACTTTCTTAGCAGGAGATAGTGGGAGAAACTACTGTGGCATAGAACTGAAAATGCTGGTTCTGAGAAGATAATGAAGGCTGTTAACAGGCTTAACCCACCTTCACTGTAGCACTGAGATACCAGAGGTGTGGGACCAAAGCAAAAATGGAAATTAAGAAGTCTGAAATCTATAAAAGGAAATGTTAACTAGGACTGTCACCATTTCAAATGTATAAACTTTGCCAGAGGTCACAGATTTCTTGAATGACTTTCTGTGAGAGAATAAACTATATACTGAGATAGATGTTCTCCCCCAGCAAATGTCAATGTGTAGCTCCAAAATTAATCTCTGTGGGAGATTTCTCCTTATTGGTTTGAGCTTCACTGGTCATAAACTCTGATAAACTGATATCCTGGGATCCTGACTTGCTGGCATCCAGGAGAAACTTATACCAAAATCACTTTTTTTTTTTTTTTTTTTTTTGGTTACTGCTCCATTACATTAGATACCACAGAGTCTCAACTATGTTGAGTCTGCATTCTTTTTTAATTTATTTTTTATCAAATTTATTGGGGTGACATTGATTCACAAAACCATAAAGGTTTCAAGTGTACAACTCAATAAGACATCATGTGCCCATTGCCCCAACAATGTCTCTTTCCATTCCCATTCTCCCCAACTTTGCCCACCTCCACCTGCCCCCTCTTTTCCCTCTGGCAATCACCACACTGTTGTCTGTGTCTATGTGTTATATATATATTTTTTCCTTAACTTCTTCACCTTCTTTTATCCATCCACCTACCTCTGACAGCTGTCAGCCTGTTCCCTGTGTCCACACCTCGGTTTCTATTTGGTTTGGCAGTTTAAAACATTAGGTTCCACATATCAGTGAGATCATGTGGCACTTGTCTTTCTCTAACTGGCTTATTTAACTTAGCATAATACTCTCCAGGTCCATCCATACTGCTGCAAAAGATATGATTTCTTTCTTTTTTATGGCCATGTAGTATTCCATGGTGTAAATGTCCCACAGCTTTTTTTATCGACTCATCTACTGATGGGCACTTGGGCTGTTTCCAGATCTTGGCTATTGTAAATAATGTTGCAATGAACATAGGGGGGCATAGATTCTTTTGAATCAGTGCTTCAGGTTTCTTAGGATATACTCCCAGAAGTAAGATCTCTGGGTCAAAAGGTAGTTCCATTTTTAATTTTTTGAGGAAACGCCATACTATTTTCCACAGTGGCTACACCACTCTGCATTCCTACCAATGGCACACAAAAGTTCCACATCTTCCCCAGCACTTATTGTTTGTTGATTTATTGATGATAGTCATTCTAGCAGGTGAGTCTGCATTCTTAATAAAAGATAGTAATTTACAGGGTTGGCAACACAAATTTTGAGGCCTTGAAGGACCTTCATGCATCCCATTTAGAACATTCTAAAGCCCCATCCGGTTTTTATTTCCTTGTCAAGCAAGTATGTTTATAAAAAGCAAGCTTTCTATCCCACTACTCCTGCCCTAAGTGTAAAGAGGCCTACTCCTGCAGGGAAAGCAAATTTATATCAGCCGCATTCTGCAATATTAGCTTAAGGAGTAAAAAGGACTATATTTTGACTTCCTTCTTTTATACTCCTTGCCTATCTCTTAATTGAGTTTAAAATTTGGGCTGGAAGATAGCTGTTACATTTGTGAACCCTCTTAAATCACAACAATAGGAAAATTTTGTTGGAATTTGATAATAAAATATGAAATAGTTAACTCAAGGGGCATAAAACATTTCCTCTTATATTACTAATTCAAAAAAGACACACACATACTCCTCTTATGTTATATTCACAATGTTTCTATAGAGATTTTGAGATCCTAAGCAATGTTAAAAGATGCTTATTTAAAATGCTACCGAATTAGAAGTCAAAGATTCTGACTTTTATTTCCTCAGTTGCCACTAACTGGTTTGGTTAAGTCAGCTAAATTGCATCACTTTGTATTTCTACAATTTTGAAATTAAGTTAATATTAAATGATTCTCGTAATTTATCCACAACAGGTTACTCATAATAACTTAAAACTGGAATTTACATGAATGTCCATTAACAGTAGAACGGATAAATAAATATTGATACATGCCTTTTGGTGAACATAAGGATGCATTTTTATTAGGTATAGAACTTGGAGTGAAATTCCTGAGTCATAGTGTATGTGTATATCCATCTTAGTAGATGTTGTCAAAGTGTTTTAAAGTGCTTAACTATGACAATATATTCTCTTACCAGCAGTAGTGTATCAGGATATCAGTTATTCATATCCTTGAAAACATTTGGTATTTTCTCTCTTTCATTTTAGCCATTCAGGTGGCCTGCAGTGGTATTTCATTGTAGTACTGACTTGCATTTCCCTGTTGATCTATAAAGTTGAGTGAGCACCTTTTTATATGTTTATTGGCCTTAAAACCTTTGTTTTTAAAACTTCATTTTTTGACATGATTCTAGCGTAGTTGACTCAGCTAATAGGAGATTTCCTCAGGTACAAATACCTGGATATTCTTAGTAGAGAAAAAAAAAAAAAATATATATATATATATATATATATACACTGAAATATGTAGCTCATGCCAAGAGAAATTAAGGCAAATCATCAGGTGCTAGGGGCAAAGAGAAAAGTTAAAACCAGAATGGTAATCTCATAATCTTGCTATAGTGGAATGGAGATAGGCATTGGCCTGAGTAATCAAACTCAGAGGCTCTAATATGAAGGTCTTGGGTTTTAGATTATACATGGAAAGAAAAGTAAGCTTTGACTCTCTGTGAGGTAAGAAGGTGGATTTGAGACCACTGCATAAAATTGTAAATCTTGAAGACTTGCACTCTCAATGAAAGGGGGACAAGAAAGTTTCTTTCCACTGGTCCAGGCAGAGTGCAAAAATGCTTGCTTTACCTAATATTCTGAATGGGTGATTGCGCTATGCTCTAAGAAGCTAAAACCACAAACACAAGCTACACCCAGGAATAGAGACTGAATTTAACTTTTTCACAAAGTTGGAGAATCACCAACTGGCTTGGATAAATCATCTAACACAAACACATATATATGTCTTATGTATATATGTGAGAGAGAAAAATTCCAGGCCAAAGATACTCCTAGGGCATGTGGAAGAAGCAGCACTCAGTTCCTATAATATTTGTATAAGAAAAAAATTCCTGCTGAAGATTAGGTCAGAATGAACAAATAAAAAACTAGAAAACATGCGCAACAATAATATATCTTTAGGAAGAGTCATCAGTCACAATAATTAAAAGGATAAACACAAGAACATGAGATATAAAACAATCTGAAAGAAATTATACAGTCTATTTTTAATAATTAAATCTGTTTAAATAATAGAAACCACAGGAAAAAGAAAACATCATGTAAAAAGAAAAGATTTGAAAAAAATACTAAATAGGACTTTTAACAATGAAACTAAGTTGGCAGGTTAAATAGTAGACTAGACAAAGCTGAATAGAGAATTATTGAACCAGAAGGTAGATAAGAGAAAACTACCCAGAATGTGTCATAGAGAGATAAAAATATGGAAAATATAAAAGAGGTTTTAGAGATGTGGAGGGTTGATTGGGAAACTATAACATATCTAATAGCTCCAGGAGAGATAAGCTAGACATATAGGAAGGTACTTATCAGAGTTAACTAGTTCTAAAACATATATATTATTTTGGACAAACTTAAAGGTATGGCTTAAATTTAAATATAAATATTAAAATTTTGTAATTAATCACAAAAGTATTCAGAAGCTTATTAACCACTATACCAAAATAGGAGGGAAAAGAGCCTCAATGAAGCCTGGTCAATTCATTAGGAGTCACAGAGGAGATATTAAAATTATAACCAAGGAATAAGTGAGTATAAAAAATGACAAGGCAAATTTGAACAAAATAGAACTCCAGAAATATATCCATGTATACATGTATATATGAAATTAGAAATTTAATGAATGAGTTTAACAGCTGGTTAGGCAGAAAGAATAAGAGAGCCACGAGTTAGATATGAACATTTTGAGAAAATGCAGTAGAAGGACAAAGTGGTAAGAATTATGAAAGAGAGATTAAGGCGCACAAAAGCTGGAGTGAGAAAGTCCAACATAAATATAATTTGAGAAGTAAATGAAGATAATAGAGATATTGGAAAAAGACAATCTTCAGAAGATAATTGACCAATTTTTCAAAACTGAGGAGAGACATAAATCTTTAGTTTCATAGTTTCAAGAAGACTAATAAATTTCAAGAAGGATAAATAAAAAGAAATCCATGGTTTGACATTCCGTAGTGAAAATTCAGAACACCAAAGACAGCAATAAAGCAGCCAAAGAGAAAAGAAAGATTAGCTACAAAAGGGCCGTTAAATCATCAGCTGACCTCTCAACAATAGCAATGAAAGCAAGAGAACAGTGAAATAGTATTTAAGGAGTTAAGGAAATAAGGAACTGTCAACTAAGCAAAACAGTCTATTCAGACACACATAAACTGTGAGGTTTACTACCAACAGTTTCTCATTAAACAAACTTTTAAAGGTTGCTCTTTAAAAAGAAGGAAAGTAATCCCAGAGGAAAGTCAGGGACACAAGAAAAATTTGTAAAAGATTATAAATATAGGGATAAACCTAAATAAAGTATGACCATATAAAATAATAGTAAGCAAATGTATTAATGAGTGTTGTCTGGGGTTAAATACAACCCTAAAATAATAGTGGTTTATAGCACAAAATATGTAATTTCGTTTACCATCCTGTGAGTTGTTTGCAGCTATGCCCCATGTTTTGTTTTTGTTTTAGAACACCAGCTGAAACAATAACTCCCATCTTGAACATGCTAGTTTCCATCTCTCAGAGGAAAGAAGGAAAAAATGTGATAATATCTAAAGCATCTTTTTTTTAAAAGTTATCTTTATTGTTGAAAGTATTACAGATATCCCCCCTTTTTTCCCCATTCATCCCCTCTACCCCACATCTGCGCCCCCTCCCCAGGCCTTCACCTCACTGTTGTCTGTGTCCATGGGTTATGCATATATGCATATAAGTTCTTTGATTAATCTCTCCCCACCCCCTCCCCACCCCCGCCTTCCCACTGAGATTCATCAGTTTGATCCATGCTTCTGTGTCTCTATTTGGTTCCTCAGTTTATCTTGTGTATTAGATTCCACATATGAGTGAGATCATATAAAACTGAATCAGGAAGAATCAGAAAACCTAAATAAGCTCATAAAAGCTGATGAAATCGAAGCAGTAATCAAAAAACTTCCAGCAAACAAAAGCCCTGTTCTGGAAGGCTTCACAGGGGAGCTTTCTCATTCTTTAAGTTGTAGGGATAGATAGTTATAGGGTTAGATAGAATGACTCATGTGCACTTGAGAGGAATGTGTATTCTGCAGGTTTGGTATGAGATGTTCTGTAAATATCAGTTAAATCCATCTGATCTAGTGTGCTATTTAGAGTCACTGTTTCTGTGCTGACTTTTTGTCTGGAAGATCTATCCAGTGAAGTCAGTGGGGTGTTAAGGTCGACAACTATGACTGTATTGCTGTTGATCTCTCCCTTAAAGTCCTTAAGGTTATTATTAATAGGTCCTTATTTATTGCCATTTTAATTCTTTATGCCTGTTTCTCTCTCTATTTCTTCTTATTATTACAGCAGTCCCTTTAACATTTCTTGCAATGCTTCTATGTCTGTCTCTAATTACAGCAGTCCTTTTAACAATTGCTTTGGTGGTGATAAACTGCTTTAACCGTTTTTGGTCTGGGAAGCTCTTTATTTCACCATCTATTTTGAACGATATAGCCTAGTTGGAGAGAGTAGTCTTGGTTTCAGATCCTTGTTTTGCATTACCTCGAATACTTCATGCCATTCCCTTCTGGCCTGTAGAGTTGCTGATGAGAAGTCAGCTGACAGCCTTATGGGAGCTCTTTGTAGGTAACTGTTTTTCTCTTGCTGTCTTTAATATTCTTTCTTTGTCTTGAATTTTTGACATTTTAATTATGGTATGTCCGGGCGTGGTCCTCTTTGGATTCTTCTTGCTTGGGACTCTCTGTGCCTCCTGAACTTGTGTGACTTTTTCCTTCACCAGGTTAAGGAAGATTTCTGCCATTATTTCTTCAAACAGGTTCTCTAATTCTTGCTTACTTTCGACCTCCTCTGGTACTCCTATAATACAAATATTGTTACGTTTCATGTTGTCCCACAACTCCCTTAGACTGTCCCCCTATTTTTTAATTGTTTTTCTCTTTTTGGATCTCTGATTGAGTGACTTATTTCTACCCTGTCTTCTAATTTGCTTCCTCTAATCTACTGTTTATTCCTTCCAATGTATTCTTTATTTCTGCTATGTCATTTCTGATTAGTCATTTTTCATAGTTTCCATACTTTTTTCATGCTGTTGAGCATCCTTGCAATCAGTATTCTTAACTCTATATCTGAGAGATTGCTTATCTCCATTTCATTTAGCTCTTTTTCTGGAAACTTCTCTTGTTTTTTCATTTGAGGCTTGTTTTTTGTCTCCCTATTTTGGCTGCCTATTTGGATTGTTTTTGTGTATGAGGTGGATCTGCTAGGACTCTCAGTCTTTTTGGAGGATCTCTGGTGCAGGCCAGTGTCAGACACTCTTTGTGACTGGCCTTGAGTACCCTGTTTGAAGCTATCAGTAACCTACAGCTTGTGGCTCCATGTGCTAGGCTAGCTTGTTGTTCCCTCTGCTAGGGCTGGATGTGTTTGGACAGGACCAAGATGCACACCAAAGTCTGCCTTTTCAAGGCCCATGTCAGAAGCAAATCAAGCAAAGACTCCAAGTTCCTAGAGGTTTGCCTTTGCCTGCAGGCTGATTGATCTTAGTCTCTTAATGAGCCTCAGGCTATAGAAGCTCCACAGGGTGGGGCAAGAGGTTTTCCAGTGGGTGGGGCAATTGCTTCCCCTCTAGGCAAAAGCTGCCTGGCTGACAAAGGTATGTCTGTGAAAGATGTCCTCTGCAGTATGGGGGAATGACTCCCCACAGGAATCCAGATGGCCACCCTCTGAGCTCTATCTTTAGAGCCCAAAACCCCGGATTATTCTCACACAGCTGTAGTCCACTCTGCGCTCCCCCTGCTGGAGCCCAAGGTGGGTACTTGCATGCAAAACGATGTGCATTGGCCTTTTCAGAGGGTGCCTGCATGTCCAGCTGTCTCCCCCTGGCAGACAGAAACCCTGCTGCTTTTCGCTGCCAGAGGATATGTGGGTACCTTTCTCAGTTCTGGTGCTCTGGGCTGGGAAGCCCAGCTTGGGGTTTAGGCCCCTGAGTTCTCAGTGGGAACCCCCCACAGCTGAGATATCCATCCAGACCTTCAGCTGCTGCCTGCGGGAGCTCAGCCAGCCCTCTCACGCCTCCACACTTCCTACCAGTCTCTATGTGGTCTCCACTTTTTCTCCTTGGTTGTGAGGGTGCTCTCCAGCTAGTCTTCAGTTGCAGTTGATCATTCAGTATGGTTTTTCTCTATTTTAGTTGTAATTCCAGTTTGGTCCTGGGAGAGTGTCAGTGTAGCCTCCACTCAGTCCCTCTAAAACATCTTATTGCTATGAGAATACTGTCACTTCTGCTAAAATCCCATTGACCAAAGATAGATCAAGCCTGAAAGTAGGTTTGACAAAAACATCTGTCTATCATTGTAGGTACTTTTAATTATTTCTATATAGGTACGTATCATTTAGATCTAAAAATCATTACATAATTTTAAAAATGTACATTTTCTTGTTTTATTTATGGATTTTGCTTTGTTCTAAGGTTGCCAGAATAGAGTCATGAAGTGAGAATGGAGGTCAGAAAGGCTGATTTATTGTCTTAGCATTGTTATTGTATAATCTTAGTTAAGTGTTTAAATCTTTCTGTACCTGAAACCAAGTTGTTCCTCTTGGCATCCCTGAAGTTGGATACTTGCAATCAAAAAACGTAGGGGCATCTTCTATGATCTCCAGATTTAACAAACAACTGAACAAAGAGTCAAATAGTCAAATAGACAAGTGAAGAATGATTACCAGCTAATATAAATGTTAATTGACCAAATGCACAGAATGTAACCAGAAACATTTACTAGAAGGCAACAAGGATTACTAGTAGAATACACAGCAGATACACAATGTTTTAATAAAACTGTGCTTATAAAGTATTTTACACTTTGTTGATATGTTAACAGAGAATTTCACACTTCATTGCTAAGTTATTAAGACAATTACCAGGTCATTAGTGTAGACTTTAAGTCTAGCCTTTCTAACTCTATTCTCTAAAGAATTCTTTTTGACAGACAGTTTAGCTCTTAGCATATGCTGAGTCAGGATGAAATCTGCTCCATCTTTTCTACCCACCTAGCAGCTATCCTTCAGAGACTGCTGAGGGAGTGTTTCTGGGGACTGTTCAGGAAATTCAAGAAAATTTATTTAACTATTTATGGCCTGCAAGTTCATTCAAGTTTCCTAGAATGAAATCCGGTACACCAAATTTTTGGCATAGTGGGTCTTTTGAGTGACCATTTATGCCTTTAAAAAGATAAATTACTCATATTTTTATAAATGCATAAAATTATAAAGAAAAATTGTTTATTACTTAATTGTCCATATACCACACATTAATATTTCTAAAGCAATACAAACACGTGGTTACAAGACTCCATCAGGTGTGTATACAATATTTTGAAACTTTTAACAAAACTATGTATCATTTTACAGACTGTTTTTTCCATATTGCACAAGATATAAATATCTTGGGAATTTTTCCATATCAGTAAATACAGATACTTCTGTTGAATAGCTGCTTATCATTGCACTTTATGATGAAATTATACCATAATTTAATGAGTTTACTGCTGGTGAATCTCTGGGTGACTTTCATTCTTATACCATTATGAACAATGCTGCAATGAACATCCTTATACATGATGTAATTTTATAAGTATATCCATGTGTTCCAAGTTTATGAAGTGTCCTCTAGGCCCAACAGATGGCAAGAAGCTTTGTAATATGTATGAGGGAGTTATAAAAACATATTTGGAGCCCTGCATAAGAAAGGCTGATGTTTTTTATAGAGAAAGGAAGATACACACACACCCAGGCTACAAAGCATAAAGACAGATTTTCTGTAATATTTATGTGTCACTTTTGTGAGATTCTTTAGTGTTGTGTGGAAAAGTAAAACTTTACCTCTGAAATACTAAACCTAAAAAACCTGCCCAACTGAAGTGATAGCGCATGCTAACCTATATGAGGGGTGAGTTTTGTATTTTCAAGGACTGTATCCAACAGTGGCACAGTGAGAGTAAACAGTGCCTCTGGGAAATAAAAAAACATTTACAACACCTTTCCCTTGCTGAATGCTTCCTAAGTATCAGAATTTCCAAAGATTAAGAATGTCTGTAGGTTTTCCCATAGACATACGTTGTGTGAATGATGCCCCTAACTAGCTCTCTATTAATTCTGATCAGAATCTCCAAAGATTTCTATTTGGAAAATCGGAAAATAGATGAGGCTGGGGTTTGTTGATAATAGAGGCTTAGCCAACTGTGATGGTATAATCAAAAACAGTAGCCAGAACATCTTTGTTCAATATTTCAAAATTACATCATTTGAATAATCTGAAGGGATCTTGTGAGCAGGTAAGTCTATTTTTGGACGGATTATCTTTTTTTAAGTAAAGGCTTTTGAGAGAGAAGTGGCCCTGAAAAATTTTAAAATACATATTACAAATTCTCTCAGTCTCCCAAGTATACCCTCAGGATCCAAAGTATAGACTCTTCATTTTCCAATTTAAAAGTCAAGTTACTTTAGTAATGAGAAAAGAGTTTGAAGAAGACTCTGCCGGCCACTAGGAAAATTTGGTTAGAAATTAAAGACCGTTTTTAAGAGTCCCCCGATATTTTGGGGATCTGCAACTTGTCGCATTTTAGTCTGTACCTGAATGGGAATAGGCCTCAGTTTGAAGAGGTCATATTAGCTCTGGCAGAAGGCCCCAGAAATCCTGATTTATGACACTCCTACCCAACCACTCACTGAGCTGAACATGACCTTGCTTGTTGACCCAGCAGCCAGCCAGCCCTGGATGACCTGGATAGTTTTAAGAAGCTGCCCACAATTTAGCATCTAGTGGTTCGTGAGAAAACCTGCTGTTGTTAGGAAAAACTTGCTCAGCCTTGCAAAAAACACAGGGAAGCCTGGGAATACAAGACTCCTCAAAAGCCTTGTGAGTAGAGGAAATTATGTCCTGTTGTGTGTTTTTTTAAAATATATCTTTATTGATTTCAGGGAGAGGAAGGAAGAGGGAGAGATAGAAACATCAATAATAAGAGAGTCATTGATCGGCTGCCTCCTGCATACCCCCTGCTGGGGATCGAGCCCACAACCCGGGCCTGTGCCCTGACCAGGAATCGAACCCCGATCTCCCGGATCCTAGGTCGATGCTCAACCGCTGGGCCACACCTGTCTGGGCTGCCCTGTTTTTCTTCATGCATATAGTACAATTCCTGATATTTTCCTTCTGTTACAGCTCTAGATGTGTGTAAGAGGTTGTTGTAAGTGAGCTAAAGAGGCCCAAACCAGGACTGTATATCATCCTATTGTTTTTGTTATTGGTCTATATTCAGAAACAATTCTGTCTCCTTTGCCTTTCCCATTAGCAGAGTTTCTAGTTGATCTCTCTGGGTGATGATCGTATGAACTGGTAACACTCTGTGGCACTAATGTATAGATGAGTTTGCCATGTAACACTTGTTTCTCATGTTTTCTGGCAGATATCACCACTGACTTCCTTTAAATGAATCAGTAAGTGTCCCCTGCTATATTATTGAAAGGAGCCTGCACTCCAGACCCTCCTAGGTATTTTTCTTCATTTAAAGTCACGTGAAACATACCTTTTTTGTTAATGGAAAACATGCCAAGAGAGCATTACTGAAACATGATTGGCTGACCATTTCTGACCCCAGACAGAGATTATCTTCCTGTAAGATTGTCATTTTAAGCTTTCGCTGGTGTGGCTCAATGGTTAAAGTGTCTGCCCACATACTGATCAGTCTCAGGTTCGATCCCCACCCCGGTTGGGCAAAGTGTGCGAGGCAACCAATCGATGTGCCTCTCTCACATTGATGTCCCTCTCTCTCTCTCCCTCCCTCCCTCCCTTCCACTTTCTCTAAAAAAAAAGATTTTTCATTTTGCATGACTTGAAGATGAGTTTAAATGAAGAGAAATCCTGTATCTTGTGAGAGTGCTCTAACAAAAGTAAGCTTCTTCTCTCAAGCATCTGAAATGCTAAGCCAATTCCCACATGGGAATAATACAATAATCAGTTACTAACAGGGTTTTCTTCTGCACTAGAACAGTTGGCGATTGACATAAGAACTTAGTCACACTATGCAGAACTAAAGAGCACAGTCTAAATATTCATCACATGAAAAAGAAAGGCTTTTCATTTTGGATAAATAAGGTGCCCATATATTTTAACTTAAATTCAGCATTGATTTATTAATGCACTTATTTGATTTTTATAATTGTGCCCACGTACCTATTACTTAAGTAATTTTAAAATCAATTAGGCACTTGCATCTCAGGGTATAAATAGAGGAGTTAGGTTAAACACAGCCAATCCAATAAAAACCCACTGCAATCTGTAAGCATGTATTGTAATTCCATATGCAGCCCATGCTGTTCTCAAAAGTGAAGTAAGAAAAAAAATTGCTTAAAACATGATTCTTGAATGGACCTATTTCCAAAGGAGACATGCAAATGGCCAACAAATACATGAAAAGGTGCTCAAATTCACTAATCATCAGAGAAATGCAAATCCAAACCAAATGAGATACCCCTTCTTTCCTGTTAGACTGACTATAATAAAAAAGACACAAAATAAGTGTTGGCAAGAATGTAGAGAAAGGGAATCCTTGTGTGCTGTTGGTGGGAATGGAGACTGGTGCAGCCACTATGGAAAACAATATGGAGGTTCCTCAAAAAATTAAAAATAGAAATAACATATGATCCAGTAATTCCAATTCTGGGTACTTATCTAAAGAAAATGAAATCACTATCATGAAAAGATATTTGCACCCCCAAATGCATTTCAACATTATAATAGTCATGACATGGAACATGAAAAAAAACCTCTGAGTCCATTGATGAATAAATGGATAAAGAAAAATGTGACATATACAGGGTGGGGCAAAATAGGTTTACAGTTGTTCCTATGGAAAATAATGCAATAATTAATTAATAATACAAGACTAGCACTCTCCCTTCTGGGAGCACACCCATGCCTTTCCCTTTCCCTCTTCCTTACCCTGTTACCATCACCTTCCTCACTCCCAAGCTCCTAGGCCCTTCCTTTTCCTCTATAACTTGTTTCCTAAGCCCATTTCATCTACGAATTACTTCTTCCATCTCTATGATTCTATAAATAAAAGTTCTCATGTTAAAAAAATACAAAAATAAACTCTACCACATACAACTTTAAACCTACTTTTGCCCCACCCTGTGTACATTCATGGATATATACATATAAAGTGGTATATTATTCAACTATAAAAAGGATATTTTGTCATTTGTGACAACATTGATGGGCCTTGAGGGCATTATGCTAAGTGAAATAGGTCAGACAGAGAAAGACAAATACTTCAGGATCTCACTTATATGTGGAATATTAAAAACAAAACAAAAAACAATCATAGATACTGAGAGCAGATTGGTGGCTACCAAAAGTGGGGAGTGGGGAGTTGGTGAAATGGCTGAAGGTGGTCAAAAGGCACAAACTTCTGGTTATAAGATAAATAAGCCCTGGGGATGCAGTGTACACCATAGTGACTATAGTTAACAATTATTGTGTATTTGAATATTACTAATAGAGTAGGTCTTAACAGTTCTTGTCAGAAGAACCATGTAACCATATGTGGTAATTGATGTTAACTAAAATTATACATGTCTATATATCATTATGTTGTGCACCTAAAACCAATACAATGTTATATGTCAATTATGTCTCTATTTAAAAAATGGACATAGCCCTTGACCAGTAAATATATCAAAAATATCAAGTGACTACAGCTCTTTTAGAGTTTATGAAGTGTTTTATCCTATTTTTCCCCCTTTTCTAAATGTAAATTTCAAAGTTGTTTTATCCTGTCATCCCATCAAGGAATACATGATTTAAAATTAAAATACATCTTGAAGATCATATGAAGATTAACAAAATGTCACATTAGCCCAGGAGGCCTAATGTGACTGCTCTGTGGAAAATTATAAACTGTTTGTTTCCTGAGGTGGAAACCCGGGACAGCTTAACCGAATTACAAAAATGCAGGTGGAAAAACAATGCTGTCTTATTTTCCCAACGAACACCATTTGAAACTATTTTTAGATTTAATTCCAGATAAATCTCGTCAGATTTAGAGTTTACTGAGACATAAGTATATCATATATGTATCGCCATAGATATTCAGAGTGCTTCAACGGGATCCTCTGGGGCTCAGGGGACTGACATGTTGTGCAAAAGTGGCTGTGCTTTATAACTATGGTTTCAATGACTGTTTTTCATCTTCAAGCCACGGAATTTACTTTTCCTTTTATTTTTTCTGAATTGGTAAATTCATATTTTCAAAGGAAGATTTGTGTTAGATTTTGGTTGAAAGGAAATATGTGCTCCTTGGATATATATATATATACACATATATATATAAAGCAAAATGTCGCTTATAAATGTGAAATTGCATCAATATGCTAACTAGAATCATGCTGCTAACAGTTAGAGTACCTTTCATAGATATGGGGTCTGATTAAAAGTGAAGTTAGTAGCCATTTCATTGTAAATATTTTGCTCAGAAAAATACACTCACAACCCAATTGGTTTCCCTAGGGTTTATTTGTTAGGGAGGGGACAGAGAAAGGAAAATATACCAAAGATTGAAAAGATCCTAAAAGGAATATATCACAGTTTGGTTTGGCACAGGATATGGTACTAGAACAGTTTCCATGGCAGGCTAATGTGGAATCTGTTATTCACAAAGCTTCAAAAGTAACTGGGTACTTGTTGCTCTTAAGAAGCAATGTCGCACTTGAGGGAGTGCCTATCCCTTTATTTTTTATTTATTTATTTTTGTTTGTTTAAAATATTACACATGTCTTTTTATCTCCCCAGTGACCCATTCCACTGTGTCCCCACCCCCCTCCCCAGTCCCTCTCCCCACCGTTGTCTGCGTCCTTGGGCTGTGCATATCTGCATATAAGTTCTTTGGTTACTCTCTCCCCCTCCACCCACCCGCCCTCCTCCATCCCTCTGACCTTCCTCAGTCTGATCCATGCTTCCATGAATCTATTCTGTTCATCAGTTTATTATGTTCTTTAGATTCCACATATAAGCGAGATCATGTGATGTTTGTCTTTCTCTGCCGGGCTTATTTCACTTAGCATAGTATTCTCCAGGTCCATCCAGACTGTCATAGATATATGGGCATATCATCCAAGCAAATCCTTCTTGTGGTAAAACTGCCTAAGAATTGTTTCTTGGGTTGTTATAGCTGACTGAAGTTAAGGTCTTGTAGCCATACCTCTGTGTTTTGTATTGTCCCCAGTCCCATTCACTGTTAGCATCTTTTGATTCTCCTAAAATTTCTTCCCTTTTCCCCCAGCATCTGTGAAACAGGCACAAGGAGGTATTTAGAATGGTGGTGGAGGCAGAAAGACAGTTATCAATTCTCCCATCATATTTTTAGTAAGATTCTGTTTTGAGAGGACTATATTTTAATTTTCTACTCTTCTGGAATTTTATTAAGTGAGTATAAATGGTTGAATAAGTATGTTAATCTATTTCCCTAACACCCAATGAGTATGCAGCCAGGATTAGTTCATTTATGCAAGTTCAGATATTCTAAGGACTTTACCTTTTGGCTAATAGCTGTTTATGTAAGAGATTTAATTTCTGCTCAATTACCTAAATTTATTTTATTCATTTTCCCATCTAAATATTTAATAAGGAAATGAATTAATTTGTTTGCCAGTTTTAGTCATCATTTATTTCAAAATGTCTTCATTTACTGGCAAGAATTCCTTCTTATATATATCGTTAGTCTTTATTTTTGTAGTAGTGTTGATCTTCAACATTTATTAAGGATATCTATTATACTGTGTGCAATACATATACATATAAAGACAAGTCCTTGCTTTTGGAGGGATTTATGGCACAAATTGATGGGATGGTAGAGGAAATTGTTATTACATAAGTTGTTAATTGTGGTGGATAAAAGATCCAGAGGTGGACTTTCTGAGAATTTTATACAATTTACTTTATTACACATTTTAAGCTCCTTTGTTTGACTAGATTTCCTTCCCTTTTCTTGTTTAACCAATAAAACATACTTTTATTACTGTTCTTAATGTATACTTAGGGATATGATAGCAATATTAAAACCATAAGCTTTGGTAGCAACAAATCTGGATTTGGAGAAAAAAGGACATCTGTAATATTTCCAACAAAAAAATAAAATAAATAAATAAGTAAATAAATAAATCTGGGTTCAAATTCTAGCTTTACTGCTATGGACTGTGTGGATTAGATAGTTAAATAATCTCCACAAGTCCCCCTTTCATTGCCTGTGAAATAGGAATATAATATTATATTTCTCTTGCAGGATTGTTGTGGAGATAGAATAGAATACTATGTATAGAATACCCAGCATTATGCATACAATAGACTAGATTTTAAAAAATGTTAGACATTACCATACCATTTTTTTCCTATCCCAACTTATTATTTCCTTAGTCTTTAAAATTCAACTTTATTCAGGTGTAATTTACATACAATAAAATTAGCTAATTTTGTGTAGTTTCATGAAATTTTATTATTGTATACAATTGTGTTACAAGCCATGTTGTGTTTCATCATAGCAAAAAGTTTTCTTGTGCTCTTATGCTCTCAGTATCTTCCCTTAAACTCTATGTCTTGTCAACTATAGATTTGCTTTTTGTTGCTGTGTGTTTTTCTAGAATTTCATTTAAGATAATTTATATTGTATATAGAGTTTTATATGTGACTTCCTTTGCTATTGGGATGAACCCCAGCACCGTAATGCAATTGGGATTCATCCATGTTGTTGCATGTGTCAATAGTCAATCTCTTTTCATTGCTGAATAGTATTTTGTTGTAGATATATCATAATTCATTCATCCATTTATTCATTGATGGTCATTCTGGTTGTTTACAACCTTTGCCTGCTATGACTAAAACTGTTATCAACATTAGTCTACAAGTCCTTTTGGGGACATCACATTTTTCTTTATCTTGAATAAATACTTAGGCTGATAGAAGCATTGATAATTGCACATTTAACTATCAGGAAATTGTGAAACTGTGAATATACCATTTTATATTTCCACCAGCAGTTTGTGAGTTCCAGTTCCTCCAAATTATCCCCAAACTTGGTATAATTAATTAGTCTTTTAAATTTTTGACTTTTCTAGTGTGTGCATAAAGCTATCTGCTTATGGTTTTGTTTTGCCTTTTCCTAATAACTAATAATGCTGAGCATATTTCATTTGCATATTAGCCAGTCATGTAACTTCTCATTAATCTGTTCAAATATGCCCATTTCATTACTGGGTTGTTTAACTTTTTATAATTGACTCATTAGGGCTTCCATTACAATGTTAAATAAAAGTAATAAAAATAAGCACCCTTACCTTGTTCCCAATCTTAGGGGAAAACATGCATTCTTTCACCATTAATATATTAGGTATAAGCTTTTCATCTATACTCTTTGTTAAGATGATGAATTCTCTTCTATTTTTAGTTATTTGAGATATTTATATTTTCTTATCAATGGGGTTAAATCTTGTGAAATGCTCTTCCACATTAATTGAGATGATCATAAGGTTTTTATTTTTTAGACTTTAATTTGATGAGTTGTATTAATTAAATTTTGTATGTTGAAACAAATTTGCCTTCTTATGAACATCATTTGCTCATGATGTATTATTTTTGTTATATGTATCTTGACTCAATTTGCTAAGACTTTGTTATGGATTATGTGCCTTTTCATTAAAGACATTTATCTGTAGTTTCCTTTATGCATAATATTTTTTTCTGGTTTTGGTGTTAGGATAATAAGTTCAGAGGTGTTCCTAACTGTTCTAAATTTTTTAAATATTTGTGTAGAATTGGTATTATTCCTTCCTTAAATATTTGGTACAATTTACCACTGAAGCCATCTGGGCCTGAGGTTTTCTTTGTGTAAAGATTTTTAACTATTAAATTACTTTTTAATAAATTAATGGATAGTTGGTTTATTAATGTTATTTTTATTCTTAATTGAGATTCCAGAGTGTGCCTTTCAAAAAATTTGTCTATTGAAGTTATTGGTAGAAAATGTTCATAATATTCTCTTAATCACCTTTTAATGCCTGTAAGATCTGTAATGATGTTCTTTCTTTGTTAATAATGGTTTATCAATTTTATTATTTGTAAATAAGTAGTTTTGTTTCTGTGATTTTAGTCTATTGTTTTCTTTATTTTATATTTATTATTTATACTCTTTATTATTGAATTCCTTTGTTTTGCTTTGAGTTTGATTTGCTCTTATTTTTATATATTCTTAAGGTCCTGGAGCTAAGTATTTCTATTCCAGTTATGCATTCTGGAAATGGGTTAAAAGAACCACAAACTATGAGATGCACTTGAGCTAAAAGTCAGTTTATTAAGTGACCTGCATAAGCCCTGACAGTTATTTTATGCCTAATAATCCCCAAACTCTGAATATACAACTAAGAATAAGACACAGGCTTCACTTGACAATTTCACATTCAAATGGGAGGGCAGATACATATATATAAGCAACTAATTTCAGTACAGTGTAATCTGTTTTTCTGTGGAATTACAAAAGAGGGAGAAATTTCCTGCCTAGGAAAGTAATAGCAAGTTCACAGAGGAAGTGAGGTTTTGGCTGAACCTTGAAGAATGACTGGGGTGTTTTAAGATGGATTAGAAAGATGGACAAGAAGAGGGGTAATAGTAGGAGAATAGTAAATAATTCATTATTCGTAGATTAAAATTGCATTGCAGGTAATGGTGAGATATGATGGTGGAGAGGGAGTCTGGAACCTTGTGAAGCAATTTGGATTTTAGAGCTAAAGATAAATCAGTGGTGATTTAAGGGGCTTTGAACAGGAAGGTGATAAAATCAAATTTCTCTTTTAGGGATGTAATTCTGGAGAAAATGTGAAAGATGAATGAGAGGGGGCAAAAGACCAATTAAAATGCAGTTGTAACTGTCCAAGTTAGGGATAAATTAGGTCCTCAAGTTAGACACGGTGTCAGTGACAGTGGAGATACAGAATGATTAAATGCCAGTCAGACGTACTTCTGATGGAAAATTAAAAAGCAGTGTTACCTATTCCATAGAAATTATATGCAAAAGGGAATGAGAGGGGGAAATGAGTTAAACTGAAAGACTGGGTAGAATATCAGTGGGTCAAATGAGTCAGGAAAAGAAAGAACAGCTTTGGGTAGGAGACTTGGGGTGCTTCTAGAAACCAGATTTGTAAGTGAGAAAGATGTCTATGTTAGAGACAGCATTTGGAAGAATTAGAACATAAGTTTTGTTGAAGTTTGCGTTCTTAGATGAATTTACCAAGGGACAGAGAGGGAGGGACTGAGAACAAAGCTATATGAATATGAGTATTTAAGAGATTGGCCAAAAAAAGAGAAATCTAGAAGTCTGACTGAGAAAGAAATGATCTCAGAAGAAAGAAGAGAGCCAATAAAAAACATGAACTCCCAGCGAATCTGAGGGTGGAGAATCCAAAATTATGATTGAGGATAGATAATGGGTTAAGACAAGGGAGAAATCCAAGGTGATTCCCAGTTGACAGACTGCAATAATTACAGAGCCGCTGACCATAATGAAAATATTAGAAAGGAGAAAAGGTCTTGAGAGAAAGTTGTGGTGCAGTCTGTGATGTTTCACATAAAGAGAATTGCTGACACTCAGACAATGTGGTGTTATTGGCAGTCAGACATGCAGGCTGGACAAAAAGAGATTCTTATTACTCAGAGAGTTCCAGCGATGAGTGTTGGTGCTAATCACATTAAATAATGAAATTTTGTTACATCTGATTTAGGCTCAGGGCATAGCCAGATATAATAATTAGGCTGCTTGTGAATAGCTTCTATTACTATGCTTTGACACTTCTGATTCAGCTCATGGATATATCTCTGAAGTGTAAAAATATAAAAATGAAAATCATAAGCCTGTGTAGGTGCGTGTGTTATAAACTTGGATTTATAGCTGAAGATGTAATTATGGGAGTACGTATATTGGGCACTGTATTAAAAATACGGCCATGCCTAGCTGCATATGTGACTCAGTTTTCAAAATATTTGAAATAATGATTTGCAATTATTTAAGATATTGAGGATATTTTCTCCAAACTGTTTAATCCACCCACAGGTATCCCTGATCCCAAATGTAATTAAAGAGCCCTGTGCTAAAGAGACCCATAGTTCTTAAGTTGGAAAGGCGAGGATATTTGCTCGCAAACTGTTGAGTACCTGAAATGTTCATGACCCAGGCTGTAAAGGTTTATTTTATATCTTATGTTACAAACCAACTAAACTTTACTAGTATATCAACCTCCATTTCTCTCACTTTTTTGTTTTTGTTTTTTGTTACCCAAAGGACTTAGAAGTCCCTAAAGCTATTAGGAAACCATAGAATTCTTTTCTACATAATATATATTATATGTCTGGTTTCTCATGCATCTTTCAGCTATTCCTATAAACTTTACAGAATTTGAAAACAAAACCTAAGACCTCTTTTTTAATGTGTGTGTGTGTGTGTGTTGGAGGGTAATGTGGAATGCAGAAGAGCATTTTCCTTTTCCTCCTTTCTTGCTTACCAAAATGCTAGGTATCTAAACAATGCCCAATTTGAATTTCATCTCAGGATTGCTCCAGACACCAAACTGGTATCCTTAGGAGCCTCCTATATCATATATAGGCTGAACAGTATGGGTTCCTATTTCATCATACTCTGTCTGTTATGATTCATTCTGCTTGTATTTATTTTGTCTTCTCAATAAAGACCATGTTTTCTTGATTTAAAAAAAATATGTTCTTGCATAGCCAGAGTGGCTCAGTGGGTTGAGTGTTGTCCTGTGCCCTGAAAGCTTGCAGGGCACATACCTGGGTTGTGGGTTCAATTCCCAGTCAAGGCACACATGGAAGGCAACCTATCAATGTTTCTCTCTCCCTCTCCCTCTCCCTCTCCCCTCTCCCCTCTCCCCTCCCCCTCCCCTCCCCCTCCTCTTCCCTCTCCCTCTTCCCTCTCCCTCTCCCCTCTCCCCTCTCCCCTCCCCCTCCCCTTCCCCTCCTCTTCCCTCTCCCTCTCCCTCTCCCTCTCCCTCTCCCTCTCCCTCTCCCCTCTTCCCTCCCCCTCCCCCTCCCCTCCCCTCCTCTTCCCTCCCCCTCCCCCTCCCCTCCCCTCCTCTTCCCTCCCCCTCCCCCTCCCCTCCCCTCCTCTTCCCTCTCCCTCTCCCTCTCCCCTCCCCCTCCCCTCCCCTCCTCTTCCCTCTCCCTCTCCCTCTCCCTCTCCCCCTCCCTCTCCCCCTCCCTCTCCCCCTCCCCCTCCCCTCCCTCTCCCTTCCTTCCTTGGCCAACTCACCGAAGAAGTGGCCCACACCCTCCAGAGCCGAATCATCCAGGTCAAAATAGAAGCCCAGAGAGAGGCAGGGTAGGAGGCCTGAAGGTGCAGGTTGACCAGGCCGTTGACAGCAGCCTCCACCTGGGTGGAATAATTCTGGCACACTTAGGAGCTCATGGATGTTCGGCAATAAGGAGTCAAGGTGAAAAGATGGTGTTGGCAGGTCTCGGAGGCTGAGGATGGCTGAGGTGGTTCTGAAGGTGGTGAACGGAATAGCTTTGGAAGGTGGTTATAGGCTCTAAGAAGGGGGGCCCTTGGGTTTGTTCCATCCAAACACTGTTGAAGCAAGAGGCAGATCTGGAGGAATGTCAAGGGCACAGCCACAGTTTTCCTTGTTTCTTCATTATAAATGTGGTGTGCTTGTGTGTTTGTGTTTTATAAAAGCAGTTCGATACCAATCAATATTTAAGTGGTTTTCTGGTTTTGTTCTGTCTTTAAAATAATGATGAAATAAACATCCTTAATCATAAATTGTGTGTATGTACAAGGATATCTACAAGATAAATTAATAGAAGTAGAATTGATGCGTCAAACACCATGTGCATTTTAAATGTTGAAAATTTTTGTCATATTGTCATAAAGAGGTACTAAGTTTGCTCAGCCACCAGTAGGATGTGACCGCTTATTTCTCCACATTCTTGCAAATAATGTGTTGAAACTTTTAATGTTTTTTTGCAAGTCTGATAAGGGGCAGATGACATATCGTTATTGGTGTAATGTATTGTGTTCATTAAGGAAAAATTTTAAACCTACCTAAGATTTGCAATAGTCCAAACTTTATTGTGATGATACCAGAGATGGCCTCACCTAAGAGTCAAAAATGGCAGGAAAGTGTCTGCAAGCACAGCGGTTTAATGTTCTGCCAACACTTCTTAAAGCCAGGTTGGAAGCACACTGTTTCAGTGCTTAGCATAGTACCTGGCTTATAGTGGGCCATCGGTAAGTATTTATTGCATAAATGAAATTTGAAGCTTATTTTAAAAGGTTAGTTATATAATTTTAATTTTATAAAGTTAATTAATTATACAATTATACAATTATACAATTATAATTTTAGTCCAGATAGTTGATTGACCGCAAATATGATTAATGTTGTAGAATTTAGGGGTTACAGAAGGTCTTGGAAATATTTTGTTTTGTGTATTTATATGTTTTTACTTACAGGGAGTATTTTACACATCATGCAAAACAAATGCTTTCTTTACACATAAGTCAAGAAAGAGTAGTCCCTGAATCACATAAAATGTTTTCAGTTGGCAAAGTTCATTACCAGTTGATTAATTTTTTTGGCTTTCTGTTTCATTAGTATATGTTTAATAAACAATTTTCTTTTTCTTTTCTTTTTTTTAAACATATCTTTATTGATTTCAGAGAAAGGAAAGGAGGGGGAGAGAGAGAGATAGAAACATCAATGATGAGAGAGTCATTGATCCGCCCGCAACCCGGGCCTGTGCCCTGACCGGGAATCGAACCCCGATCGCCTGGATCCTAGGTCGAGGCTCAACCGCTGAGCCACGCCCAGCCGGGCAACAATTTTCTTTATTTTTGTTTTAAATAAGTAATACCCATGTTGAGGTCCCAGACAGGTGCCACCTACTTACTCTTTGTTACTGCTCTACAACAAGCTAACTATAGAATTCAAAAGTGAGCTTTAGAAAGTTTAGTAGCAATTTGATAGAGTGATTATATATCCATTGAATCTATAATTTTCAAAATATAAGCATGTTTTTTGTATATATTTATTATTTCTCCCTCATTTTATTAAGTAATTTTATTGAACTTTACAAAACTTTGGCTTGGAACAAACTGAAGATGTGAAGCATTAACTGCTCTTTCACCCCAGATAGTTTGAGAGGCACTGGTTTAGAGGATGCTTAAAGGTTTTAACTGTATTCATGTTTTTTTGCAGATTTTCTGATAATTTTTTCCATTTCTGAGGTACAGATTCAAACAAACAAAAATCCAAGTAAAAATTTTCTGATAATGTTAACTTATTAATGGACCCTCATTTTTGATAGGATGTTAATGTTTGTAGGATACTGTGATGCTGCTATTTCAGAGTTTTATTTAACATTAGATTCTGTTAAATTCTGGACACTGTATGTACTACAGAAACATTTTTAAGGTAATTATAATGTTAATTGCAGAACAGCAATCCAACTCAAACATCAATCTGTTTAAAAGTGACATAAAATCTTAAAGTCCTTGACAGTCATGTCAGCTCTGTGATATTTCAGTACAAGCGATGTCCTGCATTTTTACCAGCTTATTTCTTCAAAACAACTAAAAGTAGTTTTGTTCCTCCTTCTTGTATCTTTTACATTAAATTGCTTAAATGCCTTACTTTAATCTTTCTTCTTTATTACTATTTTATAGCTTATCTATTGTAGTTTCTTTTTCTTGTTTTTGTTGTTGCTTTTTTTAAATAAATAAAAAAAATCAAGTCTTCCCAATTTTCCATTTTTGTAGTTTGGGAAGAATAAGGTTTCATTGGGTGTATTTGTTCTTTCCCCCCTTCCTGTCCATAACCAGTCACTCTGGAGCAACTGGAAGTCTTGTTCTGTGTTGGAAACTGAGCGTGTGAATCACTTTTTGTCATTTTAACGGTGTTCACTTGAAAGTATGAATGACAGTTTGCCTCTAAGCCTGCTCTTAAAATAAAAATAGTTTTCAATTTGGTAGTAGCTCTTGACCAAAGATCTCAAATTATGATAGAGAATTAAATGTTAATTGCCCAACACCGATGTAATAAGTAGGGTTTCTTGTGGCCATATGTGCGCTATCACTCAATGGCAGAGCTGCCCAAACACTCTGGGGGGCTTTACTTCCAGACTAAGCACCAGACATTGACTATTTCAGGGATTCGATTGAACCTTTACAGCAAATCCAGGCTGTGATTTTAAATGATATCATGATTTAAGGAATTAAAATTTAGCAGATATATATTGAGTGCTGTTTATATTGCAGTCACTGTACTAGACACAAGAATAAATATACCTTGCGAAGGTCCTCAGCTTCAGCACTCAGCAGAAACAACTGACCTCATGCCTTTATTTACATGCTACCAAATGGTTGTGCTGAACCCATTTCAAAGCCTCAAGTCACAGGTTAAATAAAGGTAGCTGTAGGGAAATCGACTGTGAAAAAGCTACAGATTAATATTGTTTGTGGGATCTCTAGTTGGTGGAGCTGATTGGGAGAGACGAGCTGACTCACACAGTGTGAAGTCAAATAAAGAGCTAAGAAACCTTGTTAATGCCAGAAAATTACATGTGGGAAAATAGAAGGGGTGAAATGCTGGTTTCTATGGGATTCTGACGCATTGGATGACATATTAAAGATAACATTTGGACAAAGCAAGAAAAAGAAGCCTGGCTGATAAGAAAGGTGCAGAGATATAAATAATAGAGTAGAGAACAGTGATTAGAGCAGTTAGACAAATTGTTGCAGATAAAAATTAGATGAGCATTTGTTTTAGTCACTAAAGATAGTGTCAAAAGCAAGTGCAATCTACAATCTACTTTTTGTAAGTCCCGATGAGGTATTTGATGTTTTGTGATAATCATTTTAAAACTGCCATTTAAAACTGATGTTTCATTATAAATATGATAATGCATATGAACGTGTGTAGTAAACTATAAATTGCTATATAAATGCCTGACATGTTCTATATTAAATGCTATACATTTATGAGAGGTATATTATTGGAGAGAGCATTTGACAAGGTTAAAGAAAATTATGAGAGAAGAACGGGTAGACCCGTTGATTTGCAACTACCAGTGCTGATTTCTATAGGCCAGTAAGATGAAAAGAGACATAATTATGAAGACAATAAAATGATAATGGTGTTATTTTCTTAAATGGCTAGATGTTACAGGCGGGGCATGTTCGACTTCCGAGGCGTGTTCGAAAACCGAAGCATTTACTGCTGGGTCGACAGCATTTGTAACCTGAAATTCTCGTCCACGGGGCCTCGTACAAGGAGAATTTTTTTTTTTTTTTTTTTTTTTACTTCTTTCTTTTTTCTTTTATTTTTATTGTATCTATATGAAAAGATGAATGTTATTTAAAACTACTGTGGTTAATCATTTCACAATACAGACAAATCAAATCATCACGCCAATTATTTCTCAATTAAACTGGGAAAAATAGGTTAACATTCTAAGACAGACTATGGGAAGAACATGAAAAATATTTGACTGTAGAAAAAAGTTAGGTTCTATCATATTTAGGGTTGATCAATATGATTTCATTTGTTTTCAGTCATAGGCTGAGGCTTAGCTAGTTTATCTGGTATATCATAAAGCATGGTAAAATTTATTATAGAAAATTATAGCTCTCGAAACTGTTGGAATCAATAACAATAATGATACCTTCCATTCATAGAGTGTTTTACAGTATACAGAACAATTTCTTATAATGATTACATCCAGAACCTTCGCAACAGTAATGGAAGTAGACACAGTCCAGTCGAATGGTGTTAAAAGGCCTTTGGAGTCACGGATCTAGAATTCAACTTTGCCTCTGCTACTTACTTGCTTTAAGATTGAGTAAGTTACTTAATCTCTTTGAACCCTAGTTCCTTTTGTTTTATAAAATGGGAATGATAATTAAATATCTATCTAACACAGCTCTTATGAGTAACCCATGATCACATACGATTATAGCACCCGATTTCCAGGAGTTGGTATGTGTTGCTGTTTAAGAAGTGCAAATATTATTTAACTTTCATCTACAGATGAAACATTGGAGGTTCTTAGAGGTTATGACTCTCCTGATGTTCAAACAAGACTTGAAACCTTATTTGGACTTTAATTCCAAAGATTTACATTACACCACACTCTCTGTACAGAGTTTCTACGATTTGACATGCGGTCAGTGAAACACTGGAATTATTTCATTTAGGTATGAAAACCATACTTTTTTCATGCTCCATTGTATGGTTACGGTCAGCTGCTTGTGAGGTTGTTTTTATTCTTTGATGTGAGTATTGTCGATCATGGCTCAAGTTTACACGGTTCTAAACAGCGAAGAGAATGTGGTGGAAGGGGTGCCCTCTGCCTCTGAGGATGGGTCATAAAAGGCCATGAGGCTTCAGCTTTGCTGGAGCACTTGCACTTAGGGCCCTGAGCTGCCATGGAGGAGATCTGATTACCCTGAGATCGTGGGTGGCTTAGCCACAGGCACAAGCAGTGTGTAGGCTCTTTGATTGAAAGTACCTGGTGAGCCCAGCCCTTCAGATATTGCTGTCAAGGCACCAGGTATGTGAACAAAGTCCTCTTGGACCCTCCATGCCAGCCCATCTGAATACAAGTGAATAACTTCTGTTGAGGACACGAAAAAGCCAATAAAATTGTCCAACTTGGCCTGGCCAGAATTCCTGACTTAGGGAATTGGTGAGATGTAATAACATGTTTGTTGTTTAAGCCAGTTAATTTGGGGATTATTAATTACACAGAAATAGACCCCTGGAGCAGGCTGATGACATATGCAGTTCCGTCTTCATGAAATGCTTTTCCTTTCTCTTTGTCACTTTGACAATTTTCCTTTGATCTCTTTGACAAGGTTAAAAAATGAATTCATAGTCTTATACGTTTATATTAAAGAAACACCAAATGAGCAAAGAATTATCTTAATCAGGTAATGAGAAGTGCAAAGGAATGGCGATATAGTTGCAGGACATGGGTGATGCTGCAGATGTTGCATAACAGAAGGAGAAAAAAAGTGTGACAGGTAAAGAGAAACCTTGATTTTAAAAATGATTCAGAAATAGTACTTGTAAAGATAAAGATTGGAAACAACACATTGAACCACTTAGTACAGTAAAGTTTTATTTTATTTACCTATTTTTTAATTGAAGGATTGGAGTAGTGAGAGTTTTGGCTGAGGCATGAGCTCGGGCCCATGATACAAATTCTTCCATGGCCCAGTTACACAACTTAGGCTGAGCAACATTAAAAATAATAATGATAACTACTACTTATTGAAGATACTTAATATATTATCTTATTTAATCTCCATGCAAACCCTGCAAGATAGGTATATTGTTGCCATCATTCCCACTTTATAAACAAAAAAGCTACAACTCAACAAAGTTAAGAAAGATACCCAAAATTTCAGTCTGACCACAAACTTGAGTTTTTTTACTCAAGTCTCCATAGTCACAGTCACCAAATAAGCCAGTTACCTTTCTTTTGTTTTGTTTTTAATTTTTCTTTTCTTTTCCATTGCCACAGGTCGTATCACTGAGCTAGAGAAATGATTTTTAAAAAGTTTATCTTTATTGGTGAAAGTATTAGAGATGTCCCTTCCCCCTCCCCCCTCCCCCCTCCCAACCCCCTGCACCCCCCGGGCCTTCACCGCACTATTGCCTGTGTCCGTGGGTTATGCATGTACGCATGTAAGTTCTTTGATTAATGTCTCCCCACCCACCCCCGCCTTCCCTCCGAGATCCCTCAGTCTGTTCCATGCTTTTATGTCTCTGGGTCTATTTTGTTCGTCAGTTTATTTTGTTCATTAGATTCATATGAGTGAGATCATGTGATGCTTGTCTTTCTCTGCCTGGCTTATTTCACTCAGCATAATACTCCCCAGGTCCCTCCATACTGTCCCAAAGGGTACGAGATCCTTCCTCTTCACAGCTGCATAGTATTCCATGGTGTGAATGCCCCACAGCTTTTTTATCCACTCAGCTACTGATGGGCACTTGGGCTGTTTCCAGCTCTTAGCTATTGTAAATTGCATTGCTATGAACATAGGGCTGCATATATTCTTTCTGATCAATGTTTCAGGATTCTTAGGATATATTCCTAGAAGTGGGATCACTGGGTCAAATAGCAGCTCCATTTTTAATTTTTTGAGGAAACTTCATACTGTTTTCCATAGTGACTGCACCGGTCTGCGTTCCCACCAGCAGTGTACTAAGGGGTAATATCCAAAATATATAAGGAATTCATACAACTTAACAAAAGGAAGACAAACAATCCAATTAAAAAATGGGCAAAGGACCTAAGTAGACACTTCTCCAAAGTGGACATGCAGATGGCCAAGAGACACACAAAAAAATGCTCAAAGTTACTAACCATCAGAGAGACGCAAATTAAAACGACAATGAGGTGCCACCTCACACGTGCCAGAATGGCTGCCATCAACAAACCAACAAATGACAAGTGCTGGCGAGGGTGTGGAGAAACGAGAAATTATTTCTTAACATCATTTTAACATGCGCACAGCCTCAAGAGGCAGAGAAGGGAATAAAGAGAAGAGCTGGGAGAATGTAGGTAGTTGAATGTAAACTTATCCACATTACTCGAAATATAAAGAGTCATAAATATTTCTTCTATTTTTCTATCCGAGGCCTATAAAAATGCTTTCTCTAAGATTCCATTTAGATAATTAAGTCCTCAATGCTTCTGAAAATAGAAACTCCCTGAGCATGCGACACGAGGAGAGGACAGCCTTACTTTTAGGGAACTGCTGCTGTGACCTGCAGGCTCAGTTCTGTAGGTTTGCTGTGTTGATGTTTTTTATTTGTCGTCTATCCATTTGAAAGTTTCGGTTGGGAATGTTTGCACTTATAGCCTAGTAGATAGCAGACTGTGTGCTGAAGCCTAAGCTTGCCATGTATATATTTCTAAATTCTGGGTACATTTGCAGATTAGCTAGTTTGCTGGATCAAAGCCTGTAACTCCAGTTGTTTTGCATAGTGAAGCAGTGGCTGTTGGAGGGCATTGAAATTAGGGATCAATGAGATGTGGGGTGCAGTACACCTCCTCTGGAAGTGCACTGTTGGGTTCCTTAGGCATCTTTGTTCCCTATGAAAATATGAGCTATAGGGAAAAACGATCTCCAAATGAAATGCCATTTCTTTAGCAGCAACGTCTTGTTCAAATTTTTATAGCAGAAGCAGAAAGAACATTTTATTGGGTTGGCCAAAGCAAGCCTTATATTTTTAATTGACCTTTTGGTATATTGGCTTTCAAACATTTTTTATCAGGACTCATATTAAGAAATTACTTTTAACTCAAGACTCAGTAACACACATACATATATAACTGAAGTAAAACTTTTTTGGGGGAAAAACTTTGGGGGAAAGGTCATTTCCTTACTATGTTCTATTCTGTTCTATTCTACTCAGTTCTGAACTTTTCTATAGCCCAGTCTAGCCTGTTCCATTTTTAAAAAATGCTACTACAACCCACTATAATGATTTAATGACCTAATTTAAGGATCTTCCTTTCCTCATACTCCCAGAGCTTAGTGCTTTATTGACAAAAGAGCCCAGGCTCTGGCTTCTAACCTGTAATAAAAAATGGGCCAGAACAAGATGGAAGCAGAAAACGGACACCCAGAAACTCTCTTTTCAATTAAGAAAAAATTGAAGAAATTCAATAGAAATGAAAAATAGTTTGTCACCACTTATAACAATAATATGTAGAAGGAAACATTTGGGGATTTTAGATATTTTTCCCACTTGGACTATGTTAAAATAAAATTGTAGGGTCACAATTTTTATGTGATCACTTAGTTTTTAATTTCTTGTGATTTAAAATGAATATATACTCATTTATCAATAATTTACAGAACACAAAATGTTATGATGGAGTAAATAAAAAGTGCCTATAATCCCACCACCTATTAATAAATACTTAATACTTTGCTATAACTCTCATTCTTTCCATTTTTTATCTTTTATACATTTTTCCTTTAACAAAAATTGATGTTATACCATATATATTCTACCTTTTACTTAAATTTATATATAAAGATTTCCATGGCATTAACTATTCTTTAAAAAATAATGCTAATGTGAACATTATATTAAAGATATGCGGTATGATTTATATGTTTATTTGTTATTGGACATTTAACTTGTTTTTATTTGCTCACTCATTTATAGCTAATTATAAATAATGCTGCATGAAACATTATTGCATATACATCATAGTTCATTTTTAACCTCATGGTATATTTTCCTGGATGTGGAGTTAATAGATCAATGAGTACAATTATTAATGCTTAGATGAGAATGTTGCCAAATTTGTTTCCAGAAAGGCTATAACAATTTATGTTCTCAAAAACAGTGTCTGAGAGTTCTTCTGACATTGCATCCTTTTTAAAAATAATAAAATGTTGGTATTGTCTTACGAATAAAAATTGTCTTGGCAATACGATACCTATTACTTTCATTTTTACTTTTGTCTGTTTTATAAAAGTTTACAATTATATTTGTAACTATATTTTCTATAATTATAAAATTTGAGAACAACAAAATACATTTGATTTCTCTTTAGGCGGGTGAAATATTTAGCCTCTTTTACTATATTCTTTCAGCACTTCCCTATGCATGCCAATATAATTTAGGATTATAGATCTGTATTATTATTATTATTTTTTTAAATATATCTTTATTGATTTCAGAGAGAGGAAGGGAGAGGGAGAGAGAGAGAAACATCAGTGATGAGAGAGTCATTGATCGGCTGCCTCCCGCACGCCCCCTGCTGGGGATCGAGCCCGCAACCCGGGCCTGTGCCCTGACCGGGAATCGAACCCCGATCTCCTGGATCCCAAGTCGATGCTCAACCGCTGAGCCAGGCCCGGCCGGCCTGTGTTATTATTATGGTGTAATTATTTCATTATACTGCTCTTTTATATAATTACTTTATTTATTACAATAATTTTGATTACAATATTATTTATCTTGAAAAAATAAAATAAATGGAAAGGTGGAATAATGTTAATCACGTATAGTCCATCTCAATTTAAAATTCCCATTTATTTATTTGGACTATAGAGTCTAATAGCATTGAAAGTATTTCTTACAGCATTAGAAGGCTTACTGTTCATGATGTGTTTTGTGTGCATATGCTGTGTGTATGTGTGAATATTTTATATCTATAGCATGAAACCCCATATGATTTTCTAATAAACTTTATTATTAAATAACCATTTCCAAATTATTCATTATTTTTAAAAGTGATGGGAACAAGTTTCAAATCTTGAATAATGTTGTACAAAACTTAAATGGTCTAACATATACATAATGGGGAATTTGGTGATATAAACCTTATACAAGATTTTGCTTCTGCTAGATACATACCTAATACAGCCTCCTCTCCAGCCTGAATGCAACGTGTGCGTGGAATGGAAGATGCACATCTGTCTTTACACCCATGCTGACCTCGCAAAACAGGTTTTTTGTGAAAACTGTGTTTTGACAAATGACTTAAGAAAATTGCCACTCAATTTATGTCTTAAGGTGTTTCATAAGATAAATGGATTTACCTCTTTAAGTCACTTCTGATGAATTTATGAAGCGCAAGTGATTTTGAACACAATATAGATGACATGGGTGAGTAAAATAATATAATGTGTTTTTTTCCTTCACTACACTTGCAACAGAACATGTGATGCTGGTGATAAACAAATGAAAATAATGAAAAAAGGAAGAGCAGCGGTGTGCCGATATTTACTGAAGTTTTACAATGTACTAGGGCCATTGTACATTAATTCAAGGTATAAAGTAGAAAATGTGATTTTATATTATATATTATATTATATTATATTATATATTATAGTATATATTTATTATATTTCTTATATTATTTATTATATTTATTATATTATATTTATTATATTACATTATATGATTATATTATATTATAATACTATATTATAGAAATAGGGGATACCTATCCTTTATGGCCTAGTTTCTATGTTCAGTTGCAGAATAAGATACTACTACTTTTATAAGATTTTAACTAGTAGTTTTACAGAAAAAAATGAACATTTGACTGAATATTTATATTCAAGTTGTGATTAAAACTGATAATTTGCCATGTAATTTTATTTTTAATTTTGGAAGAAAAGTATGTAATATTTTCAAGTAACAAAAAGGAAACATTCTAATTGTTTTGATCGGCTTGATAGTAACTATATTTATTAAAACCAGGTGCCCTCCTTTCATTGTTCTTTTAAGAAATGCCGCCTGGCCAGGCATGGCTCAGCAGTTGAGCATCAACCTAGGATCCAGGAGATCGAGGTTCGATTCCCGGTCAGGGCACATGCCCCGGTTGAGGGCTCGATCCCCAATGACTCTCTCATCATTGGTGTTTCTGTCTCTCTCCCTCTCCTTTCCTCTCTCTGAGATCAATAAAGATGTTTAAAAAAATTGTAAAGAAAAGAAATACAGAGGCTGAATATTTTATTAATTATGATAATGTAGGTAATTTTCACAGGCTACATAAACTTAGAAATTAAGTTCAAAGGAAAACAAACTGTTTCCATCAGCTGTATATGGCCAACTTCTCCAAGTTTGGAAGCTTTGATTGTTAGGCATCATTGTAAAAACTGTTTTCTATGCAATACTGTAATTTTCAGAAAGCAACTGAAACACAAGATAAAATTTGGAGATTAGTGTAAAAGTTTCTGAATTGTAGTCAGTCATTTGCTTCTGCTTACACCTCACTCCTCACTAGAAATCACAATAAAATATGGCTAAATGGGTGGGACATGAACACACAAAATAAAGACAACCAGGAAAGGATGTGCCACAGCTAAATTTTCAAAATTGGAAATCATACAATTTAGAAAACAAGGGAAAGCTGCCACCTAAGGCAGGAACTGATGGGGTAGCATGAAAGCAACCCAGGAGAACACCAACAGATGACTGAGAACTTCAGAAGTGCCCAGACATTGGAATAAGAACCTCTAAATGTGGAAGGAAGATGGGCTATTAGATCACCAGTCCCCCCCCCCCCCCCAAATCCTCACATTTCAGGGACTGCTTATCCTACAATGAAAAAAGACCGAAGGTTTGTTCTCTTAAGATGTTGAAACCAGAGACTCAGGACTTCAGAATTTCAAGTACAGCAGAATGCAAGAATATTGATTACAGAGGCATTAAGTAAAAATTGTGAGAACCCAAGCCCTCTTTCCCCATTAAGTCTCTAGAATTCTGACAACCAGGCTTATGACTCTCAAGCAAAGTATTAAAAGATTCTGCTTTGGGACATGCAGTAACGCAGAAAAAATCTACAGTTGCTGACTCTTGGGAGTTTCCCAAAGAAACAGCCCAGTCATATTTCACACTTGAAGCCAACCATTTATTAGTTCATCGTACCTCATCCATGCTCATTTCCAATCCGTGTTTTATGTGCTTTACTCTTAAATATAAATGTACAGCCATAATCACCAAATATTTGTGGGAGCCCTGCAACAAGGAAGATAAGAAACAAAACATATCTAAAGGTAAAAGAAACTTTATAGACAACAAAGACAATGTAGAAAACAAAACAAAACAAAATAATAATTTAAAGTGTGGTTACTATCCTCATAGAAATATGAAAAAACATCAGGAAGTTAGGAGAAAGAAGCATTCATGTAACTCAAAGAAATTTTTGAAATACAAAAAATGAAAAAACAGAAATAGAAAATTTAATAGAAAGGTTGGAAGGTAAAGCTGAGACTTTTCTAGAGGAACACTGCAATCCAGAATACAATGATGGGGCAATGCCTTCAAAAATCTGAAGGATATTTTAAAAATAACGAATTCTATACACAGTTAACCTATTAATCGAATGTTAGCATAGAATACAGGTATGTTCAGTTATGTAAGGACTTCAATTTTTACTACCCGTGTGCTGCTTTTATTTATTATTTATTTATTTTTTTTATTCTCATCCAAGGATATTTTTTCCATTGCTTTTCAAAGAGAGTGGAAGGGGGGGAGAGAGAGAGAGAGAGAGAGAGGAGAGAAAGAAACACGGATGTGAGAGAGACACATCGATTGGCTGCCTCCAGGGCAACCAAGGTACGTACCCTTGGCCGGAATTGAACCCGGACCCTTCAGTCTGAGGGTTGATGCTCTAACCACTGAGGAAAACCATTCAGGGCCCCATGTGCTCCTTTTAAGAATATACTGGAGGTTGGGCTGCTCCTCCAAAATGAGAGACTAAGAAAGAAGAAAACAGTCTACAAGAAAGAAGAAGCCAACATAAAAAATGCCATTTGACCCAGTGATCCCACTTCTAGGAATATATCCTAAGAAGCTTGAAACACCAATCAGAAAGAGCTTATGCACCCCATTGCTCATAGTAGCTGTATTTATAATAGCTAAGATCTGGAACCAGCCCAAGTGCCCATCAGTAGCTGAGTGGGTAAAAAAGCTGTGGGACATTTACACCATGGAATACTACGCAGCTGTAAAAAAGGATCTCATACCCTTTGGGGCAGCATGGAGGGACCTGGAGACTATTATGCTAAGTGAAATAAGCCAGGCAGAGAAAGGTAAATATGACATGATCTCACTCATATGTGGAATCTGATGAACAAAATAAACTGATGAACAAAATAGACCCAGAGACATTGAAGCATGGAACAGACTGACGTGAAGCAGAGGGAAAAAGGGGTGGGGGAAAGAGATTAACCAAAGAACTTATATGCATATATGCATAACCCATGGACAGAGAAGTATGGTGAAGGGGAGGGGGTGGGAGGAGGGTGGAGGGGGCCAATGGGGGAGGGGAGAAGGGGGTATCTGTAAAACTTTCAACAATAAAGATATATTAAAAAAGGGAAGAAAATGGCCATGAGAATTCCTGAGATGGTGTTCAAAGGAGAAAGAAAAGAGCAAAGCTACACAGTACACTCAGTAAGCCATGAGCCCTCAGTGGAGCAGGAAGTTAAAGCGTTCTTAAAAAGCTGCCTCTCAGAAAATGAATTATGTTTATAGATTATTTGATAAACTGAGAGGCTTGAGAAGAGATTTACATCTCTGGTGGAGATTTTGGAGTAAAGTAGAAAAATATATGTAGAAAAATTGCAAATAAATAAATGCAATTATTAACTCTGGGGGTAACAACCACTATACATAAAAAGAAATGTGGTATATTCTGTTATTATCTAATTGCTTATAATAGTATAAGCAATGTTTATTTTTACCAAGAAGTACGATATAACTCTATTTGGAGAATAACGGAGGGCAAGAATGCACATGTGAGTGTCTAGGTGTGCATATATATGGAAAGTGTGCATATGTGTACATGCATGTTTAGGGAATGTGAAGGATGTTGGTTCTGTCTGCTGAATATGTAATAGTCAAATATCACACATTCTCACCCATCTTTGTATCATTTTCACTGTTTGATGCAGTGAGGTGCCCAATAAATATTTGTTTTACACATGAATGGATGAATCTTCAGGTTTTAAAAATGCCAAAGAAGTTCTATTCTAAAGAAAACACTGAATTAGAAGTAAGACAATCATGATATTAGTCCAGCCTCTTAATAATCCAGTCATGACAGTAATTTGAATTTTGGCAAGTCACAACCCCATGAGTGGAGCAGTCCTTACCTGTAAAATAGGAATGCTATTAATAAGAAAAAAAAAACAGTGACATTACTTGGATCAAGTTACAGAATGCTTTTGGATGCAATTGTAAACTGTGTGGCAATATAAAATATAGCATTACATTAATTTTGAAAAATTACTACATTTGTTTTTTTTTCTTTTTCAATTACAGTTTACATTCACCATCATTTTGTATTCGTTTCAGATGTATAGCATAGTGGCTTAACACTCATATACTTTTTTTTATACTTTATCTTTATTGTTGAAAGTACTACAACTGTCCCATTTTCCCCCCCAGTTGACCCCCTCCACCTGCTCCCACCCCCTCCCCAGGCCTTCACTCCATTATTGACTGTGTCCATGGGATATGCATATATGCATATAACTTCTTTGGTTAATCTGTTCCCACCCTCCACCCCCCTTCCCTCTTTATTCTGAAATATGATCATCTGTTGTGTGCGTCAATGTCTCTGGATCTATTGAGTTCATCAGATTCTTTTGTTCATTAGCTTCTTGTTAAAGAAGACCCTTCAACATTTCCTGCAGTGCTGGTCTGGTGATGATGAACTCCTTTAGCTTTTTCTTATCTGTGAAGCTCTTTATCTGACCTTCAATTCTAAATGATAGCTTTGCTGAGTAGAGCAATCTTGGTTGTAGTTCCATGTTTTTCATCACTTTGAATATTTCTTGCCACTCCCTTCTGGCCTGCAAAGTTTCTGTTAAGAAATCAGCTGACAGTCGTATGGGGGCTCCCTTGTGGGTACCTAACTGCTTTTCTCTTGCTGCTTATAAGATTCTCTCTTTGTCTTTAGCCTTTGGCATTTTATTTATTTATTTATTTTTAAATATATCTTTATTGATTTCAGTGAGAGGAAAGGAGGGGGAGAGAGAGAGATAGAAACATCAATAATGAGAGAGTCATTGATGGGCTGCCTAGCCCCCAACCCGGGCCTGTGCCCTGACTGGGAACTGAACCCCAATCACCTGGATCCTAGGTCTACTCTCAACCGCTGAGCCACACCTGGCTGGGCAACCTTTGGCATTTTAATTATGCTGTGCCTTGCTGTGAGCCTCTTTGGGTTCCTCTTGTTTGGGACCCTCTGTGCTTCCTGGACTTGTAAGTCTATTTCTTTCCCCAGGTAGGGGAAGTTTTCTGTCATTATTTTTTCAAATAGGTTTTCAATTCCTTGGTGTCTTTCTTCCCCTTTTGGCATCCCTATAAAATGAATGTTGGGCCTCTTGAAGTTGTCCCAGAGGCTCCTTATACTATCTTCATATTTCTTGATTCTTTTTTCTTTTTGCTCTTCTGGTTGGGTGCTTTTTGTGTCCTCATGTTCCAAATTGCTGATTTGATTCTCAGCATCCTCTACTCTACTGTTGATTCCCTGTAAATTATTCTTCATTTCAGTTCGTGTAGCCTTCATTTCAAATTGGTACTTTATTATGTCATCGATTTTCTCAATTGTTTTCCTAATCCTCTTACTAATTTGGTTGAGCGTCCTTATAAACAAAATTCTGAACTGTGTATCTATTAGCTTGCTTGGATCTATTTCATTTAGTTCCTCTTCTAGAGATTTCTTCTGTTCTTTCCTTTGTGACATGTTTCTTTGCCTCCACATTTTGGCTGCTTCCAGGTGTTTGTTTCTATGTATTAGGTAGAGCTGCTATGTGTCCTGGAATTTGTAGAGTGGCTTTGTGTAGTAGGTGTCCTGTAGGGTCCAGTGGCTCAGCCTCCCCAGTCACCCGAGCTGGGCCTTCTAGGTGCTCCCCTGTGTAGGCTGTGTGCACTGTCCTGTTGTAGTTGAGCCTTGGTTGCTGTTGGCGTCACTGGGAGGAATTGACCCCCAGGTCAATCGGCTGTGAGGACCAGCTGCAACCACAGCCAAAGAGCTGCTGTGCTGGAGACACCCCTATGGAGCAGGATTTACTTCAGTGGAGCTTTGGTGTTCACCAAGTGCACCCCTTGAGTGTCACTCGTGGATGTGGCGGGGTTGTAATCCAGCGTGGTCGAGTCTGCCCACCAGGTGCACTGTCTCTGGGGCCTCCTGGGAGATGCAAAGTCAGCCTGTGCCAGTGCCTTGCCCAGGGCCACCCAGCATGAGCTTCACAGCAAACTGTAGTGGCTGCTACTTGTGCTGGGCTTGGAGGAGCCCAGGAGAGGCCAAGCTATGAGCCAATGCAGGCTACCGCCAGTGCCGGGCCTGGGGCCACTTATCAAGCCGTATGGGGCCTGCTGCTGCTTGTTTGAGAGATTTTAGGAAAGTCCTAAGCATGGGGCTCGAGAGGCCACTTGCATAGAAAAGCCCCTGGAAATGGCCTGGATGAGCTGCAGGTGGGGAGGGGCGGGGCCTCCGGGAATCATGGGGCGGGGCCTAAGGCGTGAGTCAGGTGCTGGCGACTCAAACATGGCGCCTGCCTGCGGGCTGTGTGCGGGGAGGACCAGCCACAGGAGCCGTGGCCTCGGCCAGCCCTTCTGCCCGGGAGGAAGCCGCCCTCCGCCTCTCGCCCGGATCTCAGGCAGGTTAGTTCCCCCCGAGTGTCCCGGGTCCTTTCAGGCCGCTGCCCGGCGCTGGGCTCAGCGGGAGCGTCCGAGTGAGTCCGTGCCGGGCCCTTTAGAGGAGCTGCTGGGGCTCCCGCAGCCTCCGCGACCCTCAGCGACAGTCCCCGCTGGTTTCACAGCCCAGAGTTGTGGGGACGTCTCTTCCTGGCCTGGAGCCCTGGGCTGGGGTCCTGCTGTGGGGCTGGGCCCCCCCCTCCTCCGGGAAACCCCCACCCCGAGATTCCCTCCGGGTTTCCCGCGGCCCCGGGTGTGGCCCGCGGCCTGTCTCCGGGATCCGGCCCCGCCCGCCCCGCCCCCGCCCCTCCTCCCGCTCTCGGGGCCGCCTCAGCTCCCCGGTTGCGGGGCTTCTGTGCGGCCGGATCTCAGGAGGCTCTGAGGGACGGTGGTTCTGTGTTTTAGTTGTGATTTTGATGTGGCTGCGGGAGGCGGCGGGTGCAGCCGTTACCTCCGCCGCAGTCTTGCTTCCTCCCCCCAGTACTCACATACTTACAAGGTATCCCCCCAATATTTCCGGTACCCACCAGGCACCGTGCATAGTTATTACAGTGTTATTGACCCCATTTTCTGTGCTGCACTTCACATCCCAGTGACTAGTCTGTGATTCCCAATCTGTACTGCTCAATCCCTACAGTTTTTCACCCAGTTCCACAAACCCCCCCCCCGTCACCCATCAATCTGCTCTCTGTATCTGAGTCTATTTCCATTTTGTTTGTTCTTTTATTTTGTTCTTTAGATTCCCCATATAAGTGAAATCATATGGCATTTGTCCGTCTCTGACTGACTTATTTTACCTAGCATAATACTCTCCAGGTCCATCCATGCTGGACAGGTCTTTTTTTCCATGCCAGGTGCTTCGGGGGATGCAAAGAGAGCATGACCCTTTTCCATTCATTCAGAAAACAATGCATTCAGCTGTGCAATTTTGAAGGACCACCTTGTTTGCTTTCTAAAAAAGATTAGTGTCAAGAAATTAGATAGATGAACACAGTTAGATATTAAATAGCAAGCTCTAGGGATAGGTGTGATTGACAAGCTCAAATAGATTGCTTACTGACAAAGCTTTATGAAAGATAATAAATCTTTTGGGAAATTTTGTCTTGTTTTGTTTAAGTATATAGAAGGTGCTGTGAATCGCTACTGGATTTTATGATAATTGTAGGATCTGATCACTCTGTTCTCTAAGCACTTGGAAAGAGTTCCAAGGCTGAAAATCAAAATTTTTATTTGCATATCATGCATCTTTAACCTCTGAATATGTGGTTTATTGTTGTATATGCAGATATACAACAAAAATACACATATGCTAGTGGCATTTTGAATGTGTGGTTGGCATGTTGAAGTATACCTTTAGATTATATCCCGCTTTATTCCAGTTAATCAGCAAGACAGCTTCGAACACCTTATAGATTTTATATCCGTTCCAACTGACCAGTGACGGGCTGGGGTCCTCGTGTGCATACTCCATCATGGGAAAGTTCTTGAAGCACACAAGTGGGATTACACTTCAAAATCACAAAGCTCTTAAGCACTTCTGTAAGGTGTTAGAAGGAACACACATGCATGGCAGAAGCAATGATGGTCCATCACTTAACCTATTACTATTATTTTTAAGAGTGGAGGTATTTAGATTTTACAGTTCTTTGAGTCCATTTTCAAAAGTGCCTTGATTAGTACTGAAGGATTTGTAAACTACTCTCAACTAACATAATAAAAGAAACAAGAAATGTTAACAATATAAAACATTTTGGGGGAGCACCAATACTTATTAAAAATGGTAATTTCTTTGCTTTTTAAAACATCTTTTTCTAGTAAGTTTTCTAATTTTACAGATTAGTAAGAAATGAGGAAAAAGGAGCTATCAATGAAGCATTGGAAATTAGAGGCATACTCATTACCAGGATGATCAGTGGTTATCAAGCTGATTACTACTTGAGCTTTGCAGAGGGTGGCTAGCAACGGCTTGATGAAACCAATGCTAAAGCTTCCACTATCATAAACCAAGATACATACTAAAGCATTGATCTTAATAAATACTGAAAGTATTTATGGAGACAGGTGGAAGGCTGCTGGAGAAAAGTGATACATAAAGAACATTCAGTCCATCCAGTTTTCTCAGCATTCGCTGTGTTCTAAACTAAGGTCAAGTCAGGAAGACTCAGAAATTCCCCATATGTTGACCATTCATTGAAGCTTCACACACAGTTGTCTCCAGTGTGCTGGGTTTTCAGGTTATCTCTTCAGTTTTTCTCTAGTCAAAATAAAACAGCAGCTCTTGCCATGACACATTCTTCTCACCTGATATAAATAAAAGCCCTCTATAGCACCCAATGAATTTGCTGCACCAGTACTTGGAGGGCACCACCTACCACATCACTTTTCCCGAACTGTGAAAGCCCAATGAAGAATGTTTATTCCCAATGAAGAGGCTATTTTACGAAGAACTGTCCTTTTTTTATGATAATGACCAAGAGTACAATATTTACTTTGGTTGTTAGAAAGTTTAAAACTAAATTTGAGACTCAATAGAGCAATGATGCAGGCCTTTATGACCTGAATATCTATTGTTCTATTTTGTATTGAGGCTTAACACCTTCCTATTATTTAAAACATCTATTTATTTTATTATTTATATATAATTTGTCTTTTAGAACATTTTATTATATGCCATAAGAAGCCTTAAATGTTTTTAAATTAAGATGGAGGTATAAGTAATTTTTTAAAAGTTTATATTTATTGTTTAGAGTATTACAGATGTCCCCCCTTTAAATATTTTTAAAATGTCAAGTGACATAATAATTTGACAAGGGGATAACTATTGTTCATAGAAGGATTGTGGTAGAATGCAGTATTCTACAAATAGATACAATATCCTCCCCATCCACCCCTCAAAAATAACACACCCTTGTAGCTTAAATCATAAATCAAATAAGTGGTTTAATTTCTGTTCATCTCATTTTATTTAGATTTTGATATTTAAAATAAAGTTACATACTAATATATAATTATATTATAGACCTTTGGAAAAATAGGGATAAGAGTGCGTTGGTAGGTCATTTCTAGCAATTTACTTATTATTTTAGGTTGTCCAATTTGTTGGTATATACTTTTTGTAATATACTCTTATGATCCTTTTTATTTTTGTGGCATCAGTTATAATATCTGTTTTCTTTTTTAAATTAAATTTATTGACGTGACATTCATTAATAAAATTACATAGGTTTCAAGTATAAAATCCTATGATCCATCATCTGTATATTGCATTGTGGGTTTACCACACAAATTCAAATCTCCCTCTGGCACCATATATTTGACCCCCTTTAACTTTTACCAACCCCCACCACCCGTTCTCTCTGGTGACTGCCAGGCTGTTGTCTGGTCTATGACTTTTATTTGCTTGTTTTCCTTGCGTGTTCATTTGTTGTTTTCAGTTTTACATCCCACATATGAGTGAAATCATATGGTTCTCGCCTTTTTCTGTCTGACTTATTTTGCTTCGCATGACCCTCTATGTTGTCACAAATCGCAGTATTTCCTCTTTTCACATAGCTGAGTAGTATTTCATTGTATATATGTTCCACACCTTCTTTATGTTCCAATCATCTAAGGAAGGACAATGGTTGTTTCCATGTCTTCAATGTCTCCTCTTTCACTCCTGATTTTATATTTGTGTCTTCTCTCTTTCCTTTTAGTTAGCTAAAGGTTGCCGATTGTGTTTATCTTTTCAAAAAGCTAACTATTCTTTTTATTAATCGTTTTCTATTGTTTCTAGGTTCTGTATTTCATTTATTTCTGCTCAAATATTTATTATTGCTTTCCTTATGGTAATTTTTGCCTTAGTTTATTCTTTTTTAGTTACTTGAGGTGTACAGTAATGTTTGAGATTTTTCTTCTTATTTTAATGAAGGTTTTTGTTTTTATAAACTTTCCTCTTAATACTACTTTTTAAAAAACAATTTTTATTGATTTCAGAGAGAGGAAGGGAGAGGGAGAGAGAGAGAAACATCAATAATGAGAGAGTCATTGATGGGCTGCCTCCTGCACGGCCCCTGCTGGGGATCATGCCTCGAACCCCGGCATGTGCCCTGACAGGGAATCAAATAGTGATCTCCTGGATCCTAGGTTGATGCTTAACCACTGAGCCACATTGGCCCAGCTAATACTACTTTAAAAAATAAATAAATTGTTGTTGTTAATCATCACCCAAAGACATTTTTCCCATTGCTTTTCAGAGAGAAAGTGGAAGGGAGAGAGAGAGGGAGGGAGGGGGAAAGAGAAAAAGAGAAACGTCGATATAGACTCATAGCCTCCTGCACTTGCCCCAAATGGGGGCAGGGAGCAACCCCACAACCCAGGTACATGCCCTTGGCTGGGAATCAAACCTGAGACCCTTCCGTGCCCAGGTTGACGCTCTAACCGCTGAGCCATAGCAGTCAGGGCTCCTCTTAATACTACCTTTGCTGTGTCACATAAGTCTTTATATATTTTTTTCATTTTCATTTGTCTACAGATATTCTCGAATCCCCCTTTTGATTTCTTCTTTGACTCATTGGTTGTTCAAGAGTGTGTTGTTTAAATTCCACATATTTCAGAATTTTTCAGTGTTCTTTCTGATACTGATTTCTATTTATGCCATTGTGGTCAGAAAAGACAATTGGTATAATTTCAATATCCTTAAACTTTTAAGATCTATTTTGGGACTTAATATGTAACCTACCCTAGAAAATATGTTGTGTGTGCATGAGAAGTGTACTCTGTGGCTGCTGGGGTACTATTCTCTCTATATATTCTGTTAGGTTCATTTTGTTTCTAGGGTTCTTCAAGTCCTCTGTTTCCTTATTGATCTTTTGTGTGGATGTTCTCCCCATTGTTGAAAGTGGGGTATTGAAGCCTCCTACTGTTACTGTGTTGTCAATTTCTCTCTTAAGTTCTATCGATATTTTTCTTTATATAGCATTTATGTGTTCTGCTGTTGGAACACATTTATATTTATAATTATTATATCATGCTGGTGAATTATTCCTTTTACCATATTGTAATGTATTTCTTTGTCTCTTTTGACAGATTTTGAGTTAAAGTCTGTTTTTTTTCTGGTACAAATATAGCCACCATGCTCCCTTTGGGTTACCATTTGCATGGAATACCTTTTTCCATCTTTTTTCTTTCAGACTTTATGCGTCCTTATATCTAAAGTGAGTCTCTCCCAAACAGTATGGTGATTGTCCGAGGGAAAGAGAGGTCAGAGGAAGTGAAAGAGGGCAGAGGGAATAAATGGTGGCGGAAAGAGACTTTGCTTTGGGTGGTGAGTGTTCAGTGCAGTATGCAGATGTGTTATTGAGTTGTACACTTGAAACCTGTATGGTTTTATTAACCAATATCACACCAATAAATAAATAAAAATAAAATGAGTCTCTCTATACAGCATAATTTTAAAGTAATTACTGACAGGGCAGGACTAACTATTGTCATTTTGGTAATTATATTCTGTCTTGTAGCTCTTTCACCATCTTTTTTTTCATTGTTCACTTCCTTTGTATTTCATTGAGTTTTGTAGTGACATGGTTGCTTCCTTTGATTTTTCCTTTATTTATCTTCTATAGGTATTTTCTTTGTGGTTTCCATGGGGCTACATAAAACATATCATAGTTATAAGAATCTATTTTAAACGGATAGCTTCAATTGCATAAAAACTACATTTTTACTATCTCTTCACTTTATGGTAATTGATTGCACAAACTACACCACTTTATATTGTGTATCCATTAATATACTTTTATAATTATACTTATTTTGTTTACTTTGGTGTATTACACACCACTGTAAACCTGCCAACTTTCTTGGTCTTTATACTGGCTTTGTACATGAGTGACTTTCACCAATCAGCCTGGGGAGGGGGGCTTTTGAAATCTTTTCTGTGAATGTATCTTTTCTGGGCTTGTGTGTCTAAATTTCTAATGAGACAGATTTGCCAATTCTAGAGCCCACAATTTTTTTTCTCCCTCTGGGGTCTGTCTGCTGGACTGTGGGCCCTGTGAAGCAGCAGCAAGCCCCTCAGCTCTTTATATTAGCAGCCTCCAGCCATCTAGAGTTTGCCAGGTCCTGTCAGCACCCCGTGTTGGGCTAAACAAAACCCACAGCCCTGGGCAATCATCCCTCAAGCCAGAACTTGGGGGGGGCATATGCCCCAGTGTCCTTTTCCCGCCCTGAGGGAGAGGGCTCCGAGATGCATTGAGCTGAAGCAGTAGCCCCCTACTCAACTGTTTGGTTCTCAGTAAACCCCAGGATCCTAGAGACAGAGCCCTGTCCCTTCAGCAGACTCTCTTCCCCTGTAAACTCACAGCACTGGGCCTACTGCCCAGTGTTTCCCTTTCCTCCCCAGGGAGAAACTGGGAGCTGGTAGTTCCCTCCCAGCTATGCGGTGCTTTGCAGGGAGCAGGGCTTATTATTAAAAGGTGCAGTGAAATCTCCCCTGGCTTTGATGTAGCTGTTATAATGCTTGCCTTTGGCGTAGGAGCCTCTGATCTGATTTCTGATTTTCTCACAAGGGGAATCAGCCTGTGTATAGTTGTTAAATTAATGTCTCCATGGGAGGAAGGAGCGTCTCAGGTTTCCTATTTCAACATCTTGCTGATTTATTCAAAACCTTTGAAACTAGTTTTAAAAACGGAGAATATGTTCATGTGTGACTACAACTGAGTCTTCGTCAATGTTATTTTAATTTTAAAATCATTTTGGGGTTTTGTTTTATATATTTTGATGCCATGTTTTCTATAACAGTGAAATTCATTATCAATTAAACTTACATCAGAATAAAATAACGCTCTTTGTCTTATTTAGTTTTGTCTTGATTTCCACTTTGTCAGCTATTAATACTGTATTTTTCTTTTTGTCATTTCCTGTAATTATTTGTCTGTCCTTCATTTTTAAATTATTTTTTCCTCATTTTATTTTATTATGTGTTTTATAAAAAATAGAGTGATATATTTTTCTTATCTCAGAACATTTACCTTTCAATAGAGATTTAATCTCTTTACATTGGTTTTCACAATTTATAAACTTGATCTTATTTTGTATTTTGCAATAAAAGTGAGGTTTTTAAAATATATAATATACCTTATAATTTTTATTCCTTGGATTTTAATTCTTCTAGTTGCCTACTGTTTGTCTTTAAAATATTTTTCATAAGTTCTTTAAAATATGGCACAGGAAAAGTAATTATGATTGTCTTTTCCACACTGGCCTATGTAGTAGTATTTTTCATTAACATTTCTTCTTAAAACTTTGTACAGAAAAGTTTCTTACAGTGTAATGCATTAACTCTGTCAAAGCACAGACTGCCTTCAAAGAGTATTATCAATATCTTGAAATTGTATGCTAATATTTTCTTTGTTTATGAGTGTCTTTTTTTGTAAAGTGTTATTCTATTAAATTCTGCAAAGTAATCATGATTTTAAGAATGTTGAGGACCATTGCTTGAGATATTGGAAAAATGTCTTCTAGTTTCTTCTGTGAAGTAGAATTGTCTTTACATTACTGGTTTGATATTCTACTGTCCGTTCTGTTCGCGTATCAGTTTATTGCTTATATTATGATTTTTAAATGTTCTATTATGTCTTTCTTTGCATTCTTTTCTTATTTCAGTGAGCTCTCTTGACCTGTCTCCTTTTATTTCAGCCTGTTCTCTTCCTAGGGCTCTCTGGTCCTGTGTCACACACACTGTCTTATGTTCTACTTTTGAGGATAATCACATATATTCTAGAACTTTCATGTGCATCTTATCACAAAATTATTTTAGGAGTTATGTAATTTTCATGAGTTGTCATGGCAATTTTTCCTGTTCTCCTTGCTTGGGAATTTTTTCAGAAGCTCCACACCAGTTTTACAAATTCATGCCTGATTTGATAGATATGTACCAGGCATGGGCTTTTTTTCTTTAAGATGGGAGGAATACAGTTTGTTTAACTTTCCTCACTGTCCATTTAGACATTAGCATATTTTTTTGCCCAAGCTAGACCTGAAGTTCAGTTCCTACAAGCTTTACCTCAATATGCAATACATTTATTTATGGGGGCTCCCTAAAAGGAACTTAGATATTTTCTTGTTACAGCTCTCAGATTTGCTTTTACCATACTTGGAAATTCAATAGAATAAATACATATTTGTATTTATTGTGCATAAGTCTATATCCATGATATACATTCTGCCATTGCTTTTTCAACCTTCATCCTTGGTTATTATATTGCCACCTGTAGTTTGCTTCCATAAATTCTTCTTTTTTTTTTCTTTTTTGCTTCCTGCCAAGCAACATTCTGATATAGATTCTGAAAACACACATAAGCTAATAAGGAAGGGCCAAGCAGAAATCTAGCTCTGGCTGGCTTAAAATATACATGCCAAATATATATATATATATATATATATATATATATATATATATATATATATATATACATGCCATACATTTAGAAGATATCCACCTGTTTTTCCAATTGGTGTAATACTTTGGCAACAGAGTTATGTGAAAATAGTTAAGAGTGGATCAACTTTGTGTGTATGTATGTTTGTGTGTTTGTGTGAATGTGTGTGATCTCTTCTGTTCAGGTAGTTGAGAGTAAGGTATTTTTTTTTTTTTTAAGTCCATCCCCAGAAATATCCTGTAAATAGAAAGTATGTCCAGATTGTAACCAATGATCTTCTTCTATTTCTTCTTATCACTTGGTGTCCTTCTATATGTTTAGAGATATTTTGGTGGTGTAGCTGGGCATGACTGCGTTATGTCCATTCTAACATTGCAATTTCTTCCTGAAATCTCTGCGATTATTATTCCATTTCTACTATATTTAATTTCGTATTGTCACTTTGTTTTGAATGTTAAGCCTCAAGTCTTTACGTTGGAGTCTATTTTAGTGATGAGTGCTGTTCTGCAGGTTATAAAAACTCCTGTTGTTTTTTAACATTGTTTTGAATCTTGTCCTTAGTTCCTAAGATACTTAAAAGTATGTATTGTTTCCATGTGAAATAACACTTTATCTTTAGCCTTCTATATTATTAGAATCCCCAGAACCTTATATTTGAAGACCTTAAGAATTAGCTGACTTATTGGTTCATATGAACCATACCACTTAATGTCCAAAAATAAAAACAAAGAAAATATACAAACCAAACATTAAATAACCACGACAAAACACCAGAGTCATATTAAAATTTTAATAATAGCAACTTAGTTGGCATTTGCCTCTTGCCAGGTAATGGAACGTATTTGATAGTCATGGACAGTCTATGGGGTAGGTACTATTATTGTCTCCATTATTGCCAAAAGGCAAGATAAGAACCTTGCCTCAGTTCATGCATCAAGCCAGTGGCAGAACCAGTATTCAAACTCAGATTGCTTGGCTCTTTAATGTTTGCGCTTAAGCGCTAAATTATAGATTGTCTTATTACATTTTGTTTCCTTCCAGACCTCTGCGATCAACAACCTCCAACTTGTAAGAGAATTAGCTATGCAGAATATGATGTGAGACATTTTTTCCTTTGGCAGTCCATGCTTGTAGATTTGTGAAGGAATGGTATATGTATTTGCTGATGTGTGGTGATATGGCAGCAGGACAGGGATGGCACTGGCCTAAATAAATAACAATACTTGGTTCGCTGTTGAAGGTCTATGGTATTCATATGAAATAGGCCAGTTAGCATGATGTCAGGCAGTTAGCTAGACACTGGAGATACACTCATGAACCAAACAGGTGTTATGCAGGAAAATATATTAAACAAATCATTTTACATTTTTCTTAAATTGAGTCCAAGGGTACAACATTCTTAGAAGATATGTATTGGGGCTAATTGGAGCATTTATAAAGGAAGGCTACCTATCTGGAGGGTCAGTAAGATGTCCTTGAATAAATTAAGTCAATGATTAAAAAAATGAGTAGGAGTTAACTAGGAGCAGGGTGTGGACATTCCAAGGAAAGATAATAGAATGTTCAAAGTCCATGTCACTGGGAAAAGCATGGTATATTTAAAAGACCATAATAAGTTTATTATGACTGAACAGGAGAAAACAAGGTAGAGGGAGGCCTGAAATAAAATTCTAAAGATAGCAATCAGAATGTTCTGGGCTTTTTAGTCCATGTTAAGTTTCATTTTATCCAGAGGGCAATGAGAAAGATATTAAAGATTGTAGGGAGAGAAATGCCATGTTAATATTTGTCCTTTAGAAAAATGATCCTATGGTACATTACAACTGTCACTACTGAGGGGGAAAACAGAGAAGGACCACTGGAACTGTTTGGGTCATAGATACATTATAAAAATGGCTATGCAACCATAGTTCAATTCTAGAGAACAGTGGAAGAATATTGATGTTAGATAAAACTGTTCTAATTGAATTGTGATTTTGCACCTGGATTTCAAGCAAAGGTACAAGTATTATGTGTAAGGAATCAGCTAATGAAACATTTCTAGGGGTGTAAGTAGATACATGTTAAATTATTCTCCATAGTGAAGCTACAACTCTTTAGCACTACCAAGTGATTATTGGGGAGAAGGCATCCTATACCTTTCTGCAACCACTTAAACACATTATTTATTTGGGTACGAGGGAGTTAAAGTTCAAAATTAAAATGTTGGCCACCAGAAATTGACTATACCCAGAACATCTGTAGACATTATTACTAACCCCCCATGACTTTTTTTTGCACTAACCAAGCCGGAAGCTTAGTTTCCTAATATCAGCTTTATGCATTCAGCAATCAAACAGCATCTTGAACAGTGAAATCTTAAAGCTTAAAATGCTGCCTTCTAGAGGTCCTCAAGGGACTTTATTACTAGGATGATGCAATCATTCAGTCAAGTCCTTAGGGCCTCAGTGATGAGGAAAAGTACCCAACTAGCCCACTGAGTCCTTCAGCTGCCATTCATAGACTAACGCCACATAATATTCCAGGTAGAGCCACTGCCCTACTACCATGGGAACCTTATTACATTAACACTGTGCACTTCGCCAGTTTGAGGACTGAAAGAAGTGGCTGTATTTAATGTGTGCCAGCTGAACCCTTTAGTTTCCTTCTTGAAAGTCCTCAGTAATAATAATTTTAAGGAAACCAAAAACTACATATATAATTTCCTTCTGAGTAAAACTATATATTTGTGTAAAATCCCTCCTAAATTTTTAACTATGCATGAGACACAAATATTTGACTATAATGATTTCCTATTGACATAATAACAACTTTCAGCTAAGCAGTTAAAACTACATATTTCCCCAATGGCTTCCATACATACTACAAATTGAAATGTACATTAAAACAGTCTCAGTTTTTCAACATCAGCAAAGGAGAATTGGATGTATTTATATTAAAAGTCTGGTATCTTGCAGAGTTTAGACAATGCTGAATAGAAGTCTCATTAAAATATGTATGCCCGATAAAATGATTGGGCATAGGCAGATACATATACTGAACTTCATTAAAATTTTTTTTTCTGAAAAACTGTATTTTTATTACAATTCTCAGGTCATTCTGTTTTTAAAATATTTTTTATTTTTTAATTACAGTTGACATGCAAAATTATAATAATTTCATGTGTACAACCCAGTGATTAGACAACTATATAACTTATAAAATGATAACCCCGATAAATCTAGTGCCCATCTAAGAACATACAGTTATTACAGTATTATTGACTATATTGCCTATGCTGTACTTTACAACCCCATGACTATTCTGTGACAACCACTTTAATCCCTTCATCTTTTTCACCCATTCCCCAGATCCCTTTCCATCTAGCAACTGTCAAAATATTCTCTGTATATATGAGTCTGTTTCTGTTCTGCTTGTTCATTTATTTTGTTTTTTAGATTCTACATGTAAGTAAAATCATATGGCATTTTTCATTCTCTGTCTGAATTATTTCACTCAACACAATACCCTCTAAGTCCATCCACATTGTTGTAGATGACAAGATTTAATTCTTTTTTATGGCTGAGATATATTTCATTGCATATATGCACCACTTTTTGATCCATCCATCCATTAATGGATACTTAGTATCTTGGTTATTGTAGATAATGTTGGCTTTCATATCTTGGCTATTGTAAATAATGCTGCTATGGATATATGGATACTTATGCCTTTTCACTTTAGTGTTTTGGGTTTCTTCAGATAAATACCCAAAATTACAATTGCTGAGTCCTTCTTTGTCTCTTGTTATAGCCTCTGTTTTAAAGTCTATTTTGTCTGGTATAAGTATTGCTACCCCAGCTTTTTTTTTTTCATTTTCATGAAATACTTTTTTCATCTCTTTATTTTCTGTCTGTGTGTGTACTTTGACCTGAAGTGAGCCTCTTGTAGACAGCATATGTAAGGTTCTTGTTTTCTTATCTGTTCAGCCAGTGTTTTCATTGAATATTTTAATCCATTTGCATTTAAAGTAATTGTTGATAGGTATGTTTTATTGCCATTTTATTATGCATATTTTTTATCTTTTTTTCTTCTTCTTAAAGAAGACTAACATTACATGTAATACTGGTTTGGTGGTGATGAACTTTAGATTTTTCTTGTCAGGGAAGTTCTTTATTTGTCCTTCAATTCTAAATAATAGATTAACTGGGTAGAGTAATCTTGGTTGTAGGTCCTTGCTTTTTATCACTTTAAATATTTCATGCCAATCCCTTCTGGCCTGCAAAGTTTCTGTTGTGAAATCAGCTGACAGTCTTATGGGAACTCCCTTGTAGAGAACTAACTGCTTTATTCTTGCTGCTTTTAAGATTCTCTCTTTGGCCCGGCTGGGTGTGGCTCAGCGGTTGAGCGTCGGCCTGGGATCCAAGCGATTGGGGTTCGATTCCTGGTCAGGGCACATGCCCGGGTTGCGGGCTGCAGCCGATCAATGACTCTCTCATCATTGATGTTTCTATCTCTCTCTCTTTCTCTCCTTTCCTCTCTCTGAAGTCAATAAAGATATATTTAAAAAAAAAAAAAAAAGGATTCTCTCTTTGTTTCTAACCTTTGGCATTTTAATTATGAAATGTCTTGGTGTGGGCCTCTTTGGGCTCCTCTTGTTTGGGACTCTCTGTGCTTCCTGGACTTGTATGTCTATTTCCTTCAGCAGTTGAGGGAATTTTTCCATCATTGTTTTTTCACATAGATTTTCAATTCCTTGCTCTTTCTCTTCTCCTTCTGGCACCCTGATGATATAACTGTTGATATTATTGATGTCATTCCAGAGGCCCTTTAAATTATTCTCATTTGGGGGGATTCTTTTTTCTTTCTGCTTTTCTGATTGGGTGTTTTCTGTTACCTTATTTTCCAAATTGCTGATTTGATCTTCTATTTAATCTACTCTACTATTGATTCCTTCTATTGCATTGCATTCTTCATTCCTTTATGTTTCCTGTCTCTTTGTTGAAATTCTCACTAAGTCTCTCTACTCTTCCCCTAAGTTCACTGAATATCCTTATAAACATTGTTTTGAATGCCACACCTGGTCAATTGCTTGTCTCTATTTGGTTTAGTTTGGGGGTTTTTTCTGGAGTTTTGTTCTGTTCTTTCATTTGTAGCATTTTTCTTTGTCTCCTCATTTTGGCTGCGTCTCTGTGTTTGTTTCTATGTAGTATGTAAAGCTACTATGTCTCTCAGTCTTGGTAAAGTGGCCTTATGTAGTAGGTGCCCTATAAGGCACAGTGGCACAGCCTCCTTGGTCACCTGCTCTGAGTGCTCCAGGGCCACCATCTGTGTGGGCTATGTGTACCCTCCCATATTAGTTGAGCCATGAATGCTATTAGCACATCAATGGAAGGGATGACCCCCTGGCTGACTGGTTGTGAGGACCAGCCACAGCTATACCATAGGAGCTCCTGTGTAGGGACTGACCCTACAGAGCTGGACTTGTTTTAGCAGGGCTCTGTTGCCTAGGAGTCCTCTCCTTGAGTGTGTTACTCATTGAGGTAGTTGGATGGTGCTGCAGCATTGTCTGAAACTGCCCACTGGGTGGGCTGGCTCTGGTGCCTCCTAGAAAGTGCAGACCATGGTCAGCTACTGTCTTTGCTTTGCCTGAGGCCACCTGACATGAGCAAGAGAGTGACATTCAGATGGCCACTACTTCTGCTGGGCTTGGAGGTGCCCAGGAGAAACCAAGCTTTGAACCAGGGCCGGCTATTCCTAGTGTCTGGGTCCACTTATCAAGAGATATGGAGTATGCAGTGGACAGATGCTGCTTGATTAGGGTTTGTGAACCTTTGAGAAATTTTAGAATAGCCTGCAGCATGAACCAAGACTTGCCATTTGTATAGAAAGCTACTGGAACCAGCTTGGATAGGCTTAGAAGTTGGGCAGAGCAGGCTTTCAAGGAATCACCAGAGCTGGGTGAACAGTGTAGCAAGGTTGATGGAGACAGATACTGCAGTTGCCTGCACCTGCAAGGGGAGAACCCAGCAAAGGAACAATGGCCACTGCCAGCACTTCTATCTGGGAGAAAGCTGCCCCTCCAGACCTTGCCCCAAGGCCAGGCAATTCAGTTTCTTCCTGTATGTCCCTGGGGCCAGTCTTTCAAGCTGCTGCCCTAGCACTGGGGTTCAGAACAAGTGAGTCTGAGTAAGTTCATGCACAGGCCCTTTAAGAGGAATACTTAGACTCCAGCAGCCCTGTCTGACTAAGCTATAGTCCCTCCTGGTTTTTACAATCAGAAGTTATGGAGACTTCTCTTTCTGGTACTGGATCCTTGGACTGGGGAGACTGGTATAGGGCTGGGACTACTTGCTCCTTGTGGGGGACCACTGCAGCTAAGATATCCCTCCCGATTTTTAACTACCATACATGGATGTGTGGCCAGCCTATGCCAAGTCTCCGGCCCCCTCCTACCAGTCTTAACATGGCTTCTTCTTTATATCCGTAGTTATAAGACTTCTGTTCAGCTAGATTTCAGGCAGTTCTTTATGATAGTGGTTCTGTAGTTTAGTTATAATTTTGATGTAGTCCTGGGAGGATGAGAGTAATACATTTACCTACTCTGCCATCTTGAACAGAAGCCCCACATATTGAACTTTAAATATAGGAGATCTGAAGTTGCCTAGGCAGGGATTATATATATTTTTTAATTTGCTTGTATTTTTAACATAGAGTAGAGTCAGACAAATGGAAGGCATTCAACAAATTTGCCTCAGCAGTGATTAAATATTTTTAATTTGTTTGTATTTTTAGCATTGAAAATAGAGTCAAACAAATGGAAGGCACTCAATAAATTTACAATTGAATAAATAAATAAATGGATAAACAAAAATTGACTAAATTACCTAAAATAATTTTCTGCATTCTCTGTTGTCATTTTTAAACAGAAATGTAAAAAAAAAAAAAAAAAAAAGTGTTATTGGAAGTTGTGTGCAAGTGGGCTGGATCTAGTAAGGTTTTGACTTTTTTCTGCTTAGTATCTTCCAACCTAAGTGATACTGCTGCAACATAAAATTATATGGAGGCTTGGGATTTGTTTGGGGTTGACAGAGAACAGAGAAGCAGAGACTTAGTGATATTTTTTCTGCCTCTGACATTATGTGACCACAGCAATATGTGGATGAATTCTAATTTTGGGTACATCAGCTAGAGCATGTTTTTGAGAATTGGAATGCAGCACTAGTTCTCTCCCCTCCAATAAATCTACTTAGCTATGTGGGATAATCTCACTATCACTTCTGTAAATTTGTTTTCATCATAAGTGAGTCTTTCCAAATTCATTTACAGTCAGGGATTCCCCTTTGGATTGGAAGAATATCTTCAGCAGTCACCTCTAAACCCTTGAAAATTATTTTATCTAGTACAACTATCTGATGTCAGCAAGGATAACAGACAACATTTAAAAGGGTTTTTTAGATTATTATGAAACACATTCTTAAAAGTGTGACTGAGATCTCAGAGGGAAGGCAGAGGTAGGTGGGTGGAAAGAGATTAACTTAAGAACTTAAATATATATATGTGTAACCCTTGGACACACACAATAGTGTAGTGAAGGTCTGGGGGGTAGGGGGACAGGGTTGAGGGCATCAATGGGGGAAAGGGGGGGACATTTGTAATACTTTCAACAATAAAAATAAGTTTAAAAAAGTGTGACTTAGACAAAACTTAATATCTGGATGACTGTTCCTGCTACCATATTTTGCACACTTAATGGGTCCCAGTTAAGTATTTTTTTTCCAAAATGTTGGTATTCTCTGTACACAGTATGGTAAGATGGCATGTAGAAATTACATAGAGTTTTAAACCTTAGAAAATAACTGAACTATGGCTATTTCAAAAAGAGGATGGTCCAGTGCATCCCAGTGCTAGCTATCTAAGGAGTAGATGAACTCTCTTCCCAATTCCCTCAGTCAATTTATGGATTAACCTGGCAGGGCCACAAATTATATCTCTGGGTGGCTGTAAACCACACAGAGCTTGAAGACGATCACACATCTAGTTGGAGAACTTGTTGAGGCAGAAGATTAGACCTTTTGGGGTATTATGTACCCAACAAGATTCACAGTAGAGGCCATGGATTGATACCTGCAATCCCCATTTCTAACAGAATGTTGGTAATTAAGAGATTTCATGTAAAATCATGCACCAGCAGCAGATATCTCTGAACAGTCCTGAAATGGATTATACAGGCCAGCTGCCTTCATCATTAGCTTTTATACTCAGTGATCATGGGGGAGGCACAGAGCTTGGAGCTTTACACACATATAACAAATGTAATAATAACAAAGTCCCCTATATGGTAGGCACTGTGAAAGTGTTATGTGTAGATTTTAATTTCATTTAAGCAGTGTTCCCTGTATTGCACTCTGTTAATACATAAAGAAAATCTTACATAATCTAAAGTCCAAGGTAGGCCAGCTCTAAGATTGGTCACTTAGGTGACTTAACCAAGTTCTTTCCATCATCCTAGCTTGCCTTTCACAGGGTACTGGGTTGGTCTTCAGGGGAGATAATCTGAGGTAGTAACATGCCCGCTTCAGTTCCAGCCATCACTTCCTGTCATCACATTTTCCAGTGGAAGAGAAGAGATTATTGTTTTCTCTGTGTGTGTCTTTTGAAAAAATTTTTTTTTATTCAATTACAGTCTACGTTGAATATTGTTCTGTACTAGCTTCAGATATACAGCACAGTGGTCAGATAACCCTGAACTCCACAAAGTGGTCCCCCCAACACCTCAAGTACTCAACCAGCCCCACACAGCCACCACATTACCAAACACATTCCCCATGCCATAGTTTACATCTCTGTGACTATTCTGTAGCTACCAATTTGTGCTTAATCCCTTCACTTTTTCAACCAGTTCTACTCCCTCCCTTCCCTTTGTCATCTGTCAGTTTGCTCTTTATATCTTTGAGTCTGTTTCTGTTTTGTTTGTTTGTTTATTTTGTTCTTTAGATTCCACATATAAGTAAAATCATATGGTTCTTGACTTTCTTTGTCTGACTTATTTCACTGAGCATAATACCCTCTAGGTTCATTCTATTTTATGGCCGAAATAGTATTCTGTTGTATATATGTATCACGGCTTTTTTATCCACTTGTCTATTGATGGACATTTTGGTTGCTTCTACAAAATACATGCAAAAATGTGAAACTAGACCACCTTCTTACACCAATACAAGAATAAACTCAAAATGGATTCAAGACTTAAATGTAGGATTCAAAACCATAAAACTCCTGGTACAAAACATAGGCAATAAAATCTCTGACATTTTTCTTGGCAACATTTTTTCTGACATATCCTCTCATGCAAGGTAAAGTACAGAAAAAATAAATAAATGGGACTACATCAAATTAAAAGTTTTTGCACAGAAAGGAAAACCATCAACAAAACAAGAAGACAATCTGCTAAATGGAAAAACATATTTGCCAATGATACATCCAATAAGGAGTTAATATGCAAAATTTATAAAGAAATCAGACAATTCAGCAGCTGAAAAAACAACAACACCAACAATTAAAAATTGGGTAGAACACTTGAATTGACACTTCTCCAAAGAAGACACATAGATGGCCAATAGACAAATGAAAAGTTGCTCAACATCACTAATCATCAGAAAGATGCAAATCAAAACCACAATGAGATACCACCTCACACCTGTCAGAATGGCTCCGTCAACAAATCAACAAACAACAAGTGTTGATGAGGGTGTGGAGAAAGGAGAACCCTTGCACACTGTTGGTGGAGATACAGATTGGTGCAGCCACTGTGGAAAACAGTATGGAGTTACTTCAAAAATTTAAAAATGGAGCTGCCTTATGACCCAAGGATTATATCCAAAGAACCCTAAACAACTCACTCGAAAGAGTATCTGCACCCCCATGTTCATTGCAGCATTATTTATAATAGCCAAGCTATGGAAGCAATCCACACCCTTTTTTATATATCTTTGTTGTTCCTACCATTAAGAGATGGAGTCTATATCCTCTCTCTGTAAATGTGTTTTTCTTGTTAACTTACTTGATCAATAACACATATTAAAAAGAAATATTGTGCAAATTTAAGTCTGAGTCTCTCTCTCTCTCTCCCTCTCATTCTTTCTTTCAGAACCCTGCCATTTTCATTGCCATTTCTGTGTGATTAAGACTGATCTAACGTGCTGGAGGATGACAGACCCCATGAGAGAGAGCTAGCTAGCACTAGTTGAACTCCAGAAAAAGAGCTTTCTAGCTAACCTGTAGCTGACAACTGATGCAGAGTGTCCAAATGGAATCAAATTACCGCTCAGCAGAGCTTGATCTAAATTTCCAGCAGAATTGTAAGCTAAGTTGTTTAGCGCAATTGTTGTAACAGTTGTTGTTTTAAGCCACTAAGGTTTGGGATGCTTTGTTATGAAGAAATAAATAACTAATGCATCTCCATTTCACCTATTAGGAAACTGAGCTGAGAAGTTCAGTAATTTTCGCAAGGTGGTACAGCTAGGAAATGTAAACTTGTATTTGATTCAAAGTCTACTTATTTAAAAAGTCTGTGCTCTTAATCACCTTTTCATATTGACTCAGGACATCATGGCACTAGGGTTTTTGTCTGATAAATCTACATTTTAAATGACGGCACAAATGTTGTTTTCAATATTTTTATGTCTGGTCTATGCTGAAGGCAAAAAGTGCTGAGAATAATTGTGTTTGTGTAAAGCAACCCATTGCATAAAACTATTTTGAACCTAAAAAGCACTATAAACATTTGCAAACAGAGAAACCTAAAGGGAAAAACACTGCGTGTGCACACACCCAGATTTTTGTTATCAAGGCAGCACACAGAACATCTATTTAGAAACAGTTTTTCAGTATTCCTTTGGAAATACAAATTCTGGACAGATGCTCTTATACTGTTAAATTAAAATGATATCGTGAACACCCATTCACAAGACCCAGATCAAAAGAGCATAGCAATACAGAAACGGGAATGAATAATGGTAGGAAAAATGATTTTTTTCACATTTTGGGGAGAAAAACGTCATTATTCAAGAGCCCGTTTCTCATTGCAGACCATGCCTTCTGGATCTTTTCTCTGAGGAGAATCCACAGACTGTAAAAGGTACCTTGGGCCCTACTTAGGGTAGAGTGACAGAGAAACTCAAAGGAATGTAAGGAATATGAATATTTAAATCTTGAGTTGGAAACTGCATAGAAATCTATGAACCTGAGGATTAAAGTGCATAATCATTTGCTGAATAAAAGCAAAAGGGGAGAGGGCAAATGTGATATAAGAATGTACATATACAGCAAGCCACCAGGCCAAAAGAAGAAAATTCATGGTATGCACCAAATGAGGGTAACAAAGCTAGTAGCAAGGCCTACTAGAGCAGTAAGGGGCTGGGTACATGAATTATCTAATGAAAGCCTTCTTAACTAAAACTGGAACATGGACAAGTGTCCTGGAGTTTCTGAAAACAGAAATCTGAAGCTCTCTGTCTTCATCAATGTGCCCAGAGGTGGGCATGATCTCCCGCCCAGAAATTTAGTTAAATATTGGGGCAGAAAAAATAACACAATCACCAAAGTATGCAAATAAATTATATGCAGCACCCACAGCAAGCTGGGGAAGAAAGGGCTTACCCATGAGTCTGATAAGAAAGTAAACAAAGGAAGGGCGTTGGGTATGGTTTCAGACTTTTATTGTTGGTTAAGGACTGGAACTGGTTTGGAAGACTCCCTAGGCTCAAGTAGAAGTTGGGCTGTTTTGAATTTCTACTGGAATGCAGGGGCCCAGTGGGTCTGCTTATCTTGTTTGTCCCAGATGTGGAGCAGGCAGGGCAGAGGGGTGGGGATCTAAAACCTGTCAATTATCAAACATAAAAAAATGGAGGAAGCCTCTTTTTTTTCTGATGTTTTTCTTCAGCTTTATTGAGATATAACTGACAAAACATTGTGTAAGTTTATGGCGTACAACACATCAATTTGATACATTTATTTACTGCAAAATTATTGCCACTACAGCACCTCCATCCCATCACATAATTAACTTTTTTGCAGTGAGGACATTTAAGATCTGCTCTCTTAGAAACTTTCAAGTATATAATAGAGTATTATTAGCTATAATCACCATGCAACACATTAGATTCCCACACTTACTCTTATTACTGGAAGTTGATACCCTTTGACCAACATCTCCCCCCCCCCCAGTAGTATTTCTATACACTAACAAGAAAATATATGAAAACAAATTGAGAAACAATACCATTCACAATAGCATCAATAACAATAAAGTACTTTGGAATAAATCTAACCAAGGAAGTGAAAGATCTGTACACTGAGAAATATAAGACTTTGATGAAAGAAATTAAAGAAGACACAAACAAATGGAAAGATATCTCATGTTCATAGATTGGAAGAATTACTATTGTTAAAATATCCATATTACACAAAGCCATCTATAGATTTAATTCAATCCTTATCAAAATGCCAATAGCATTTTTTACAGAAAGAAATAGAATCCTAAAATTTGTGTGGAGCCCCAAACGACCCAGAATAACTAGAGTAGTCCTGAGAAAAAATAACAAAGCCAGAGGTATCACGCTTTCTTCTGTGTGTTTTTTTTGTTTTTTGTTGTTTTTTTGTTTCCCTGGTTACCCAAGCCTTTAAAAAAAAAATAGATTTAATCTTTATTGTTGAAAGTATTACAGATGTCCCCTCCCCCCATTGCTCCCTCCCCCCCACTCATACCCCCTCCTCAGGCTTTCCCACACTATCATTTGTCCATGAGCTATGCTTATGTGCATATAAGTTCTTTGGTTAATCTCTTCCTGCCCTCCCCGCCTTCCCTCTGAGATACATCCATCTGTTGCAGGTTTCAGTGTCTCTGGATCTGTTTTGTTCATCGGTTTATTTTGTTCATTAGATTCCACATATGAGTGAGATCATGTGATACTTGACTTTCTCTATCTGACTTATTTCACTTAGCATAGTACTCTTCAGGTCCATCCATGCTGTCCCAAAGGGCAAGAGATCCCTCTCTCTCACAGCTGCATAGTATTCCATGGTGTAAATGTCCCACAGCTGTTTTATCCACTCATCTACTGATGGGCACTTGGGCTGTTTCCAAATATTAGCTATCGTAAATTGTGCTGCTATGAATACAGGGGTGCATATGTTCTTTCTGACTGCTGTTTCAGATTTCTTAGGGTATATTCCAAGGAGTGGGATCACTGGCTAAAATGGCACACTTTCTGATTTCAAACTATTGTACACAGCTGTAGTAATCAAAAGACTATGGTACTATGTCCATGGGTTATGCATATATGCATATAAATTCTTTGGTTAATCTCTGCCCACCCACGTCTTCCCTCTGAGATTTGTCAGTCTGTTCCATGCTTCTATGTCTCTGGATCTATTTTGATCATCAGTTTATTTTGTTCATTCGATTCCACATATGAGTGAGATCATGTGATGTTTGTCTTTCTCTGCCTGGCTTATTTCGCTTAGCATAGTACTCTCCAGTTCCCTCCATGCTGTCCCAAAGGGTACGAGATCCTTCTTTTTTACAGCTGCATAGTATTCCATGGTGTGAATGTCCCACAGCTTTTTTATCCACTCAGCTACTGATGGGCACTTGGGCTGTTTCCAGATCTTAGCAATTATAAATTGTGCTGCTATGAACATAGGGGTGCATATATTCTTTCTAATTGGTGTTTCAGGATTCTTAGGATATATTCCTAGAAATGGGATCACTAGGACAAATGGAAGTTCCATTTTTAATTTTTGAGGAAACTCTGTACTGTTTTTCATAGTGGCTGCACCAGTGTACATTCCCACCAGCAGTGTAGTAGGTGTGCCAGGGCTCCCTTTTCTCCACACCCCCATAGTGTGGAGAAGGCCTGGAGGGTTCTAGTGTGGGGTGGAGGGGATCAACGGGGGGGAAAAGGGGACATCTGTGATACTTTCAACAATAAAGATAAATTTGAAAAAAGACTATGGTGCTGACCTAAACATAGACAAATAGATCAATAAAACAGAATTGAGAGCCCAGCAATAATTTTTTGCATGTATAGTCAACTACTATTGACAAGGAAGCCAAGAATAGTCAATGGGGAAAGGATAGTCTCTTCAATAACGGTGTCAGGGAAAACTGGATAGCCACATGCAGAAGAATGACATTGAACGCTTATCTTACACCAGTCACAAAAATTAATTCAAAATACATTAAAGACTTAAATACAAGATCTGAAACCACAAAACTTCTAGACTAGAACATAGGTAAAATCTCCTTAATGTTGGTCTTGGCAGTGATTTCCTGGATATGGCACTAAAATAAATGATTTGGGAGGTATCGACCAGTTCTGCTCTTTGATTTTTAGATCAACCTTAAAGTTTTGGATAGGCTAATATGTAGATGTACAAAAGAGAAATAATCAGGATGAGGAATTTGAAATCTTTTTTTAAAATTGAAGGTTAAAGGAATTGGATCTTTATCTTGGGAAGAAAAGACAGTGGTCACATGATACCTCATTTCAAATATTTAGAGAGATGTCCTTTGGAATAAGGACATCTGTTCTATCACCATAGAAAATAGGCCTTTGACCAATGATTTGAGGAACTAAGCAGACAGATTTAAGTTTAGCATATAGAGATTGATAATAATAGTTAGAACTGAGAATGAAATTTGCTGCCTTGGGGGTAAGGTATTTTCCATCTCAAAAGATATTCAAGCAGAGGGTGGCTGACCACTTGATAGTTATATTTTAGAAATAATCAAATCATTGTTGGCAGAGTTGAATAAACTGAATTTTAGGGTCTCTTCTAAGAGAATTCTGTAATCCTGGGTATTAGTTTTTCCTTGGTAGTTTCCCTCATATATTCACTCATGGCTTAGTAGTTAATATTTTAATGACTCTAGTGGTTAAATAAAAGTTATATATTCCAGTCCCTTAGCTGCTCTACTTCTGGAAAAGTTTCTACTGCCAGTCTTATCTGACAACCAATTAGTTGGCAGTTTTGACCTATGAGTTGAGGGTGGAAGAAGAGCAGAAAAGGTGGCATACTAAGCTGTAGCGATCATTTATACCTCATAGTGAATGAATCATTTGAGCCATTTCTACATGAGAGCTGATTTTAATGAAAGACGTGCACAAAGCATAGAGAACATTAAGTGCCTAGGGGTGGGAGAAAACAGGACAAAAAGGATTCTGGAGATATTAGTGACAACCTGTAGTTACCCTGTTATCAGAGGTGTCTATGGATAAGCAGCTCTAATATATTTGGTTCCTGTTCAGAAGACTGAAGCTTCTACAATTCTGAGGGCTTTAATTATCTTTACTTCAATGTTTAAATGTTTTCCATATTTTCCATTTTGTTCCCAATTAGCATAGCATGTTCATCACAGACAGGCGAGCTTCAGAGTTCCAGCTCTGATTTTACACAACCCTGCCACAACAAAATTGTTAAAAGGCTCCTCGTTGTCTAGTGAATCAAATTTAAAACTCATAGTTTGGTGTCCCAGATCATTTATGAGTTTTGCCTCCACTTTCCATTCTAATATTATACCCCATGGTTTACCTTCATAGCCATGTCCCTCATTCCAGCTGAGCTACCTGTTAATTACCATAAAGTACTTGTACTTTCCTGATTCTGTACTTTACCTTCTGCTCTTCTACCTACTTTTCTCTCTCTCTCTCTCTTTCTCTGTGTGTGTGCAAAAATCTTACTCATATTTTAGCCAAAACAAAGCTAGCCAAAACACTACCTTGCTCAGCCAGCCTTCTCTAACATGGTCTTCCTGACCATTTCGCCTTGCCTACTGAGATAGCAATATTTTTTCTCTCCTACTGATCAATCAGGGTATTGTCTTTGTATCTCTTTTATGTTAGTTATGTTTTTCCTTTTAGCCCTTGTCTGTCAGTATTAAGTTGAACAAATGAAATTGTTGATATTCAATTACTTTTGACTCACATAAGCATAATTTATATGACTCAACTGAATATATTACTTATTTCTCTTAATAGTTCCTTGAATCCCCTCAAAGTACCTACCTAATGCCTCCTCTAATCCTCTTTTTCAGTATATTTTATTTATTGAAATGAATTAGTGTATTATGTTTAAATTGGGTTCCAACATTTAGGAATTCTCTGGCTTGCTCATTTAAGTAAGAGTTTTGTCTCCTTAAGACTGATAACTAAAAAGACACCCATAAATAGTTTCTGGAAAAACATTTGCTGAATCAGAAAAGACAATATTATATGTTGCTTAGATCCTAAAGGTAACTTTAAATATATGGTTTTATTATATTAATTGCCAAACTCTCTTGGTGTATAATTTGTTGATGCCTCATGAGCATATTTCAATCAGACCTCATATCTCATGCAATGTTTTTACCCTTCCAGGTGTGTAATATGCAGCTTTCTCTGAGGGGAAAGATTCATGTTGATTCTAAGCACAGACTGTCAATTATTTATCTTTATTCCAGTTTTTTTTTTTGGCACTAATTATCATCATCCATTTCCAAGTGCCCCCTCCTGCCCTGGTTGTATTTTCCTTTTCAGTATTTATGCTGGAGTGTCCATACACAAAGGCTTCCAGTTCTTGCTTTACTCTTCTGTGTACTCGCAGCACCTAGCACAGTACCCGTAACAGCACAGGCCCTGGGTTAATTAAAGCTTTGTGAAGGGAGAAAGAAAACAGGAAAGGGAGTTAGGGAGGGAAGGAAGGAAAGAAAAAAAGGTACCATTCCAAAAAGGCATCATCTATTAAGTTCTATTTCTAGCTGGTCTGCAATTTTATTTTGGTCCTCAGTTTAGTTTGGAATTCAAAGAAAGAATATAAAAGATAAACTTTTGATTAATCTCACCCCACCCACTCCCCCACCCCCACCTTCCCGCTGAGATTCGTCAGTCTTATATGCATGGACACAGACAACAGTGGGGGGAAGGTGTGGGGGGTAGGTGCAGGGTGGAGGGGGTCCATGGGGGAAAAGGAGGGACATCTGTAATACTTTCAACAATAAAGATACATTTTAAAAAGAGAAACTTTTACTAGAAATTAAAGGTAATGGAATTGAATGATTTCCTCTCGTTTTTCTAGGTGTGAGTATACAGGTGGTAGTAGCATTCCCCCTGTGATGAAAGAACACTAAGGAAAATCAACTCTTAGGATACAGGACCAAAGTAGAGGTGCCCCAGAGAAAAACATCATATAAATGAAAGCAGAACATAGCTCGGCATGTCAGTTGAGCAGCAGAAGATTGACAATCTGTTTATCTACAGGAAGAAGAAAAAAAAAATTCTTAAATATAAAACTGAGGAAGCAGATTGCTGTTCCTCCAACTCCAATCCTCTAGGGCCATGGTTACTGCAGAGCCCTCCCCTCCTCCGTTTCAAGATATCAAACAGTCCCAAGAACGCAGGAAATAATGAACGGCTTCCAAAGCTATTAGCAATATATTCAGGACACAGGAGTCTGCAAGGCATAGTAAAGGCAGGCAGAGGATTTATTTTTTTCAAGCTAAATGTCTATCAGAAAGTTTTTGCCAATATACAGTTTAGCAAAGTGCTGACTCTGGAAGGCCATTCTCCAGGTGACACACCTTTTATTTGGTCATTCCGTCATCCATTGGCCCCTTGGTCTGGGGGTTAATAACACATGATTAAGAGGAATCATTTTTCCCTTTGGACAAAAAAATTGAATTTCTGTCAATCAATCCTTTTTACTCCAGGTTAAAGAAACTTTCTCAAAAAAGGCAAACTCCTGCCACAGGAGCGGCAATCCCAGCAACGTTGATTAAGCTCACGGGCTCAGAATTTTCAAACTCTGCTGCTCCAGTTTGCTTCAGATGGAAATCTGCAGGCAGAAGAGATGCACAGCATGTTCATAGGAATCCGGCACTCTCCTACTGAGATTTTATTGCTCACTGGCAGTAGTTATCTTGCATTATAAGATTAGCAAAGATCTTATAGGCTGCAAAATAGGAGACTTCCATCTCTCTCTTTATGAAATTACAAATTACCACTTTTTAAAGGGCCTTCGCTGCTGATAGGTAATATCGTTTTCCTTCTTTTTTTCAAACTGGGTAAAACAGACGTGATGCGTGTAGCAGTGAAGGAACGAGTTTGGAGGTGATGAATCTTAGTCTTTTGCATCGAGAGAGGCAATCATTTCTTTTCATCATGTAGAGCCAGAGTGCACAGATTAAGCCTAACCCTTCAGCTTTTCTCCTCCACGCTGTCTTATTCTGTACTGCGTTTGATGGGTTGTATTATTTTCTGCATTTCCAGGTAAGGGCGGGTCTCACTGACCTCCCTTGGAGCCCAGAAACCGGGAAGGCGTAGCAGAACCTAGGGTCAGCGTGTAAGAGTATTACAACCCAAAGAAAACAAAATACTAAGAGTTAGAATGAGATCAAAAGTCAATGCTATTCATCCATGCTGAAGTAAAAGGTAAGATTTCCTTCTTTTTTACAGCTGAGTAGTATTCTGTTGAGTACATGTACCAAATCTTTTTTATCCACTCATCTACTGATGGGTGCTTGGGCTGCTTCCAGATATTGGCTATTGCAAAGAACACTGCAGTGAATGTTGCATATATTCTTTCAACTCAGTGTTTCGGGGTTCTTTGGATATATTCCCAGAAGTGGAATTGGTGGGTCCTAAGGCAGCTCCATTTTTAATTTGTTGAGGAAACTCCATGCTGCTTTCCCCAGTGGCTGCCCCAGTCTGCATCCCCACCAGCAGTGCACGAGGCTCCCCTTTCTCCACACCCTCCCCAGCGCTTATTGCTTGTTGACTTGTTGATGGCAGCTATTCTGACCCGTGTGAGATGACACCTCACTGTGGTTTTAATTGGCATCTCTCTGATGTTGAGTGACGTTGAGCATCCTTTCAGATGTCTCTTGCCCATCTGCGTGTCCTCTTTGGAGAAGTATCTATTCAGGTCCTTTGACCATTTTTTAATTGGATTGGTGTTTTTGGGGGGTTTTTGGTGTTGAGTTTTATAAGCTCCTTATAAATTTTAGATATTAAGCCCTTATCAGATGTATCAACAAATCTGTTCTTCCTTTCATTGGGTTGTCTTTTCATTTTGATGATGGTTTATTTTGCTGTGCAAAAACTTTTTTGTTTGAGGTAGTCCCATTTGTTTATTTTTTCTTTTGCTTCCCTTGCCTGAGGAGATACATCAGGAAAAATATTGCTACAAGAAATGCCTGAGATTTTACTGCCTATGTCTTCTTCTAGGATTTTTATGGTTTCCAGTCTAATATTTGTTTTTAATCCATTTTGAGTTTATTCTTGTGTATAGTGTAAGAAGGTGGTCCAGTTTCATTATTTTGCACGTATCTCCCCAATTTTCTTAACACCATTTACTGAATAGACTATCTTTACCCCATCGTATATTTTTGCCTCCTTTGTCATATATTAATTGATTATAAAGGCGTAGGCCTGGAGAGTGTTACACTAAGTGAAATAAGCAAGTCAGAGAAAAACAAGTACCATATGATTTCACTTATATGTGGAATCTAATGAACAACAACAGAAAAACACCTAATGAAGTGGAGACAGATTCATGGATACAGAGAACAGACTGACAGCTGTCAGAGGGGAGGGGGTTGGGGGGCTGGGTGAGAAGGGCGAAGCGATTAAGCAAAGAAAAAAAGAGAAAGAAAGACCCATGGACACAGGCAATAGTATGGTGATTCCCAGAGGGAAGGGGGGCTGTGGGGAGGTAGAAGAAAGTAAAGGGGGGATGAACGGTGACTGAAGGAGACTCGACTAGGGCTTGTAAACAAATACAATATACAGGTGATGTATTGTAGAATTGTACACCTGAAACCTATATAATTTTATTAACCAATGTCACCCCAATAAATTCAATTTAAAAAATCAATACTAGACAGAGAACCAGGAGCAAGAAAACCAGAAGAGGGAGGGAGATTAGATTCAGGCATTGGGCCAAAGCGCTGTAAATAATCTGTAGAGTATACATAAAATATCCAAACAGGAATTGAAGCAAAACTTGTAATGACCAGCTTACCCAAAGTGAACAGAACTAAGAAGGCTTAACCGTGCAACAACTCATCATCTGGGAAGAGATTGGTGTTGTGCTAGATGTTTATAAGTCCATTCTGTTACCTGTTCACACTCGTAATGTCCATCTTAAAACTAGGCCTTCATAGATTCATTGGTTTATGCATAGGGGCCAGCTCAGGCACTTCTCTTTAGTTTCTAAGATGAAGAATGAATATAGCTGGAAACCAATGGTAGTTACTCCTTGCCCTTCCTTAAATCAAGACTTCCCAGGACATCATATGGCCTATCCATCATATTCCAGGAGTGAAATATAATAGCTTATTAATTGATGGTCTATCCCAGAGTAATAGAAAATTTTCCTTTATCTACATTAACTTTCAGAAGGTTGATTACAGCCTAGATTCTGTCACATGATTTGAAGTAAAAACTAGAAACTTAATTTTCTGAGATCCCAATATGTATTAGGCACTGTATTAGGCTCCTTTAAATGCATTATCTCATTTAATCTTCACATATAGCCCTTCAAATGCCATATTATTATGAATTAAATATATTGTTTCATAATTGCTTTTACAATGTTCATAGTCCCTAAGTCACTTTGCAAAGGGTAGTTTTTGAAAATATCTTACAAAACAACAATAATATCCAGATTAGCCACTGGGACATGAAATGGTGCCTGCAAACACAACAAGATTGTTGCATTCCTTTAATGTTCTCATAAAAGCTGCTAAGTGTAACGGAAGTTTAGGATAATTATTGTAATAAGCTATTTCCAATAATGTGAGAGGATTTCACAAATTCAGTTACTGCCAGTTAATGTTTGTAGTCATGTTTTGCATTGCACAGTAATTTATATAGAGTTACACATTTTTATCATGATATAGTGTAGATGGAGACCAGAACTTTGCAGTGCCATATATGTATGTCTGCATCTATATAGAAACATATATAGAAACATACATACTAACCATTACTTATGCATAGTATACCATTCCCAGAGCCAACCATGGGTAAATATCTTAGCCCCATCCTCCCGACCCCAACACACATACTAAACAAAAATGCCAGATGTGCAATAACATTGAATTTCAAGCTCAGTTGAGATTCTACAAAATGTTTGTTCTACTGAAATCCCTGATATCTATTACCTAAGAGTGATTATTATATATCATATTAGCGTGTAAAAAAGCAAAATCAGTGCTGTCAATGAGTTTGCTACTAGATGTGTTTTGTGTGCAAGGGATCGAACATGAGAACTGGGACCCAAGATTTCTTTTCTATCCCCTGAGTGTCGGTCATTAGTTTCCCATCTGTAAACGGCATGTGAAAATGCTCTTACCTCAGAGGATTGATGTGAGCATTAATTGATGCTTGTAATATACTTCGAGTTCTGGGATAAAAGGACAAGCCATTCCTATTCTTTTCCCCCTTGTTTTGGTAGAAACGATTATCAGATTCTGTTGGATTCGATAATGAAAGTAATGGTTTATGGAAAGTATTGGAGAAGAAAAGTGTCCAATAAATGTTAAATCATTCTTCCTTTATTAAATTGACTGAATATCAAGTTTGCTTCTGGGCTGAATTTTGTGCATGGTTATCCTGAAGACAACGTGGCTCTGTGTGAATTGATCGGAGGCAGCCTTTGGGGATTCTTCTTGTAGGGACCCCAAGTTGGTGCTGATTCTGTAAAAGTTTCTATTGATCTCAAAAGGAACCTCATAATTGGTGACTGGCTTACTTTTTAGATTCTATGTATATACTGTTAGCCAAAAACTCTGCAGCACTTCAGCCAATCAATGTCCCAAGCTGATGTCATTTGAACCACCGTTTACTGCCAGGAAGGGAGGCAGTGCGGCAGAATGGCTGAGTGTCACCTCTGGACCAACGTGGGTATCATTTGCTTCTGGACCACTGACCGGCTGTGTGGCCCTGAGCAAGTTTCTTAAGCTCTTTGTAATTCAGTTTCCTTACATGTAGATGGGAATAAAAAATAATAAATATCTCACTGAGGTCTTTTTGCAGAGATTAAATGAACATATCCATGAAAATTTTTAACACAGTTCCTGGCATGCATTAGTTGCTCCCTACACAATGGTTCTTATTGTTAGATGCCTATAAAAGCCATCTCCTTGGAGCAAGAAGTTCCTTATATATGAGAGGAAATCTTCACAATGATCTGTGACGTGTTGAACCTAGAGTTAGTTGCATAACTGCTCTGGTATCAGTTTTCTTCTCTGTAAACAGAGGATAACACATGGAACTGCTTCACAGTTTTGTTGTGAAAGCAAATGGTTAAAATATGTAAATCGCTTAGAAAAGATCTGAGACATAGTAAAATTATAATTGTTAGCTACTCTTCAGACAAGGCTTGAAAAAATTGTGTGAACAAATAAAACAAGAAGAAACCTTTTCATTAACACAAGGAATCTTTTTTTTTTCCCCCCTAGGTTATCCATGTATACTTTCTTCCTAAAATTTTCCACCTTTTTCATTAAACAAATCTTACAGGAAATTGTCATCAATCCCAAAATCTTTTTCTCAATTCCAAATTAGTTTTATTCATGCCACTTGTCCATTTTCTGCAGTCTAGTGTCTATTTGTCCACTGTAGTTCCACTGAGTATCCTCAATGTTTCTTCCATGAATCGGTGGACGGAACAGAATCTTTACTAGAACCTTTAGAACATTCCAGTGTGTCTCAGTGTATATTTGCTCCTGCTGCATAACCATCTCTTTGGAAGTCCTAGAACAAGTTATTTTGCCTCAGCATCCTATCATCTTCAATTTTCTAAAAATTCAACTCAAAACCTACCTCTTTCAGGAAACCTTCCTTGATGGGCCTACATAGCATATGGCTTAAAACTACAAAGAGAAAACAGGGCTGACTTCGTGCTCGTTTCCACTGCATTGCCTGAGATCAGGCCTCCATCACTCTTAAAGGTTTCTCACTCTTTAGTCTTTCCTGCAACCTGTTATTTATATCATGCCAGAGTGATGGGTAAAACAAATCTGATAATATTGTTCTTTTACAATATTTTAATAATTCCCCATCTCCTATAGAATGAGGTCTGAACTTCTTAACTTGACAAAGGATTCTTTAACTTAGCTACTGGATGAGCACAGTGCCATTAATTGGAAATTATATGGAAAACAGAGATCGAAGAATGGATTTGACCAGCAAGTGGGGGCTAAGGAAGGAATAATGATGGAGAAATTTGTCATATTTTAGACATATCGGGTTGAGGGCGCCTGACAAATTTTCAATTTTAAATATTTTCAACTTCTAAGGCCCGCAGCATCCAATACAGTACTTTGCAAACACAGGAGCTAAATACAAAGTGAATCAGTTGTAGAGCTATTGAGGAAATAAATTTGATAAGACCTAATCATTGGTTGAAGGGGTATAACTGAGGATGAATCTCAGATTTGTAACTGAGAAAATGAATATATAAAATACCTATATCAGTATTTGCATCTATATCATAAAATATAATACAGCATAGAGAGAGGTTTGGTGTGTAAAGATAAAGAATTCAGTTTATTCTGGGCGAGTTTGAGGTAATCGTGGAATATCCAGTTAGCACTGTTTATTAGGCGTTTGAAACTGTGACCATTTCAGCCTCTATGGATCCAATTACGCTGCTACTGCATTTATTAGCTGTCGAGTGAGATTTCACATTTGATTAGAAGCAAACTTTGGTTGGTGGGATAGATGTAGGCAATACATTCTGTTGCACTTATTTCCTAATTCTTTGTCATAAAGAGAATTAAATAAAGAAAATATGAAAACACTGAAATAATACCATTTAAAAATAACCATTAGTAATCATATGGTATCTTTCTATCCAGTCTTCTGTTTTTTTTTTTTAGAGCAAACTGTGAGTTCATCTCCTTGGAGCAAATAAGGTATATGTTAGACTAGAAACACAGATTTGGAAATCAATGATACATTGGTGGTAGTAAAGGCCGGGTGTGGTGAAATACGCAGAGAAAAAAGTGGATATTTTAATTATTTTTTACAAATTTGTTTTTTCATAATAGATGCAATCTTATAGGAAACAATAGGGATCCTTGAGGTCAGGAGTTGGTTTTGGAAGCAGGAGAACACACCAGCTAGTAGGGATCACTTTTTAAGTCATCCCCATGTCCTGGTCAGTTGTATTGTGTCCCCTCAGATTTGTGATCAGGAAAACAAGTTTAGATAGAATTAATTTGCCCTCATCTCCACTCTTTGGCTTCTTAGCATGGCATAATGTATGCTGTGGACATTCAATAAATATTATAATGGCAGCAAAATGAAAATATGAAGACCAGTATGATGAGTTCTTTCCTACGTGACCAATGGTTGATTCCCAGAGGTTATGACTTTGAAGCCATCATCAATTTATTACATTAAAATAACTGCTCTGAAGGAGAAAACATGCTTTTGCTCTGAAGGGGCATGCAAGTTATAACCTGTACGTGAGAGTGTGCACTAGCTAAAAACTGACTTATAGAGTCTCTGTTGGTAAACGGCATTAAGACCTATAGAGTCGTATTTGTTGGCACTGTCTGTAGATGCATTGAGCACTAGAAATAAGAATGTTTTTATTTTGCACAAATGTCTTTTGATCCTTCCCCTTTCCCCATTAGAATACACCCCACAAGAACTATTAGTTCTGAAAGAAAAAAATATTTGCTAATAATACAGCTTAAAAACAAAAATAAACATTATAGCTGCCTGCTTGGAAAAGGCCCTCCTCACAGCTCATTTAGTCCAGATTTTCAAAGTGAAAGATTCCAGAAATTGAAAGAATAACTGACAGTTCTATATCTGTAATGTAGTCAGATTTAGGGATATTTATGCATATGTTAAATCAAAAAAGAAAACCCTAAATACATTGTGTAGCTTGCAATGTGAGACCTGTTTCAGCTTAATTCTCATAATTCTGATTTTAGCTATACCGTTTCTCCATCAATAGAAAAATATATAAGGGAACCTGCATCTCCAAATGGACTTATATTTTCTAGTTTTCATAAAGCTAATGATGAAGTTTCATTACATATTAAGTATTGATACAAATTAATAATATTTCAGTTTTTTATCTGATCTTGGGAAAATAACCTGTTTAGTGATCCTTCATTCCAGTGCCAGGATCATTCTCAGTTAAAGAAATATCCTGTCTTGTTTATGTACTTAATCAAAAGGTAAGCGTAGTTATTGGCCTTTGAACATACATTTACTCCTTTATTAATCCAGTAAATATTTATTGATCGATGGCTATATTTGGAGCACGTTGTTGAGTAAATGAATAACTCTTAGACAAGTCAGAACGCGCTAGTGCTGTAAGAGCAGAGCAGATGTGATGCTAAGGAAGTGTAGAGAGAGTAGTGACTTCATTAAAGGCTTCACTGAGAGTAGATTTTGAGCTTGATATAAATTTCTATAAAAGAAAATGCATTAATATTGGAAAAGTGGTTTAGTTTGAATGAATTAAGAGCAACATCCTTTGGGAGATGGAATAGACAGAGTCAAACACATAATCATGGAAACCTTTAAGAAATGTGGGCCTTATTTCACTAGCTGATAAAGAACTATGGAATATTTCTGAGTATAATAAGTCATAATAAGGGCTATACTTTAGTATTACTTCTTGGGAAATGATGTCACAATGAATTCCAATGAGAAGTTGGAGATAGGAAAGTTGCAATGAGGTTTACAGCAATGGAAATGAAAAAATGGGGAGATGATAATTAAAATTCAGTAGAATATGGAGGACAGAAGTGGTTGAGGTTAAGAAAAAATACCCCCTTTTTTTTTCATACAACTTATGAAAACTTCTCTTCCCTTCCACTAGTGACTTGGAGTATTTAGTAAGCTCTCTTCTATAGCACAGTGTTCACTGTTGCACTGTGATGAGAGGGAGAGTCAATATACAAACTGTTTGGTCATTAGTTTCAAAAGAGCAAATGCCCACCAAGTGGAAAAGCCGAGCTTTCTTTGTAAGGTTCTAATGATCTTGCTTAATGACTCTTTTTAAAAAAACACATTTTTATTGACTTTTTTAGAGAGAGAGGGAGAGAGAGAAAGAGAAACATCAATGTGAGCAAGAAACATTGATTTGTTGCCTCTTGTATGTACCTGACCGTGGATCGAACCTGCAACCTGGGTATGTGCCTGACCGGGAATCGAACTGGGCGCCTTTCGGTGCTCAACCAACTGAGCCACACTGGCCAGAACAGTGATCCCTTTTCTCTTGTAACTTGTTGGCTTTCAAAGAGGTTTTCTATTTGACTGTTTTTGTTATACTATGTAACAGATGACTAGAAACATTTTAGAGGCTACTAGTTTTATGACTTTGAAGGAGAATCTTAGAGAAGGAGATTGTATAAGAGGGCCAACTAACAAGAAATGGTAGAAAATGCTACTTTTTGCTTTCTTAGTAAAGGCTAAAATGGCAGGTATGTAACCAAATCAAACGGCATGACTTCAAATTATGCACCACCTAAGTAAAATGTTATGTCCTTCTTTTCCCAGGGACAGGTCACTCCCCTATCCTTTCCTTTCACTTCCTGTCACATCAGCAAAAAACAAATCCTTTAAATGCAGTAAGACAGGTCCTTCTTGTTCCATAGATTCCATAAAAGCACTGGGATTTGCTGGGAGTGGTGCGTGTGTGTGTGTGTGTGTGTGTGTGTGTGTGTGTGTGCGCAATTCCACCTTTGGAAATAATCAGAAGACCCTTCCTAATTTCTAATTCATTGTTTAATCAGAGAGTCAGTTCAGAGGCTGTTAATGCCAATGCACAATTAGGGATTTTCTAGTTCAGAATGAGGGGCTATGAGTGCATGGAATTCTGGGCTTCTCCGAAGGCCTTTAAAGCTTTTTCGTTATGTCCTGGCCGGCGTGGCTCAGCGGTTGAGCATCCACCTAGGATCTAGGCGATCAGGGTTCGATTCCGGGTCAGGGCACAGGCCCGGGTTATGGGCTCGATCAATGACTCTCTCATCACTGATGTTTCTATCTCTCTCTCTCCCTCGTCTTTCCTCTCTCTGAAATCAATAAAGATATATTTAAAAAATAAATAAATAAAGCTTTTTCGTTATGAAAGCCAAACTCTGTCAGGATTGGGAGCATAGGCTTTCTATAGCCCGGCGCTTACACTGCGCTTCCTCCTGCTGGAGCACTTAAATGACTGATTAAAAAGCCTTGCTGTGTGTTGTCTCTAAGTTGTATTTTCCCTTGTGTGCATTCAGCAGCACCAGGAGACCAGTATCTATTTCACACTTGAGTTCAGAGCAGCCTACCACATCCTCCTCCCTCCACCTGTGAAATGTGTTACTTTGGTTGGTGCTTTGTGATTATGGGCCATGAATTACTTAGGCCCATATTGAGCGCTGACTGCAGTTCCCATCAAGGTGACCTTTAACCCTTTGACTTCTGGTGAAACGGTTATAATTTACTTAGCTAATAATTATATCTATTAAGAAAAAACAAATTTGTAAAAAATAATTAATATATCCACTTCTTTTCTTTGGGTATTTCACCACACCCGGCCTTTAATACCACCAATGTTTCATTGATTTCCAAATCTGTATTTCTAGTCTAATATATACCTTTTTTCCATGAACTCACAGTTTGCTTTAAAAGAAAACGGAAATATTTCAAAAAACAAACAAACAAAAAACCAGAACACTGGATAAAAAGATTCCACATGATTACTAATGGTTATTTTTAAGTGGCGTTATTTCAGTGTTTTCATATTTTCTTTAATTCTCTTTATGACGAAGGATTAGCGAATAAGTGCAATAGAATGTATTGCCTATATCTATCTCACCAACCAAAGTTTACTTTTAATCAAACGTGAAATCCCATACAACAGCTGATAAATTCAGTAGCAGCATAATTGGATCCATAGAGGCTAAGATGGTCACAGTTTCAAACGCCTAATAAACAATGCTAACTGGATATTCCACGATTACCTCAAACTCTCCAAAATAAACTGAATTCTTCATCTTTACCACCAAACTCCTCTCTATGCTGTATTATATTTTTATGATATAGATGCAAATACTGATATTATACTGTAGCTTACATCATCATCACACTCATTTTTTGAATTCCTATAGTAGACCGTGTGTTGATATACTGAAAATATTTGCCAATTTGCACAAAGGGTTAGCTGGCCATGTTTGAGTGGTGAGACTATGTTTATTTTGTTTTTATTTGTATTTATATTTATTTAATATCTGTTTATTGTGAACATAATATGTGAAATGAGAAAATATAAGAAAAGCAATTTCTTATTTTTTAGCAGGTTTGGTCAGTTTTTATTTATTTAAATTTATTTTTAAATTTTAATTTGCATTCAATATTATTTTGTATTAGTTAGAGGTGTACAGCAAAGTGGTTAGACAATCATATACTTTACAAAGTGATCCCCCCAATATTTCCAGTATACACCCAGCACCATAGTTACTACAGTATTATTAACTATATTTCCTGTGCTATATTTTACATCCCTGTGACTATTTTGTAACTACCAATTTCAACTTCTTAATCCCCTCACTTTTTTCAGCCAGTTCACCAGCCCCACTCCCCTCTGGCAACCATCAGTCTGTTTTCTATATCTAAGTCTGTTTCTATTTTGTCTGTTTATTTTCTTTAGATTTCACATATAAATGAAATCATATGGTATTTATCTTTCTCTGACGGACTTATTTTACTTAGCATAATACCCTCTAGGTCCATTCATGCTGTTTTGCAAATGGTAAGGTTTTATTCTTTTTTTATGGCCAAGTAATATTCCATTGTATGTATGTATATACCACAGTTTTTTTATCTACTTGTCTACTGATGGGCACTTGTGTTGCTTTCATGTCTTGGCTATTGTGAATAATGCTGCAGTAAACATAAGGATATATATATCTTTTCACATTAATGTTTTGGGTTTCTTCAGATATATACACAGAAGTTGAATTGCTGGGTCTTAAGGCAGATCCATTTTAAAATTTTTGAGGACCCTCCATAATGTTTTCCATAATGACTGCACCAATCTGCATTTCCATCAACAGTATACTAGGGTTTCCTTTTCTCAACATTCTCGAAAAATTTGTTACTTGTTGATTTATTGATGATAGCCATTCTAACAGGTATGTGGTGATATCTCTTTCTGGAATTAATTTGCATTGCACAGATGATTAGTGACATGGAACATCTTTTCATATGTCTATTGGCCATCTGTATGTCTTCTTTGGAGAAGTGTCTATTCAGGTCCTGGGCCCACTTTTTAATCAAAGTGTTAGTTTTTTTGGCGTTGAATTCTTTATAAAATTTATATATTAACCCTGTATTGGATGTATCATTGGCAAATTTGTTTTCCCATTCAGTAGATTGTCTTTTCATTTTGTTGATGGTTTCCCTTGCTGTGCAAAAAATGTTTTAGTTTGATGTAGAGCCATTTGTTTTTTTCTTTTGTTTCTCTTGCCCAAGGAAATATATTAGAAAAAAAATATTGCTGTCAGAGATCTTACTGCTTATATTTCCTTCTAGAAGTTTATGTTTTGAGTCTTACATTTAAGCTTTTAATCCATTTTGAGGTTATTCTTGCATATGGTATAAGAAAGTGGTCTAGTTTTATTTTTTGCATGTATCTGTACAACATCCCCCAAATTATTTAGGAGAATGTGTTTACTGGTTTGTATGTTCTTGTTTCACTTGCCATATATCAATTGATGATATAAGCATGTGTTTATACCTGGGATCTCTAATCTGTTCCATTTGTCTACGTGTCTGTTTTATGTTGGTACCATCCTGTTTTGATTAATATAAGCTTGTAGTATAATTGATATCAGGTATCAAATGATACAAATGATACATTTGACTTTTTTTTTCTTGCTTGCTCAAGATTGCTGTGGCTATTTAAGGTCTTTTGTTGTTCCATGGAAATTTTTGGATCATTTCTTCTAGTTCTGTGGAAAATACCATTGATATTTTGATAGGAATTGTGTTGAATCTATAGATTGCTTTGGAAAGTATTGGCATTATAATGATGTTAATTTCTCCTATCCATGAACATGGTATAAGCTTCCATTTATTTGTGTCTTCTTCAAATTCTTTCTTTAATGTCTTATAATTTTCTGAGTACAGGTTTTTTATCTCCTTGGTTAATTCTCCCCCCAGATATTTTTTATGCATTTATAATTGGAATTGTTTTCTTAGTTTATCTTTCTGATAACACACTATTGATGTATAAAAATGCAACCATTTCTGAATATTTATTTTGTATCCTGCTATTCTACTATATTCATTTATCAGTTTCAGTAGTTTTCTGGTAGAATATTTAGGGTTCCCTCTCTATAGTATTATGTCATCTGCCAACAATTATACTTTTATTTCTTCCTTTCCAATTTGGACACCTTTTATTTCTTCTTATCAGATCACTGTGGCTAGGACTTCCAGTACTATGTTGAATAAGAGGGGTGAAAGCAGCCATCCCTGTCTTATTTCTGATATTAAGGGAAACAATTTCAGTTTTGCCCACTGAGTATGATGTTGGCTGTGTGTTTATCATATGTGGCCTTTATCTTATTGAGGTATGTTTCCTCTTTTTCCACTTTGCTGAGAGTTTTTATCGTAAATGGGTGCTGGAGCCCTAGCCCATTTGGCTCAGTAGTTAGAGCCTCAGCCCGTGGACTGAAGGGTCTCAGGTTCAGTTCCAGTCATGGACATGTATCTTGGTTGCAGGCTTGATTCCTGGCCCCAGCTGGGGCACATGCAGGAGGCAACCAATCAATGTGTCTCTCCCATCGATGTCTCTCTCTCTCTCTCTCTCTCTCTCTCTCTCTCTCTCTCTCTCTCTCTCTCTCTCTCTCTCTCCTTCCACTCTCTCTGAAAAGCAATGGAAAAAATATCCTCCGGTGAGAATTAAAAAAATAACAAGTAAGTAAATAAATAAATAAATAGGTGCTGGTTTTGTCAAATGCTTTTTCTGCATCTATTTATGATCATATGATTTACCCTTCATTTTATGTGCTGTATCACATTAATTGATTTGTGGATATTGAACTAACCTTGCATCCCAAGAATAAATTTCACCTGATCATGGTGTATGATCTTTTTAAGGTATTGCTGGATTCGGTTTGGTTATATTTTATTGAGGATTTTTGCATCTATGTTCATCAGGGATATTGGCCTGTATTTTTCTTTCTTTTTTTTTAAGTGTCTTTATCTGGTTTTGGAATCATGATAATGCTGTCCTCATAAAATGAGCTTGGAGGGCTTACCTCCTCTTGATTTTTTTGGAATAGTTGGATGAGAATAGGTTCTTTCAATGTTTGGTAAAATTCATCTTTGAAACTATCTGGTTCAGGACTTTTGTTTGTTGAGAGTTTTTGATTATTGTTTCTATTCTGTTGGTTGAAATGTGTCTGTTTAGATATTCTGTTTCTTCTTGATTCAGTAATGGGAGATGGTATGATTCTAGGAATTTATCTGTTTCTTCCAGATTGTCCAATTTGTTGGGATAAAACTGTTTGTAGTATTTTCTTGTAATCCTTCGTATTTCTGTGGTGCCAATTGTCACTTCTCCTTTTTCATTTCTGATTTTATTTATTTGGGTTGTCTCTCTTTTTTTCTTGATAAATCTGGTTCTATCAATCTTGTTTATCTTTTCAAAGGAGAAGCTCTGGGTTTCATTGAATTTTTGTTATTGTTTTTTAAGATTCCATTTCATTTATTTCTGCCATGATCTTTATTACTTCCTTTCTTTTAGTCACTTTGGGCTTTGTTTCTTCTTATTATTCTAATTCCTTTAGGTATGAGGTTAGACTTTTTCTTTGAGATGTTTCCTATTTCTTGAGGTGGCCTCTATTGCTCTGAATTTCCCTCTTAGGACTGCTTTCCTTATGTCCCAAAGATTTTGGGTAAGTTTATTTTTCCATTTGCATTTGTCCCAAGGTATCTTTTCACTTGTTCCTTGGTGTCATTATTAACCTATTCATTGTTTAGCAACATGTTTGTAGCCTCCATGTCTTTGTGTATTTTTATGTTTTTTTCCTGGTAATTGATTTCTAGTTTAATACCATTGTGGCTGGAGAAGGTGCTGGAGAGGATTTCAATTTTTTTTAAATTATTGAGACTTGTTTTATGTTTTAACTTGTGGTGTGTCCTGGAAAATGTCCCATGTGCACTTGAAAAGAATGTATATTCTGCTGCTTTGGGATAAAATACTTTGAAAATAGCAATTAAATTCATCTGATTTAATGTTTAATTTAAGGCTGCTATTTCCTTATTGATTTTTCATCTGAAAGATCTATCCATTGATGTCAATGGGGTGTTAAAATCCCCTACTATGACTGTATTACTGTCAATCTCTTCCTTTATGTCCATCAATATTTGCTTTACATATTTAGGTGTCCCTATGTTGCTGCATAAATGCTTACGAGGGTTATATCCTGCTGTTAAATTGATCCATTTTTCATTATATAATGCCCTTCTTTGTCTCTTATTATAGCTTTTGTTTTAAAGTCTATTTTTTCAGAAATAAACATTGCTACCCCAGCTTTTTTCTGAGGAAACTACCTTTTTAATATGCCAGTCACTGTACCTCTTTAACTTGTTTTATCTTTACAACAACCAAGAGAAGTATTATATACATTTTATATTCTAGGAAATGGGTTCAGAGAGGTTAAGTAATTTGCCTAAGGTGTCAGAACTAATAATTAATCAAGTCAGAACTTAAACTCTTTTATGTCTGAATAAAATAGAAGAAAAGTGGTTATTACTAGTCTCCATAAGTGTTTTCTCTTTCATGTGTCTACTCTAAGAAATGTCTAGGTTGTTAAGAAAGCCAGCCTTTCCTACGTATAAACTTGCTTCTTTTTACTTAAATGAGTAAGGAGGGGGAGACAGAGAAAGAGAGAGAGAGTGAGAGAGAGAGAGATTGTGAGGAAAGGTATACTATATACCAGCTCTCTATTGAGTCACTCTAAATTACTGTCTCTGAATAAATAAAAACTTAGATTTTGGTAAACCTTATATTTTATGTTTGTTTCAACTCACAGTAAAAACTTGACTTTTCTCTAAAAAGGGAGGCATTAATCTCAATAATGTGCAGCAATTTGCCTGAAATTCTGCTCCATGACAAAATATCTCTGGTCTCCAAGAGATCAAGTAGTTAGAAAGACACAATGGTGAAAAACTGTCTTAGGAAAGATTTACAGAGTTTTGAGTTTAAAGGATTTTCCTTCACTCTTCTGATTCCTAACTTAGTATTGTGTGTGTTAAATGATTAGTTTTGATAATCTACATTAACCTAGTCCAGTGCTTTATCTTTCAGAGCTGACGTTATTTAACAATTTTTTACATATTATTATAAAACACCAAACAAGAGTTCAGAACACTACTCTTTACTCTCTGTGTTTGCTTCAAGCTCCTAAAATTCATAATCAGTCTTTGACTCACTTCTTTGCTTCCCTGATATTGCTGCATTTTAAAGGAAAGGGGCAATATATTTGAGGGAATAGCCAGTGGAAGCATTTATGGAACGATAGTAAATGCTTGGGGAGTGTGAGTTAAGGATGGTAGATGGGGGTCAGCAGACCGATGGAGTGGAGAGTGCATGCCTATAATACAGTTGCCTAAGTTATCATTCTCACTTCCATGTATCAGACCTGCAACTAGCACATAAAATACATGGATATTCATATTTTCTTTTATTTCATTGTGGTTTGGGTTGTGAGTTGTAAAACTTGGTTGATATTCACTATATCTATCTTACCCTAGTTTAATATTGTGAAAGACAGAGCCTATGAATGATGTTCTTTGGTGCTATATTTGGCCAAAATGTACCTCGTAAATTTTGCCTGACTTTCTAGTTTAAAATATGGAGTGATTTGAATTGCATATATATTTCAGGTTCCAAGTAACAAAATCTTCGAAAGGGGGTCCAACAAACATGAATGCTATGAGTTGTAGGAAACTTTTTCCTTAGTGTTAAGTTCCAACGAAGGATGCAAAAAAAGATGGAAGTGGTAATGTGAAGAGCCATACTATACAGCCCAGATGAGTGAGAAGATTAATAATTGAGAGGCTGTCATTTCAGTAAGGGATTTTAAAGACCAGGAAATGTGAAATTCTGATCATTAATTCAATAGATATTTATTTATGGCATATTTTATGCTGAAAACACATCCAGTTTCTGCTTTGCAACAAAAACAAACTTGATTTCTCTTCTTAAGTAGCACACATTCCAGTAGAGGATGTGGAAAATAAACTAATAAACAGATGCATAATACAATGTCATGAAGTGATAAGTGCTATGAGCGGGGGAAAAAGCAAACTAAGGGGATAAAAGGTGATAGAGGAGAGGGGAAGGTGAATTATATGAGATAGTGTTCATGGAAAACCTTAATGATCAAGTCACATGTAAACAGAAACCTAAATGATAGGAAGGAAGCCCAATGAAGACTTGGCTGAAGAGATTTACCAGCATACAAACAAGCTTGTGTTCCCTGAGGAGCAGAAAGGTGACTGAGCAAGGGAGACAGACACTGGTGAAGCTAGATAGGAAGTCAGGACCAGATCCTATACAGGCCTTGTTAACACATGCAGATTTTTTCCTAAATTCTATGGGAAAAGACAATCAGTCCATATCGTAAACCTGGGTAACCTAATTGAATTGATATGATAGCTACCTGAATAGGATTTTGCTTATTAATCTATATTAACAAAAGTATGGGAACTTTTATAAAGAGTAAGTTCCCTAAACTTCATTTTCTCTCAAGCTTTGTTGAGAAATAATTAACATATGATATCATGTAAATTTATGGTCTACAACATGATGATTTGATATACATATATATACACATATATGGTGAAGTAATTACCACAGTAAGGTTAATTAGCACATCCATCACCTCACATAACAACTATAGTTTTGAGAATTAAATTCCACCATCTTAACAACTCTCAAGCATATAATACAGTGCTGTTAACTACAGTCACCATGGTCTTAGATCCCCAGAACTTACCCATCTTATAACTAGAAATTTTTAGCTTTTAACCAACATCCCTTCTTTCCCCTCACTGCCCACTCAGCCTCTGGGAACTACTATTCTATTATTTCTATAAGTCAACTATTTTTTTTAGATCCCACATATAAATGAGATCATACTTAGCACAGCACCCTCAAAGTCCATTTTTGTTGTTGCAAGTAACAGGATTTCCTTTTTTATGGCTGATTAATATTACATTTTCTTTACCCATTCATCCATTGATGGACACTTAGGTTGTTGCCACGTCTTTGCTGTTGTGACTAACGCTGCAGTGGACATGGGAGTGCAGCTCTCTCTTTGAGACCCTGGTTTCAATGTCTTTGGATAAATATTCAGAAGAGGGATTACTAGATCACATGGTTGTTCTATTTTAAAATTTTTGAGAAACCTCCATGCCATTTTCCATAGTGGCTGCACCAATTTACATTCTCACCAGCAGTGCACAAATGTTACATTTTCTCCACACTCTTGCCAATATTTGTTATCTCTTACCTTTTTTATTATATCAATTCCAAAAGCTAAGAGGTGATATCTCATTGCAGTGTTAGTTTGCATCTCCCTGATGATTAGTGATGTCCAGTACCTTTTAGGTACCTGTTGAATATTTGATAGCTTCTTTGGGAAAAAGATCTTTTTAGTTCCTCTGTCCATTTTTAAATTGGGTTATTTGGTGTGTGTGTGTGTGTGTGTGTGTGTGTGTGTGTGTGTGTGTGCTTTGCTATCGAGCTGTGTAAGTCTCCTATGTTTTAGATATTAACCCTTTATGAGGTAGATGGTTTTAAAAGGTTTGCCTCTTTATTTTGATTGCTGTGCAGGAGCTTTTTAGTTTGATGTAATACCACTTACTGATTTTTGCTTTTGTTTCCTGTGTTTTGGGTATGATACTCAAAAAAATTGTTGCCCAGACTGATGCCAAAGATATTTTTTCCTCATGTTTTCTTCTAGGAGTTTTATAGTTTCAGATCTTCTATTTAGATTTTTAATCTATTTTGGGTAAAGTTTTGTGAGTGGTATAAAATAGAGATCTAATTTCATTGTTTTATATGTGGCTGGTCAGTGTTGCCTACACCATTTATTGAGAAAACTATTCTTTTCCCAAGAAGTTGTGTATTCTTGACTCCCTTGTCAAATATTAATTGACGGTGCATGCATGGGTTTATTTGTAGACTCTGGATTCTGTTCCATTAGTCTACAATAGAGTAACTTTTTTTTTTTTTTCTCAAAGCCAAGGAATTAATTTAAAAAGACTATTTATACCATCAATGTTCTTATCTAAAGTGGAAGATATTATAATGTCTTTTTTTTTTTTTTTTTTTTGCCTGATATGTGCTCTATTTTGGCATCTGATGCTGGTTGCTGTAATTGGAGAAGAAAAGCTGTGTAATGACTTACAGTGTTGGGTTTTTTTTATTGGGCCATTCTTAAGTATGAAAAAGAGAGGGGGGAAAAACCAGACATATAAAGCTCCCGAAGAAAATAATCATTATCAAGTTTTGCAAATTTGAAAACTTTACTGTTGTGGGTCACATAAGTTTGGCTATCTCACCTTCAAAAATGAGAGCTAGCATTTCTTAATCACTCAGAATTTAATGCTAAAATCCCTCGTAATTCCTGAATAGCTTTTAAATGTGTTGGATCTTAAAAGGTACAATTAAAACTTATTAATTTCTGTCTTTGTCTACTGCTGCTGAGTCATGGGAAGAAAGAAAGATATTTTTCTTTAATCAGTGAAAGTATTTGCTAGGTTTAAATAGAAATTGTTCCTTTATATATTAAAAAAAAAAAAACAACACAGCACACACCCTCATATCTCTTCGGATCAAGGGATGATGAGTTACAGTCAAATACAATTTTAAACATTTAACCTAAAAAAGTCAATGAAGAGATTCATTGATCTCATAAAAATGACATCACAAAACAGCAAAGCTTGAAGCGAGGGTGGAAACCTCTGAGGTAGCTCTGATTCCATTTACTATCATGCCTAATATGCACACATACTAAGATATCATTGTGGCCATTTTATGTCCTCACTTTTCCATGTCGTGAATCTCCTCTTTTGGAATTTTCTACTTTTTCCCATTGATTGTGGGAAATGAGAATTATTAAAATGACTCAGACATACTGATTAACATTTTGTTTTTTTCTGTTACTTACCAAACATGACAGGTTGAGATTCCTTTTCAAAAATGACTGTTTTGAAACTGTTATTTATCTCAAAATATTTATTGATTTACAAATACTCACTGAGTGTCAGGTAATTTTAAAGTTTCCTATTGGAGACACTATTGGAAGAAAAGTCCATTCCTTTCTCCAACTTCCTGCCAGGGTCAAATATTTTGGCCAGATAAGAATACCATGGCATTTGATTTTATTGGGAAATCATAACTTTCAAGCTGATCATGTACTTTTGGGGAGGAGAGATGTATTAGAAACCTCGTAGGCACCTTGTTAGATCTTGGACTCATCTGCCTCCAGGGCCTATGGACACTTTTTCACCCTACCCACAGCTTTGGTGACCAAATCCAAGTGACAACTACCCACTATCATGCGAGAACAACCTAATACTTCCCTCATCCTCGGATCACTCGTTCCTAAATTCCTGCTCCAGGAATCTGCCATGGGAGTGAGGCATGAGGTGCCACAGGACCCCATCAGGGGCTGCGTGGCACGGACTGTAGCACAAGGAACTAAATGCCCCTTGGAGTGACATTATGCCAATGAGCGACAGGAACCAGCGCATGAATTCCTCTTCTTTTTTGCCACTACACAGCCCTGTGATGCAATAGTTTATATGAGTTTTCAGAAGATGGAAGTAAAAGATTAAGCAATCAGTTGGGCTTGACGCCCATCAATGGATATCCTCTTATATTACTCTTAATTAATACATCAGCTCATAATTACTCTTCTTAGTCTCTGACTTCATTTCCCTTGGCTCTCATCCCTGCTCCCATGAAATTGTACTTTCTAAAACTTTAACAACACAGTACCTTTCTGTCAGACTTTACTTTCTGGGAGCCCAGGATAAGAAAGGGTATTGAAGCAAAAGCAATCAGACCTAATTTTTTTTTTTTTTTCTTAAGAGCTGCAATCTGACACAGACTCCTAATTTTCCTGCAAATTAGATGAGCATCTGTGGTAGTAATTAGGGTTGTTCATAAATATTCCAGATCTCATCATTCTTGGCACATTGTGGAATTGCACTTCCCAGTGCTATTGAAATGTGAGCTGAACCTACAGTGTCTTTTCAAGACAGAAACTTTGATAGCTTTCATAGCCAGGGTGTGATTTTCCATATTTCCTTTCCCCCTGTTGAAATAAAAATCTCTGCCACTATGATTCATCGTGACTTCTTTTCACCAGCTTGGGAAATCACTAGTTCAAGCTACTAGATCCATTTCCATATATGTCTTATACAGAGAACATTGGCATAGGGCTGGCATGAGGGAAGAGTTTCTCAGTCACTCTGAAATAGGCTTTGAAACTGCTCTGTATTCTTTCACAAATTATTGACATTAAAACTTCAATTAAAAGGAAAACTCAAAATTAGATTGTTTTTGGACATGTCTTGATTTCCAATAGCAAGAAAACTTATACGATAAAAACACATGTAATAAAGAACAGTTTCTTTGGGAGATGAAATTGTCAGATCTCATGAGTGCATTCAGATGAATAAAATCATATATACTGGCAATGAAATTAATAAAAAGCTTCCTTCTGTGGGAGAATTGGTCCCATTTAAAATCTTTTTAAAAAATTATTTATTTCATTGATTGATTGATTTTTTTAGAGAGAGAGGAAGGGGATAGAGAGAGAGAAATATTGACTGATTCTTGGATGTGTCCTGACCGGGGATCGAACCCGAAGCCTTGGCATACATAGCACATCGTTGCTTAACCAACTGAGCTACTCAGCCAGGGCTCCCACTTAAAATCTTATAAAAGGCTTAAAGAATCTGATATAAGATTTAATGTCTTCATTTAGCAAAAACACTTGTTTTATCTCATGTTCATTAGTGCTGATATTAATTTTTGACCTACATACAATTAATCAACTCAAGATTTAATCTCCTTTGGCTTCCTCTGCCCTTGAAAATCACCTCTTCTTAGCTTCCAGGCAGTTTAAGAGCACAATACAACTTCCTTAAAAGAAAAGTAATAACAAATATCTACATAGTGCTTACTGTGTTCCAGGCACTATCCTAACTACTCTTTAATACAATCTTGTGAGTTTGGTATTAATGTTATATCCATTCCCATTTTATAGTTGGAGAAACTGAGGCTTAGGAACTTTGAGTCTCTTGTCCAAGGTCAAGAAATGAAACAGCCAAGTTTGAAACTTAGGCAATGTCTTCTGAAACCATATCTGTGGAACTTAACCCTTGGATTAAGTACCCAAGTTTCCAAAGGAAAAGCCAGAGGGAGCAGAGTGTGTGACTAGTAAGAAATCTATTTCTGGGAATGCAAGCTAAATGCCTTAACGGCCAGGCATATAAGTGGGAAGACTGGTGCAGGATAGTAGAGAGCTGTGGGGCTGTGATAATCTGAAGACTCTATGTCCTGTCTAACTTCAGCCAAAAGAAACATAGTTTTCCATCTTGGCTTTTTGTCTTCCAAGAGTTGTCTTTTCTTTCAGTTAATACCCACATTGTTGTCTTTAAGTGCATTCAGTCTACTTAAAAGTAGAGAAGCACCAAATACCATAATTTTGCAGCGTTCCTTTTAAAACAAAAACTGCACACATTTAATGTACATAATTTGATAATTTTGGACATATATGTATACACATGGTACCATCATCAAAATCATCACTCCAAATGTTTCCTTGTGTCTCTTTGTGTGTCTCTGTGTGTGTTAAGGACACTTAACATGCCATCTACCCTCTTAAAAAATTTTGAAGTGTACAACACTGTATGGTTAACTATAAGCACTATGTTGTACAGCAGATTTCTGGAACTTACTCATCTTGTATGAATGTAACTTTATACTCATTGAAAAACAACTCCCCATTTCTCCCTCCTCCCATGCCCTGGTAACCACCATTCTATTTTATACTTCCTTGAGTTTTACTATTTTAGGTACCTCATATAAATAGAATCAGAGAGTATTTGTCTTTTAGTAACTGGCTTATTTAACTTAGCGCATTGTCTCCTAGATTCATCCACAGTGTTGCAAATGGTAGGAGTCCCTTCCTTTTTAAGAACGATTAATAGCCCATTGTATGTATGTACCACATTTTCTTTATTCATTTGTCTGTTGATGAACATTTGGGTTCCTTCCATATCTTGGCTCTTGTGAATAATGCTGTAGTGAACATGGGAGTGTGGATTTCTCTTCAATATGCTTGTTTCAATTATTTTAAATATATACCCAGGAGTGGAATTGGTAGATTATATGGTAGTTCTATGTCTAAAATTTTGAGAAGCCGATCTCCACAGTGGCCGCACAATTTTACATTCCCACCAACAGTGTACAAAAGTTTCAATTGTTTACATCCTGGCCCTTATAACCCCAGAGAAACACTGATTTAACTACTGTATCTAGGCCACAATGCCTCAGATAGAGCCCCAGAATCAACGTAACGTGTTGCAGCATCCAAGAAGAGTACAGAACCAAGAGGGGCCTCCTTGAAATGTCTGTATATGAAGAACAGTTTTACTTTGCCTGTGTGCCCCTTTCCCAAGCTGGCAAAGCTCAGCACTGAGAGAGAGCCCCTTAGCTGTGATTTCTCCCTTAGGGAAAGGAGAGAGTGAGGAGTCCATCCGGTGCAATGCTCCAGTTTAATTCCTTCAAGGTGGCCTCAAGATTGATAGAAACTGGAGTTAGAATCTGTCAGTAGGAACCTCTCATGGAATGAATGTTAACCTCTGTCTGACGTGTGCATGTGTGTGTTCTGCTCAGTATATCAGAAGCAAGTACCCGTTTCTTTGTATCTGAAGGCCTATGTCTGATTGTTCTTGCTTCTAATGGAAGTTAACAATGAAGTCACAGTAGTTTTTTGGGTTTTTTCCCCCCTATAGTTGAATGCGACTTTAATTAATGATTTTTAGTCATCCGTAGGTGGCTCATAGAACATTGATTAGCACTTTTTGTCTTTCTCTTCTGTCCCTCAGTAAAGTTTTCTCCAATTCATTTAAGAAAGGAAACCATGAATTATTCAAAACTAAGTGCACTAATTTGATCAACCTTTTCAAATAACCCTGGGTCAATTGAAATTTGACTTATGGGGCAACTGTCTATAGAAAGTCACACAGAAGCATCTACATTGCAATTTTCTCCACTGTCATATCAATGGGCCATAACCCCATGGAAAAAGTTTAACCCCTCGAGGTGAGAAGGATGTTAAGTATCTGTGCCCATTCATTCCAAAAAATAGCGCCAATCGATATAGGTTAGAAACTGGACAGGCTTATTTCTCACAGGTCACAACACATCATCACATAGTAATAGATTCTGGTTACGACTTATTTGGTATGGATTTGAACAAATGGCTCAGAGCTTAATGAATATTTCTCATTAACTATCCTTTCTCTTGCCTTCTTTAGAAAAGCAACCTAGCACACTTCTGTTCAAAATGTTATGTCATATTTACACACAGCTTTACTTGTCATATAATAATCACCCAGGCAAGAAATGCTGTACATTTTCCATGTTACACATTGAGTAAGAGTCTTTTTTGTTCAGGTCATTCGATAGTTTAGCATAGCCTGGAAAACAAAATAAGGATTGGTTTTAATTGTGACACTCTATGTTCCACAGCAAAAGCTAATGTTATATCAAATGGTTTAGAAAAATTGAAGATATTTTGTATAAATGCTTTCTCTTTAGAACACCTCAAGGCATGTACGTAAATTTTGTAGAAAAATAGCAATTTCTGCCTAAATAGCAAGACAGTGTTTGACATGCCTTCCTTTGTGTGGGTGGTATGTTGTGGACTGCCTGCTAAAATAATCAAGAAAAATGTAATCATTGGAGGTTGTAATTATGTGATGCTTTCTGGAGCAATTTAATTTTTTTCAACCTGAACCCTAAGTTAGAGATCCCAGGGAGTTAACAGTTTAAATATATCGATCATGAATTGAAACAAAAATATATTCTCATATTAGTTTTCACCATAAATCAATTATTACCTTAAGTGATTTTCAACTGATTATTTGATTTTAGTTAAAAAAATAATGAGTGCAATGCACCTACCAATAGATATATTTATCTTATCCTCAGAACAATTAAGAAGTGTTAGCAAGAACAGGAAAGCACAGAAACCTGTTGCAGAGATACACTAATTGAAATAATTGAGACGAACAAAGGTCTCAGACATTCTCCAGCCCCACTTGGTGAGTCCGTGGTATCACGAAAGCTAAGAAGCACAGCTTTTGATTCCTAGCCCTGTCCCCTGTGTATTTAGTCACTCTCTCTGTTACTCCTACTACGTTTCATCAACATTTCAGTTACTTGATAAAAATGGTTTCCTTAATAATTAAATTTTTGTTTTCTAATGGCCATACCTGACTTTTTAAAGAACTAAAACAACCATTAGAACAAGAACCAACTGGTCAGAATGTATGCAAATAATTTAAAGAGCTAGTCTGATGTAAATGACCTTGACTCTCCAATGTGAGAGACATGTGAAAAAATTAATAAGATTACGAGAAGTTACACTGAAAAGTAAATGTATTTGAAAAGTTGGAACATGGAAAGAAGTGAAAGAAGTTGAAATCATTTAAACAGAAATTTAAAAGTTATGAGATATATAGTTTAATAAGTTTGCAAGAACAGGAATGGTGCATTTTAAAGCTGATGATCCACTAACATGCTTTGATTTCCTGGAGGCTGAAGGACAATAAAATTCAGAATTAAGAAATAAAGGTATTAGGTTAACCAATAAAAATTGATTGATCTCTCATTTTGTAGTACACAGAATTTTAAGATGGGCCTCCAAATTCCTGCCCTCTGGTGTCCTCTTGCATATGGGTAGAACCAATGAATACAATGAGATATTGTTCTCTTGATTATATCGCATTATATGGTAAAAGGGATATTTCAGGTGAATTAAATTCCCCAATTAGTTGATCTTAAGATAGGTTGATTATTCAGATGTGCCTGATTTAATCACATGAGCCCTTTAAAATTGGGTCTAGAGTGCAGAGTGAATTCAGATATTTGAAGCATGAAAAGGATTTAGATGGAGAGAGTCATGTAGCAAGAAGTGTGAATGACCATCACGAGCTGAGAGTGGTCCCTGACTGATAGCCAGTAAAGAATGGAGCCCTCAGTCCTTCAACCGCCAGGAACGGAATTCTGCCAGTAAGAATGAGCATGGCAGGGGCTTTTTCTTTACATCTCCCATATAGGAACTCAGCCTGGACAACACCTTGATTTCAGGCCATACCCATGAAAACTGTGAGATAATAAATTTTTGTTGTTTTAAATTGCTTAGTTTGTGGTTATTATGCAGAAAAAGAACACTAATACACACAGTGTATGTAGTAGTGAAATTACTTAGAATGCATATTAAACTGCCTGCCATCTAATAGGAGAAACAACAGGACAGACATCTATCAGATTAACTGAAATAACAGGGTTGCAATTGCTCTATTATGGGAAATGGTGGCAATTCCCCTGGTAACGTTTACCAGGAGAATGACTAGACATATCTGTTTGCATTAGTTTAGTAAAAGCTTGTCTGCAAAACAGGGCTAGAGTGAGGACTTTTCAGCCATAAAACTTTAAAAATCGGTTCATAGAATTTACATTGACCACATATGCATTTTTCAACCCTGGGGGGGGGGGGGAGTTACTCCTAAACAAAATTGTTCTGTGTTAAATTGTTCTCCATTGGCCCTCAAGATGAACTCTTCTCTGTCCTGTTCTGTGCCTTGAGAGGCTGACACTAACTAACTATCCCCTTGGATCCCTTGCTCTCTAGTTTCTATGGGCTTCAATCCTCAATGGGAGCCAAAAGCAAGGGATGGGAGGGAAGAGGGAGATTGCAGTCAAGGCATTTCTGTGCTTATGTCCTGCCTCAGCCTCACTTCTCAGGGAGCAGCTGTGTTCCCCTACTACTCTGTCTCCAACTAGGCAGTTCCTCCTTACTCCATGGCTCCAGCTTTTAGTTTGTTCAGATAACACTATATAGAACCTAGAAGTGGCCAGCTTTCCACTCTTATTAGAGTTGGAGTGGTCTCACCATTTGTTGTTCACTTAAGTGTGTGCTCTTGTTGCCGCAGAATCAATTTCCTCCCTCGCTCGTGGGAATGGGGTGGCTCTTGGGGTACTGCCGAAATAAGCATTTTCAGTAGCCCCCCCCCCAGGAGAATGAGATGTGGTAAAAGAGTTTATTTGTGTGGAGTTATATTCCTTGGGTTGCAAAGCCCCCTGCCCCTTAAGCCTGTCCTGAAAGAGGTGCAGCTGGGGTTCCAGGAGAGCCAAAAGCAAAGCCAGTGTCCAGAGCTTCCATTCCCTGCTGCAGCCGGGCCCAGTTCAGGATTCATGCTAATTAAAGTCCATTAGTCCACTGTGTGGAGCCCCACATGGCCGTGGGCTATGTGGGCGCAGGGGAGCCCATCCCCTGCAATAGGAGTCACAGGAAACTGGCACGTGAGAGAGTAAGACCAAGAGAAAGTAAAAACCAAGAGAATATAGGCTCCTTTGTTCAGAAATTTAAATATTCAGGTTTCATGTGTTTGCAGTGGCCATGCCTATTCTGGCCACTGACCTACTTCCAGGTGTGACAGACAGGTAGGCACTTTCCCATGTCACTCAGACCTTACTTGTCACGCATCCAAACTGCCTTTGTCCAGTCCCTTCCCCCCGTGACCTGAGGGGAACAGACTTGGAGAGTGTTAAATTAGCAAAGCTGTATAAATGATATTCTATATTATCTAGTCTTCCCTTTACTCCTTTCCTGTTAGTGATAGCCAGGTTATTATAACGGTGTTACTATGAGCTAAATGTTTGTATCTCTCCAAAATTCATATGTTGAAACACTAACACCCAATGAGATCGTGTTTCAAGGTAGGATCTTTGTGAGGTAATAGGGTTTAGATTAGGTCATGAAGTTAGGTCACTCGTAAGATTAGTGCCCTTATAGGAATCCACGGGTACCCAATGAGGAAAGGTCATGTGCACACACTGCCAGATGGCCCCTGCCTGTAAACCAAGGGAAGGCCTCAGAAAGAAACCTACCTTGCAGGTACCTGGATCTTGGACTTCTAGCCTCCAAAACTGTGAGAAATAAATTTCTGTTGTTTAGCCACCAAGCCTATGGTATTTTGTTATGGCAGACTGAGCTGACAAGACACTCTGCATACACATTTATAAATAGTAACCTCTTTAAAATACATTTATGTAAGCCATCTGAATAAATCCTGTTCCCTACCAGGATCCTGAGTGGAGCGCCATCCAGGACAGCTGTTGGCTAATTTTGTCTTTTGAAAACTTGTACCTAGGCCTTTTGTAAGGCTAGAAGTTAAAACATATCAAGAGTTTTGATCTTCAATGCTGTGTCCTCAGGTGACAGTAGCAGTAGGTGGATGGAGATTGATGTTGATATGTTTGCGTTGGCAAGGCTGGCCTTCAAGAACTGCTTAATTTCATTCATGTGGAGGAAGCTTTACCAGCTACATCCATATGGTGGCACTTCTCTAAGTCAAATGCTGGTATAACTGCTGGTAAAACTGATTCTGAGATTCAACATTAGAAAGCTATTTTCATTTTAAGCTAAGCTACATTCTCCAGTTAGCTTTTAAAATAAATTAAAGTGATGAAGAAGGTTGCTATTTATTTGGGCTGCCCATGGACCACAAGGGTCCCTTTGCCTGATAACTGCCATCATCTGGCGGCAGTTATCAGGCAAAGGGACCAAATGATGTTTGATATTTTTCTTTCTTTCTTATAAGCCCCTTTCCAAATGATCAAATGTGTCTATTTGAGGAGCTATATATGCAGATAACTGCAAGAAGAAACTTCTTACATGCTTTTAAAATAATCATTTTTCCATAAAAATAGTTTCTTTTTTAATAACAAAGATGTGATATTTAGTTAAACTGGAAGCAATGAACTATTCAATCAAGATGGAAGCAATGAACTAGTCAATCAAGAAGTAAAGAAATACAAAGATATAGGAATAATTACGCAGTTCTAATTATGAACTTTAAAAAGGACATTTAAACAGATCACTAGATTTTCAAATGACAATGTGCAGCGATTTCCCAACAGGAAGTGATAGGCCGGGCAGATAGTAGAAAACATAGGAAAGAATTGTTGAGAGAGGGGATCCTTCTTTAGCCCAAATTTCACAGTTCCTGGCCTGGTAATTGCTTTAATTTTTTAGGGTATAATTTGGGGGAAATCTTAAGAGCAGGTAAATTATCTTATTTTTACTATTTAACTTCCAGGGATCAATTTTCTTGCTTACTTCCAACAATCCCACTTTTTAGAATAATTAAATTTTATGGAATTATCACTTGCTTCTTATAGGCTGGTGACATTTTCCTTCCCATCTATAGACATTATTATTATTATTATTATTATTATTATTATTCCTCACCCAAGGAGTGAGGATTTTTTTCCATTGAATTTTTTTTTTTTTTTTTTAGAGAGAATGGAAGGGACGGGGGAGGAGAGGGAGAGGGAGGAAGAGAGACACACACACATACACACACACACACACACATCGATGTGAGAGAGATACATGGGTTGGTTGCCTCCCCCATGCACCCCACACCCCTACTGGAGATGGGGCTCGAACCTGCAACTCGGGTACCTGCCCTTGAACAGGCAACGAACCTGAAGCAGTGACCCTCTGATACACATGCCCACCCTCCAACCACTGAGGCACGCCGGCCAGGGCCTGTAGACAGTCTGATTTTTGACACTCTGAACACTTCTAACCCAGTTAGTTATAACTTTCTCTGGTGTCTAATTTTCTGTAATGTTCCCTTTAAACTTTTGACCCTGTTTGGGAATGGTGGTGCTCATATTAAGTACAGAATTTGATAATCACAGTGTAGCATTCAGATATTTTTGTTACTACTCATTGCATCAGTCTATTGCTTGAGGCTTTTTTTCCTCTAATGTGGATCATAGAAAGTCTGTGCCATATTATATCTCGTTTTGAACTGCAGAACTGAGAATGTATCATTATGTGCTGAAATTCTTGGACTCTTCTCCTGAAACCTATTCCATTTCATCTCACAACTGCATTTATTATACAGTAATGTAATTACATACATCATTCTTATGGGGATTTAAAATGTTCACTTCAAGTGTCTGGAAGCAGGAGGCATTCTCACCAGGTTTTAAAAATAGATGGGGGGAAAAATAGCGGGAATTACCAGCTTCTGAACATTGTATACCAATTTAGGGCATAGATTCTATGCCTAAATGACACTAAGACTTTACTGGAAGGACAGTCAAAAACTGAACTTTTGTTAGAGCGCCTTTAGCAGAGGGTTTGGATGGCCTTTTGCAATTTTTATCACAGAACATTGCCTATGTCCTTAGAGACTTGTAGCATTTAGAACCACTTTTATTTTGCTATCCTGTCTAATAATCTAAAGAATTTATGACAATTACAGAGGGTTTTGCATCCCAAAGAGCTTTACAAACTACACATGTGTAAGAATTACTTACTGCAACACTGGAAGTCATCTTGCCCCGGGGAATGAGTCTAGGGAATCTTTCAAGACCACAACTAGCCAGATCTTTGAGTTTATGACTCATTCTAAAGGGAAAAGCGGCATATAGTTTAATTTTAAAACAGTTTGACTCTATACTGTGCAGAAAGAGAAAGGCCACATGTTCAAACTGGACTACAGCATCTATAATATATTTTTGGAGATGGCAAGTCAGCTTTCCCTTTGCATAGCAGAGTTTTGTGTAAACCTTAGGATGGATACGGCAAGACTTCATGCACCTTCTCTGAGACACTTGCTTCAGCAGATCATATTTCTATATGAGCTTTTTCTTTCCCTAAGGCCCAGTCTCATTTGGGGAATCAGGTGGCGAACTAGTCACCAAAGGTCATGTTCCAGCTTTACTACCAACTATCTTTAATTTCGGCCCTCACCTTCACTTCACCCCCTTGCATTGCAATTGAATTGTAAATAATAAAATCATAAAATTAGGAGAAATGTTAGTAACAATTACAGCTGTCATTTACTGAGTACCTTCTATTTGTTAAGATAATACTAGCTGCTGTAATAAATAAATTTAAAATTCTGATGGCTTCACACAATAGAATTTATTACTCTTGTACTGTTCAATAGGGGAAGGAAGTGGGGTGTTCCTGATCTAGTAATTAAAGCCCCAGGTTGTTGGAAGCTCTGAAGTCTTCAACAAATGGCATCGCCTTCCATCTAACAGATTCAGGGAGAGTGGGAGATTTTTGCAGGAGATTTTTATAGGCCAGATCTGAAATTAGCATACAACACATTACAGTGGGCACAACTCTGTAAAATTACTACCCTTAAATGTAATTGAGGTTGAGAAATGCAGACTAGCTCTGTACGAAGGAAGATAGCGAAAGGGTATTTGGTGAATAGATATCCTATCTCTGTGATACCTAATATGTACCAGGCATGTGTGAAGGAGTGATTTTACTTACATTATATTATTTAATTCTCACAGAATCTGTGCAAGGTTGGTGTTGTTATTTAACAGATGACAAAATTATAGCTCAAACTAGTGGTGCGATTGACCCCAAAGTAATTTAGCTTATAAATGTCTGAGCTGGGATTTATACCCAGGTCTGATGCCAAAACCATTAAATCATCAGGTCTAATTTACCCATGCTCAGTTAAAAACAAAAACAAAATACATATCACGGGGTCAATGCTGAAAAAAAAGAGGACATCTTTAATACTTTCAACAATAAAGATAAATTTTAAAACAAACAAACATATCTAAGCCTATTATCATCTTTTATGTCCTTCAGGATGGAGTCTTACAACTTTCTTTGATAGCCCATTCCATTGTCTTTTCATTTTAAGATATTTTCCTATGTCTTATATAAACACATTTGGAATTACTTATTTTAGAACATTTGGAAAAATTCACAGAAGAAAATATAAATCTCTCACAATTCTACTACCTAACAATAACTACTATTAACCTACACTCATATTTCTGGGAATTTAAATATATTTTGTTATACAAAACTAAATTTTACTATACGTATTTCATTTCAACATGCTCCTTTTGAAAGCTAAAGAGCTTACTGTGGAAAAAGTATCCATTTTATTACGTACTTTTCCAAAGTATCACTTTTTCTTAATTATAAGAAAATGAGTTTTATTACATCGTTCCTCTTATTATAAAATGTTTTTTTATGTCTAAAATAATGACCACAAAATTTTTCACTCTTATCTTGTGTGCTATAATTTACTTATTCAATCAATAGCTTCTGAATATTTTTTTTTTTAAATATATCTTTATTGATTTCAGAGAGAGGAAAGGAGAGGGAGAGAGAGAGATAGAAACATCAATGATGAGAGAGTCATTGATCGAGCCCGCAACCCGGGCCTGTGCCCTGACCGGGAATCGAACCCCGATCGCCTGGATCCCAGGTCGACACTTAACCGCTGAGCCCCGCCCGGCCGGGCAACTTCTGAATATTTCAGCTGTGTCTAACATTTTGAAATCTTTTTAAAAAGATGCTGCTAATAAAACACTAAATAACTACATATATATTTTGTCTTATTTTGAAGATGAGCGCCATATCTGGTCCGTTTTAGGTCTTTATTATTTCTCAAAGATCAGCACGTTATTTGTGTATGGGTCTCAGATATGGTCAGACCTAAGGTAGTATTGTTAAAAGTCTTTTGGGCACCCGAGGAAATCGGCTATTAATCAAGAGTCATTTTTACTACAATGAGGCATGGACCACTGGACTAGTTGGGAGAATTTCTATGGAAAATACAGAAGGAAAGATGCCTTTTGTTTTACCAGTTTGATGCCATGCGGCCTCGTACAATAGGGCAGTAACACTAACTTGCCGTGGGTGGGAGGGGCTAATTGATTTTGCCGCCACCCATGAGGCCACGTAAGCAGCAGCCTCGCCCTGCTCGCTGCTTACCTTGACAGAGTCCGTGTTTATTTAGCATTAGCAAACTCGAGAAAAATTATCCCAGTTTTATATTGCTTGATGACTCCTAATGGCGTATTTCAACAAACAATTCAGCCCCGTGCAACAGACAAGATGACTAATGTCGCCTGTCCGCACACACCCTGGCAGAATGCTGGTCTCAGCATCAAGGCGAACAGTGGCTGAGCTGCCTCAGAGTGCACGAGGCACAGAACACTTGTCACCGCGGGGTTTATGCCCTTAGTGTTAGACACGTTCCATACTCCCAACACATTAAAAATATTACCATTATATTTAAAATATATATATATTACCAAACATGGATTATGGAGATGAAATGACACCACACACACACACTCTCTCTCTCTCTCTCTCTCTCTCTCTCTCTCTCTCTCTCTCTCTGATTACTCCATGTACAGAGAACACCCTTAACAGGGTAATCTTTGAGATTGACAGGGAATACTTTCTAATCCAGTAAAGCACAAGTGCCAGGGCCCTCTCATACGCTGTTGGCAGGGAGGGAGTGTAAATTGGTATAAACCCTTTGGAAGGCCATTGGTAAGTATTTATGAAAGTTTAAAATATACTAAGCCATGAACCAGCTCTCTCACCTATAAGATTCTATTCTTTAAAAAAGCAATAATAAAACAGACAAGTAAATATATTTTGTATAAGAATAACTATTAAACTATTTTTGTAATAAAACAAAAAACCAAAAACCTGGGAAGACCTTCAATGTTCATTAATAGGGGAATGATACAGCTATTAAATGGAATATTATGTAGCCATTATAAAAGAATGCTGTAGAGCTATATATGTCTGTCTGAAGTCCATATCTTACTTTTAATGAGAATGCAAAATTACATGATCTCACTTTTGTAAGTAACACATATATTCTTGCACATCTATAGCTAAACATCTCTGTATTGATATTGATGCCGATATGAATATATTTTATGTCTATAAAACCATAGGGAAATAAAAAGGACAGTAAATAAACTATTAAGAGTGCTTTCCTCTGAAAATTAGGAATGGAATGCCTTGAGCTGTGGCTATAAGGGCTCATATTCATACATATACAAATATGCATCCATACCTACATATATGCACACTACACACATATATACATGTATATTACATCTTAGTAATTTATGGGTGATTTTAACTTGTTTTTCATATTGTAAACTATTATTGAATTTTATCCATTCATTCATTCATTCATTCATTTATTCAAGGGTGTCAGAGGCCTGATCTTGACTGAAAACTTGATTAAAATTTAAAACCATAGGAAAATTGTTATTCCTAGATCTTTATGGGTAACTGGATAACATTTTTAAAAATTCAGTTTAGGATTTATCAATGTAGGTGCTGAGATAGAATGACATGAATGTGTAGAACCAATAAAAATTCCAGAAATTTAATTTTAACCCATGGTAACCACCTCCTAACCTATTATATCATTTATCAAGACTGAGAAGCAGTAGCCAGTGAGATTGGTTAAGATCTCATTTTACTCTTTTTCCCTCTATGCCCTTTGACATGGGTGCTAATGAGCAATGCAATAGCCATTGCATTGAAAAAGAAGGATTTGCGATTTAAAAAAAAAAATTTTTAAAAAGTATATCTTTATTGATTTCAGCGACAGAAAAAAAAAGAGAGGGAGAGAGAGAGTTAAAACATCAGTGATGAGAGAGTTATTGACCGCTGCCTCTTGCGCGCCCCCTGCTGGGGATCGAGCCCACAACCCGGGCCTGTGCCCTGACCGGGAATCGAACCCCGATCGCCTGGATCCTAGGTCGATGCTCAACTGCTAAGCCATGCCTGGCTGGGCGACACTTCCATTTTTAATTTTTTGAGGGAACTCCATACTCTTTTCCACAGTGGCAGCACCAGTCTGCATTTCATAAGGTTCCCCTTTCCCCACATCTTCACCAGCACTTGTTGGTTGTTGATTTATAGATGGCAGCCATTCTGGCAGGTGTGAGGTGATATTGCGGCAGCACTTGTAACTCAGCTTACTGTTTTCATTACAATAATCAAGAGAAATTTAGGTCATTAACTGTTTTGCTAGTTTTGAATCTCATGTAAATAATTAGTTTCATTATTATTTTAATGGCAGAAATATGAATTTTGAACCGAAGGTATTTTCCCCAAGATATAGCTCCTCAAGTGTTTAAAGAGATACTATAAACCTGCATCTATGTTATGTGTTAGTCTGGACATCAGACGCGTTATGAAGACCAAAAATAATTATGGAGCTGATATTATGTTGACTGATATCTAGAGACAACGCTGATTACTACAGGTAGGTAGAACTTTAAGGGCAATGCAATTAGTTTAAAGAAAATTAAGCAAGAGGTTCAATGGACTTTACAGTGCTGAAGTGCTATTTTGTACAAAGTGAGGAAGGAGTAATAGAACACTACAAGTGGGAGAAGTTTACCTTTCCCAGATCTAGTCATACTGGGGAAAAGAGAAGAAAATATATGAAAGGCAGAAAATGTGCTGGGCACGCAGGTGGCAGAAACATTCTTGAGACAAAGCTCCGGAATAGAATGCATTTCCCTCAAATCTGCATGTTCCGCAGCCCTCGGGCCATTACCTGTAGCTGAGGAGCTCCAATAAAAGTGATTTAAAAACTCATTCTGGCTTCCTCCAGATGCCAGACCCCTGGGGTTGCCACCACAGATTATTTAATATGGGCTTTGATGGTTTCAGTCCCCTTCCTGACACCTGATACCTGATTCAGCTTTCCTTCACTAGGCAGCTCCTTCTGTCTGTAACTGACAAGTGTTGCTAATGATTGGAATTGTTTTAATATTTCCCACTGGTTTTTGTCATATATTTATTTTATATTACCCCTGACTTACTTCAGTTTCTTCTTTATTTTATATTTATTTTTTGATATAATTGTCCTCTCCCCCAACCGTTAGCACTCCTACTGAAATAATATTGAAATCTGGATTCATTGGATTCTATTTTAGCATGCCACCTGCTAAAACATCCTGTTAAAAAAGAAAATTATACAGAGCACCTTTCCTATTTCCAAGGCAAGAAGTCTCTCATATCATGGTCATCTTTATATTTTTAATATAATTTTTTAAAATTTTATTGCAGTATAGTTGACATAAGATATTATATTCGTTTCAGGTGCACATTATAATGATTTGATATTTGTGTATATTGCAAAATTCAACCACAATAAACCTAGTTAACATCCATCATCATATATAATTACAGAATTTTTTTGTCTTGAGATGAAAACTTTTAAGATGTACTTTCTTAGCAATTTTGAAATATGCAATATATAGTCACCATGCTGTACATTACATTCCCAAGGCTTGTTTATTTTATAAATGGAAGTTTGTACCCATTTGACTCCTTTCATCCATTTCACCCACCAACCACCCCTTGCCACTGAAAAATATTTTCTCCCATTCAGTAGGTGGCCTTTTTATTTTGTTAATAGTTTTGTTTACTGTGCAGAAGCTTTTTATTTTGATGTACTTTCAGTTGTTTATTTTTGTTTTTTTTGCCTTTGCTTTGGTATCAAATTCCAAAATTGATTACCAAAACTGATGTTAAGGAGCTTACTGACTACATTTACTTCTTAGAGTTTTATGGTTTCAGGACTTGTATTCTTTAATCTATTTTGAGTTAATTTTTATGTGTATAGTGTAAAATAGTGGTCCATTTTTTTTCTTTTGCATGTGACTGTCCGATTTTCCCAAAACCATCTATTTGAAAGATTATTTTCCCATTGTATAATCTTGATTCCTTGTCATATATTAATTGACCATGGGCTCTCTACTATGTTTCATTGTTCTATACATCTTTTCTTAATGCCAGTTCCATACTGTTTTGACTACTATAGCTTTGCAATGATAGCTTGAAATCAGGGAATGTGATGGCTCCAAGTTGTTTTTGTTAAGGTTGCATTGGCTATTTGGGGTCTTTTGTGGTTCCATACAAGTTTTAGGATTGTTTGTTCTATTTCTATGGAAAATGCCAGTGGGATTTTGATAGGAAATGCATTGAATCTGTATGTAGCGCTGGTACTATCAGCATTTTAACAATATTAATTTTTCCAATCCATGAACATGGAATATTTGTTCATTTATTTGTGTCTTTAATTTCTTTTATCCAGTGTACAGATATTTTACCTCTTTGGTTAAATTTATTCCTAAGTATTTTAATCTTTTTGATGCAATTGTAAATGGGATTTTTTTCTTAATTTCTCTATTTGATAGTTCATTATTAATGTACAGAAATGCGACAGATTTCTGTATATTGATTTTGCATCCTGAAACTTTACTGAGTTCATTAATTAGTTTTAACAGGTTGTTTTTGGTGGAGTCTTTAGGAGTTTGTTTGTATAATATCATGTCATCTGCAAACAGTGACAGGTTTACTTCTTTCTCTTACATTTGAATGACTCTTATTTCTTTTTGTTGCTCACTTCTTCTGACTCGGTCTCTCACTATACTTTGTTGAATAAAAGTGGTGAGAGTGAGCATCCCTGTCTTGTTCCTAATTTTAGAGAAAATTCTCTCAACTTCTTTTTAATTTAAATATTTTCTTCAATTACAATTGACATACAATATTAATATCAGGTGTACAATTCAGTGACTTAGTGTTTTATGTTTCTTCCGATAAAGACCCAGAAGTGGAATTGCTGGGTCCTTCTTTGTCTCTTGTTGTATAACCTTTTTTTAAACACCTATTTTGTCTGGTATAAATATTACTACCCCAGCTTTTTGTTTGTTTGTTTCCATTTTCATGGAACATTTTTTTGTAATACTGGTCCGGTGGTAATGATCTCCTTTAGATTAGACTTGTCTGGGAAGCTTCTTATATGTCCTTCGATTCTAAATGACAGCTTTGCTGGGTAGAGTAATTTGGTTGTAGGTTCTTGCTTTCCATCACTTTGAATATTTCTTGCCAATCCCTTCTCGCTTGCAAGGTTTCTGTTGAGAAATCATCTGACAGTCTTATGGGAGCTCCCTTGTAGGTAACTAACTTCTTTTCTCTTGCTGCTTTTAAGATTCTCTCTTTGACTCTATAACCTTTGGCATTTTAATTATAATGTGTCTTGCTGTGAGCCTCTTTGGGTTCCTCTTGTTTGGGACCCTCTGTGCTTCCTAGACTTGTATGTCTGTTCCCTTCACCAGGTTAGGGAACATTTCCATCATTATTTTTTTGCATAGGTTTTCAATTCCTTGCTCTTTCTCTTCTTTTTCTGCCACCCCCATAATGTGCATGTTGTTACACTTGAAGTTGTCTGAGAGGTTCTTTATACTATGCTCATTTTTTTGGATTCTTTTTTCTTTTTGCTGTTCTGCTTTCTTATCTTCCAAACCTCTGATTTGATCCTCTGTTTCATCCACTCCACTGTAGATGGAGTATAGGATTCCCTATAGTGTATTCTTCTTTTCAGTGAATTCACTCTTCCTTTCCAACTGGTTCTATTTTATGTTTTTTTATCTCTGTTTTTATGTTTCCTATCTCTTTGCTGAAGTTCTTACTAAGTTCATCTGCTCTTCCCCCAAGTTCGTTGAGGATCCTTATAACCAGTGTTTTGAACTCTGCATCTAGTAGATTATTTCTCTCCATTTTGTGTAGTTTTTTTTCAGGAGTTTTGTTCTGTTTTCATTTGAGACATATTTCTTTGTCTCCTCATTTTGGCAGCCTCCCTGTGTTTGTTTCTGTATTAGGTAGAGCTGCTACACTCTCCCAAGCTTATTAGAGTGGCCTTATGTAGTAAGTGTCCTGTAGGGTCCATTGGCAGAGTCTCCACAATCATGTGAGCTGGGCACTTCAGTTGTGCCCCTCAGTGTGAGCTGTGTACATCCTCTTATTGTAGTTGAGCCTTGATTGCTTTTGGTGCTTCAATGGGAGGGATTTACCCACAGGTTGATTTGCTGTGAGGATTGGCTACAACAACTGTGGAGGATCAGCTGTACAGGGGCTGGCCCTAAAGAGCACAATTTACTTCAGCAGGGCTCTGGTGCCTGCTGAGTCTGTTGCTTGGGGAGAAGGTTGGGTGTTGCTTTGATGTGGTCTGTAGCTGTCCACTGGGTATGCTGGCTCTGGGGCCTTCCAGGAGGTGCAGGCCAAGGTCACCTGCCACCTGTGCCCTGTCCATGGCCACTCAGCATGAGCTAAAAAGTGATCTGCAGCTGGATGCTATTTGTGCTGAGCTTGGAGGTGCCCAGAGGAGGCCAAGCTGTGAACCAAAGCTGGCTGCTGCTAGAGCTGGGCCTTGTGCCCCTCAGTGAGAGATAAGGGGCATGCCATGGTCAGATACTGCTTGTTTGAGAGATTTTGGGAAAGTCTGCAGCATGAGCCAAGACAGGCTGTTTTTATGGTAAAGCCACTAGAAATGGTTTGTGTTGGACCTGAAAGTTGGGTGTGGCCAGGTCTCAGGGAACCACCAGAGATGGCCAGCTGTGTTAGACAGGTTGATGAAGACTCAGATGTGGCACCCACTTGCCAGCTCTTTGGAGGGAGGCCCAGAAAAGGAACAATGGCCTCTGCCAACACTTCTGCCTGGGAAAAAGCTGCCCCTCCAGCTCTCACTCCCATGCCAGACTACTCAGTTCTTTCCTGTATGTCTCTGGTGCCTCAGTGCTAGAACTCAGAGTGAATTTGAGTAAGTTTATGCATGGGTCCCTTTAAGAGGAATGCCTGGGACTCCAGCAGCCCTCTGTCCAACTCAGTCACATTCTGAGATGGTTTTTACAGCTAGAAGTTATGGGTCTTATTTTCCTGGCCCTGGAACTCTTGGCTAGGGGACCTGGTGTGGGGCTGGGACCCCTCACTCCTCAAGGGGAACTTCTGCATTGGAAATATACATCCTGATTTTTAACAGCTGGCATGGGACAACCCCATTCCGAGTCTCTGCTCCTTTTATCAGTCTCAATGTGTCTTCCTCTTTATATCTTTTGTTCTGCTAGATTTCACACAGTTCTGAATGATGACTGTTTTGCAGGTTAGTTATAATTTTGATGTGGTTGTGGGGGGATTTTAGTTACCTATACCACCATTTTGACCAGTGCTTCCTCAACTTTTTATTGTTGAGTATGATGTGAGCTGTGGTATTTTCATATATGCTCTTCACTATGTTGAGGTACACTCTCTCTATACCCACTTTTTTGACAGTTCTTATCATAAATGGACATTGAATTTTGTCAAATACTTTTTCTGAATCTATTGATATGATCATATTATTTTTATCCTTTATTTTGTTAATGTGGTGAATCATAGTGACTGATTTGCAGCTGTTGAACTGTACTTTCACCTATGGAATAAGTCCCTGTTGATTGTGATATATGATCTCTTTAATGTGCTCTTGAATTTGGCTTGCTAATACTTTGCTGAGTATTTTTGCATCTATGTTCATCAGGGATATTGACCTGTAATTTTATTTTCTTGTGATGTTCTTGTCTGGTTTTGTATCAGGGTAATTCTGGTCTTATAAAATAAGTTTGAAAGTGTTCTCACATCTTCTATTTTTTGAAATTTTTGAGACAAATTTGTATTAATTCTTCTTTGAATATTTGGTAGAATTCACCAGGGAAGCTGTCTGGTCCTGGACTTTTATTTTTTGGGTGGTTTTTGCATAATTTCTTAATTAGTCAAAATCTTATGCCAGTGAAGGGTATTACTTCTAGAAGGGTTTTTTCAAAAATATTTAAATAGGTCACTTACATGAATACAACTACAAATAATATACTTGTGGTACTCAAGATGCTTCTGGTGTTCTTTACCAATCTGTTATCACTGGAGAATTAATGAACTGGGAGTGCTGAGTGGGGAACTTGTCAAGTTGTGTTGTAATTATTGATTTACATCTCTGCCCTTCTCACTTTGAGTTCTGGGAGATCCAGAATGCCTCTTATTTATTTTCATATTCTCACACTGCCTGATCTATCAAAGAGGCTTACTCAATGCACACTGGATAAATAAATGAATGGTTCTGGTAAAAATTCATTTTTGTTGTCTTGATATGTACCGCATAGAGTTTTGCATTCTGTATTTGACCATGCCACTTCATACTTCCCGTCAAACTGGCCAGGTCTTTGTAACTTGGCTAATATTAATCTCATATCTGCAAAGATGTTTCTGTCTTTTCATCAATAATTGGTCATAGTTCAGTCTTTGCAGCATATAACAAACATATCAACCACATTTCTGAATTGTAGATATTTTTTGGTTTCTGTTGAACCCTGCACAAATCCATATAATAAGGAAAGCCAGGTGCACAGCTTCCTTTCAATATGAGTTTGCTCTGCCAATTACTTTTTATAAAATGCATATGCATCTATGATGGGAGTTAACTCTATAATACTCCATGCTTTTAGGCAAAAAAAATAAAATAAATTGTTTTTGAGTGGTACAGAAAGCCCTGTTATTATAAAACCCCTTTCTCAATGGGTGGTTTCTATTTCCTGCTATCATATATTTTTTACAGATACATCATATATGCCTATCACTTGCTGCTCTCTTGGTTCTTTTCTGTTTTGTTTACCCTTATATGTGGGCTGGAGTAGCCTTCTTTGTCTTTATGTATACCAGTTTTAAGAGATTTTGTATATTTTCTTATGATGTTTAGAAAAAGTCAACTTTTATACTGTAAGAGCCAAGAAGAAATAAAACTAAACCAATGTCATATAGTCCCTATGATGCTTTTGGGTAATATATAAATCAGCGTTTTAAGGAATGGTGATCATCCTCTTTCCCAAAATGTTATTTTTCTTATCAAACTGAAAAAGCTGCCCTATATTTACCTTCGTTGCCTTCTCTTCTCTCCTTAAGCTTCTTTGGCAAGGACATGCTTATAGATCTGGGGTAGCAATTTTTTTTTCCACTAAGTATTTTATTTTCTATCAGGGATATTATAAGGACCCAATTTCCTAAAGCTACTTCTTATGAATTTAATTGATTACTTATTAGTGTATGCAGAATTATTAATTTCTATTATACTTAGAAAACAGGGCTGCATTGTTCTGAAAAACTGTGTCCTGATAAATTTAATATGTGTCTGTTTTTTTAATATCTTTTTTTAAAGGATGTGGGTGAAGGGATTAGCTAAAAAAACATATATGCATACCCCATGGACACGGACGATAGTTTGGTGAAGGCCAAGGGAAAGAGGGATGGGGGTGGGTGGAGATGGGCAAAGGGGCTGAGGGAGGTGGGACACCTGCAATAATGTCAACATTACAAATTTTTAATAAAAAATAAATTAAAAAGAAATAGTAAAATAAAGAATGTAGGAAAATAGCAGAGATACCAACAAATTAGCTTTGCATCCAAGTTTATTTGCATCCTCTTAAATAATCCTGAATGCAAATGTCAAGTTGAAATATCTTTTACGGCGTGCTTCTTAGTAGCTCTGGGCACGGTAAGAGCCAAGAGTGGTGTAGTGAAGCCAGTTACAAGCCCTGGGGTGTCTTCTCTCCCCCCTGTATTTCTCTTTGCCTCTTTGTCTGTACATCTGTGCTAATCAAACCCATCAGAGGTTGACAGGGGTTCAGTGTTTAGTACAATTCTAACCTACTTAGTGTAGTAGTAATGTTTTGTGCATTTCCTATAAAAATGTATGATATTATTTTAATAAATGAATTAGCAAAAGTAACCCAGTTACTTTGTAGTTCTCACCATTCATTATTTAAAGCAGTATGCATCTTGGTTGTTTACACCTGGTCTCAGGAGATGCATCATTTACTATCCAAGCATATTATTACCAAATGATGTCATATAAAATTAGATAATTTCTTACATTTCAAATCCAGTGAAGAAAGGCATATTGCAATAACAGTTTATGTTTCTAGGCACTGCATAATAGATGCCTGAGTCTTTTCTAAATCCTGAATTAATATTCTGTCTGTGGGCCTATATTACTTGCCTACATTCTAAGGTCACATGTATATCTATAAATAAAATACTTTAATTCTTTCCTATAATGGTATTTTGATTTTCCTGAAGAGTTAACACAGCAACAGAAAAAAGATTATTTCCTCCATTAAAGATGAGCTATGATAAAGATAAAAAAGGTGGTTGTGTGGTTGAACATTGTAAGTAACGAACTTTAAATGCTCTTACAAACATAAGTAATGCCAGCTTTCGGACATGCAGGCCAATGAAGGCTGATACATTGTTATTGGTGTTCAAACAATATGAAAAAAGGATTGGAAACATGGAAAAGAGGTTTGGGTCATACATGCACTCAAAGTGTTGCCTTTTGTCTTATTTATCAAGAGTGTGTTTAGGCATAAAATCTCATTGATCTATATGCCAATACAAAAGGCATGCTCTTTGATTAAAAATCAGCTTCATAAAACTATTGAAAAAAACAGTATGTGAAAGGGATTAAGAAGTAGTAATTGCCAGCTATAAAAGTAGTCACAGGAATGTAAAGTACAACATATGGAATATAGTCAATAATATTGTAATGACTATGTGTGGTGTCAGATGGAGACTATGCTTACAGGGCTGATCACTTAGTAAGGTATACAAATGTTGAATCTCTATGTTCTACCCTTGAAACTAGTATAACATTGTGTGTCAAATATACCTGAAAAATAAAATAAAAATAAAAGATTATAAAGATTCAAAAATAGCACTATGTGCAATGTGGTGTATCTTAAATTTTAAAAATTCAACATGGAAATTTATGGGGTTACTAATCTTTTAATATAATTTCCACTAGAGAAAAATAACTGAGAGCTGCTTTTTGTTGCTGTTCACTGTCCAGCTTTTTACTATGTGATGTATTCATGAACATGGTTTGCTTGCCCTGTAGCAGCCAGGTTCTGGGTATATAACCTAGGTTTAGCTAATTCGATGCTAATCCCAGACTATAAATCTAAAATGAGTAACACAATATTTCAATGATGTTTATAACTAATTTAGGCAAACTTCTACCACGTCTAGCAGTAGTGGGAGTTGTGTTTAGAGAAGATGGTGGCCTCCAAGTATTGGTGGCTGTGTGTTGGCCAGGTTGTCCTGGCTAAAAGATTATTCTTCTGGTTTTTGCTTCGGATCCCTCCAAACCTTATTTGGTTTCTGTCAGTCTTAGAAGTCTGTTTCTCTAGCCAATATAATAGTATCCACCATCACCTTCCAATGAATCTCTTTTTTATTTTTTAGGATAGCTAAAGTTCATTACTATTAAAATCGGACATGAATAATGGCAGATACCATATGATGCTACCCAATGGCCTTGCATTAAAAATGTTTAACAGACTCCAGATCATATCTTCTGGAGACTGCAGGAACCCTGCAGGTCTTATTTCACACTTAGAGGAGACTGGTGCATTTGGCATAACAAAAGGGATGTGTAACATTTACCAAAAATAATTATTGTTGTTTACACTTTTGAGAATGATCCTTTTTATATTACAGAAGAGATGGAGTACAGAAAAGTGTTTGATAGTAATAGATGTGGTTTTATCTATAGGGCATGAACATTAAAAACACATAGATCTAGGTGTTCATCTTGTCCCTGGTATTTACCACCTGTGCACCCTAGGTAAGCTACTTAAGTTTCTTCACCTGTAAAAAGAAGATAAAAAGAAATGTGAACATTATGTGATATAATGTTAAATATTACATTGCAATAAGCACAAAGCCTGACACATAATTATCATTTAATTAACAATAATTATTATACTTAAACATTTATTGAGCGCTTAGCATGAGTCAGGAACTGTGATGCTCCATGTATGTTATAAATGCAAATAATCTTCAAAACAAAACTATGAAGTAAATACTGTTTTTACCCCCATTCTGCAAATTAGGAATAAGGAAAATGAGACACAGAGAAGTTATAAAAATTCTCAAGGTCACACAACAACAATTCCATCTTTACACTTGAAATTTTTATCTCTTTCTTCTTCCACTCACTCTTTTTATTTGATCCTTTGAATTTCGAATTTTTTGCTGCTTTGTCCTCTGGGAACTGCAGGGTCACTACTCAACAGCTCGCAAATAATGCCAAAGCAATTCGTGAGGAGAGCCAAGGCCAAGTTAACCAGCTCTCGGTGTCTGTTTCAAGGACATAAACAGAGACATCCATATGCACTGCTCTCGTTGAGAAATCACCCTATGAATCTGAGATATAAATTTCACATTTAGAACACTCAGATTACCTTTTGCTACATGATTTCATCTACTTCCAAAGCATATTGCCCTCAAGTTAAAAGAAAAGTAAGAGAGGACGCCTCTGGAAAAGCTGAGTCATGAGCTTCTCAGGGAAACAAAGTTCACATTCCCAGCCTTGTTCTTGGGTGGGCAACTTTTTTCATGGGGCAGAAAGACCTGTCATCTGTAGTCTCCTGTTAGATTTAAGCACCATGAAGGATTCCGACGGCTATTTCACCAGATTATATTTTAAGCATGTGGCCATGGGCACTGCTGACACACCTGAAGAAACACCCCCGTGGCAGAGGCAGGCAAAAGTGCTGCCAGTCATCAGTATCTAATTTACTCTAATTGTACAAGATGATAAAAAATAAAAGCTGTTCTAAAAGCAGAAGGATTTGGATCTGGCTTGGGACCAGGCCCTGTAGCTATGTTCATGAATCAGTGTTGTTTTTCCTCTTGGGTGCAAGCCCATTCTAGAATGCCACCTGTTGTTGCTGCTGTTTTATATTTAAGCTTCTTTTTTGGTGAGGGTGTGGAGAGCTCTGATTGACAACCATTTTATTGTGTTTTATTTTTATTTTTAAAGGAATACTTTCAGATGAGAATGAAATGCAGCTCTTCATTTTCAGTGATGCACTGAGATCTCATTAGACCACACTGCCTGGTAGAAGGCTGACGGGAACTCCACACAGCAGCAGGCTGGGACTTGGGTCAGGCAAGAGTGATCCACAAGTGACACCTTTTCCTAAAGCCTTCAATCATTTTATAAGTCCTTTTTAAGAAATACTTCCAGTCTCACCAGTGTGGCTCTGTGGTTGAGCATTGATACAGGAATTAGGAGATCAGGGTTCGATTCCTGATCAGGGCACATGCCTGGGTTGTAGGCTTGATCCCCAGGAAGGGGCATGAAGGAGACAGCCCATCAATGACTCTCTCATCATTGATGTTTCTGTCTCTCTCCCTCTCCTTTTCTCTCTGAAATCAATAAAAACATTAAAAAAAAATATTTCCGAATGTTTTAGACAAATGCACACTACTTGAACAACAAAACTGTATATTTCTTAATGGCATATTTAGTTTAAAATTTATTTACCAAATCTTATATTTTTACCACCTACTAAGAGTCATACTTAGTGCATGGAAAATCTGTCTAATATTTGCTTCTAAATGACAAGTCTTGTAAATAAGAGGAAAATTTATCTAGGATATACACATCTTATATGCAAAAATCAGCTCCTTCAATTTTAAATTTAATTCGTAATATTATGAAAATGTGAATTGTAAAGTAACTTTTGAGGAGATATGTGAGTTTGTAGAGATTATTTTCATAGCCAAATTATTTAACTCTCCGGAGAACCACATGTTAGAATTTCACTATCAGCCAAAGGAATATGTATTAAACTCTGGATTTTGTGAAATATATTTCTTGTTGCATCCCTTTACCAGGAATTCTTCCAGATGAGCGTATGAGAGCTATAAATCATTAACTTAATATGTTTCTGAGTTAGGTAACCATTTAGTATTCATGCAGTATTTTATTGAGCTATTTTCTTTTTCTGACATTTTTAACCTTTTATTATGAACATATGAAAATTTCAAACATATACAAAAGTAAAGAGAATAGAATAAAGAATTTCCTTCAGTCAGATTCAATAATGGTTGACTCATGGGCAATCTGGTTTGGTCTATAACCCCCTATTGCCCTTATCATTTCTTTTTTTTCTCTGGTTTCATTATTTATTAGTTTTAAAAAAATCTTTATTGTTGAAAGTAGTACAGATGTCCCCCTTCGCACCCCCATTGACCCCGCCCACCCTGCTCCTGCCCCCTCCCCAGGCCTTCCCCACACTATTGTCGTCCATGGGCTATGCATATATGCATATAAGTTAATTGGTTAATCTCTTCCCACCCACCACTTCCCTCTGAAATACCTACGCCAGTTGCATGCTTCAATGTTTCTGGGTTTTTTGCTCATTAGATTCCACATTTGCACTATTTTCTCCACGTACAAATAGGAAACACTCTCCTCACTATAAGAAACCATGGCACGCTTTCAACATGCTTTCAGGATAAATGCACTGCTTTTAATTTCCATATGGTTTCCATGTAATAATGGTGTTTAATGCTTTTGAAAAGGGAACAAAGAACTTATTAATATGAAATATCTGTATGTCCCATCCTCACAAATGATTACTTTTCATCATCATTTACTCCCTTTTCTAGATAGTTGGATCTTCCCAGGTCTATATACACCTGCAGTTGTGCAACTGGGTTCTACCAAATGTTAGCAGGCTGTTAACTATAATCTAACCCTTTCAGAGGACTGCTTTTTGTGTGTCTTTTGCTTTAGGGAGATGGAACAGAAAAAGAAAATGGTCTCACTGAACCCTCTAGTCTTATATATCACTCAGTTATAAATGCCATTTATCATCAAACACAGCAAACATTGTATATTCACATACGGACAGGTACACACTACATGTATCATGTGCCATGTAGAAAATCTCTCATTGAATTCTTACATCAAGAGCAACTTTAGTGCTAAAATAATGTTACTTCTAAAAACTTCTAAGCCTGTCCTTTCATTCTCATCACTTGTAGTGCTGAAAGTTTTCCAGGGATTCCTGTCTTCCACATGCTTAATCCTGTTATCTACATGTCAGGAAAAGTAAAAGAATATTTACTGTCATAACAGGAACTCGCTAAAAGGACCAAGCAGTGTCACTTTGTAAATTCAAAATAGCTGTTCATGTCGCACTAAAACTCAATAATGAGAACTTACATTATTAAAGACAAAGTCTTTCACCCAAGAGCTTTTGCTGTGACTTGTAAAGGAGCAGGCAGCGGATCAGCAATAATTCTGAAATCTAGTACCAATAGACTCAAAATGAAGACATAGCAGGAGCAGTACAGAGACCGTACAACAGTGAAATCTCAAACCACTAAACATATTTTCCTTAAATTTCAGTGGGGCTAAGAACCAACATGGAGTTTTTTCTCTCTCTCTCCTTTTTTTAAACTTTAGTCATTTAACGTCCACGCCACTCCATGCAATGTAGACACTGTTTCATTTATCGCTGCTAAGTTCCCTGCGGGATCATTTGGAGTTTTGGTGCCTGAGTCCACTAAAACAATCCTAAAAGACAGAAGCAGTTCAAAGCGAGATAGCTCATCCTGTGAAGGACGGCTGCTAGGTCTTACCAGTCAACATTTCTGGGCCTCAGTTCACTCATCTGGGAAATGAGGTGATAAGATTGGATAAAAACATCCCTATATCCCTTTTATCTCTAATTTGCTATGATCCTATGAGGGCCACAATGCTGTCTTCAAGTTTTCCATCCTATTTTTTTAATAATAAATATGAATGAATAACAATTAAGTATAAGAAATGTGAATTTTCCTCCAGCCCTTAAAATCATTTCATTGCAAACTGGCAGGAGATAGCTTCACACTTTAATCTGAATTTCTTAACACTTAATTTATTTTGAGATGATGTTATGTGTCTCCCTCCGCATTAATAGAAGCTCCCTGGAGTCTTCCTGGTCTTCCACTCCTATTTATTCCTGGATTGCTGACGTGCCAACTTAAGGAAGGGCCTCGTCAGGCTCGTGATGATGAGGCTGAGGAAGGCAAAGGGCTGTGAGAAACAGTTTCCCCGCTTTTGCTCCCACTTCATCACAGTTTGAGTCAGAGTTCCGAAAGAAAAGAGTCTCTGAGGCAGTGGGGGTATCCGGCCTGAGAAATGAAGTAAGAAACGTTATTCCTTAGGATTGGCAGAAATCAAATATTCAAGGGAAATCTGTTGTCAGGGAGGGTTCACTCGTTCTTGCAGCCTGAGAAACGTGAACGCACGTGTCTATTTGCAGCAGGGCATTTGGCTGGGGGCTCAGTGGGCATCGTCGGGAGGCTGTTATTTCCAGCATCCATTAATTGTCTTCTAAAATTCAATCTCCCCCCCAAAAAAAAAAATTAAAAAAAAATTCAATCTCCTTCACATGGCTTACAAGACACACAGTATGTCCCTTGTCTCTCTCTCCAGCTTCACGTGGCGCCGCCCGTCTTGTGTCCCCAGCAGGCCCGCTCCTGGCGGCCCCTTCCCATGGCGCCCCGGTCAGGGCCGCATCCAGACCACCCGTGTCCCTCGCACGCTTTCCTCAGCTTCCCTTCTAGATGGTTCTACCATCGCTTTTGCTCTCAGCATCGATGCCAGCGTTTCTCCTGATGTTTCCAGCCTTCTCTCGAGACCGGCTGCCCTTCCGAGGTGAATACCCCTTGGTCATAGTGCCATGGCTCCCGGTGCTTCCTTTACTGTGGCCGCTGGGCTCTGCCCTGCCTGCTGTGTTAAACCATGTCAACGTCCAGTCTCACGGCCTTAGATGCTATTCATTTATGCAGCCCCCCCCCCCCAAATGTATACAGCCTTTCCTGGCCTTTTTCTCAAATTCCAGACTCACATGTAATTGCCTATTAAACATCTCCTTTGGGGAATGCTGGCTGATAATCTCAAAATTAGTATGTCTAAAATCAAACGTCTGATTTTTTATTCCCCTCAAAAATGCTTCCATCTCAGTACCCCCTATATCGATTAATGATAAATACATTCCTTCTACTTTCTTAGGACAAAAGCTTTGAAGTCAAATTAAGTTCAAGTCATCTTGAGGTCTTTCTTTCTCTTAAACTTACAACCAGTTCACCAGCAAATCTCATTGGCTCCTATTTTAATATGTATATTAATGCTCTAATGACTCCTTATTAGTTAGAAAAAGAGTAAGAAATTTATATATATATATGTGTATATATATATATATATATATATATATATATATATATATATGCTGATAACACCTCCCTACCTCCATTGCTACTACATGGCTCAAGCCACCATCTTCTCTCACTGGGACTATTGTAGCAATTTTCTATGTCATTTGCCTTCTTCCATCCTAGCCTTTGTCCACTTCAGAAAATCCTCAATGCAGCCACTAGAGTGATAAGATTAAAACCTAATTCAGAATATGCTACTGTTTTGCTGCTCCAATTAGATTTCGGAGTAAAGCCTAATGCCCTCACAATGCCCAGCAATGCCCCCTGTTACCTGCCCCCTCTCTGGCTTCCTGTTGGACTCCATGTCCCTTCTTTCGCTGCCACTCCGGAAATACCGGTGGCTCTGCTGACTGATTTGTCACTGCTCCTCAGCTTTGCCAGCCACTGTCTCCCTCAGGGCCTTTGCACGCGCTCTTTCGTTTACTTCAAGGCAGTCTTCCTCCAAGAGATGCATGGCTCACATATTAACCTCTTTTAGTTCTCTGCTCTAATGACTCCTTATCAGTGAGAGTCAAAAAAAAAAAAAGCATCATTTTTTATCAGTTATAGTCCCAGGACTATAGCACTTGCTATGTTTGTTTAATGACGGGATAAACCATCTTAATGTTTCCTAAGGGTCTGTTTCAGACCAGTATGGTCATTTTGGATGGTGTGTAGTTAGATGCATGTCTGTTCTCCCTGTAGAGGCAGTAAATCTGCTTTTAAGACACTAGCTTAAAACTCTAAACAGTTCATTTCTAAAGAAACATTGACATATGTGGTGGTTTAAATTTGAGAAAACAATTTATGTTTAATCTCAGGTACAAAGGATGAGCAGGCTTTTATTTTCTTTCAAGCTTGCCTAGAAATGTGATATGTTCACCATGGCCTAACATTTTTATCTAGTGAGAATTTATTCCTGAGACTCAACAAGCAATGTTTTGAAATACTACCCATTCACAGGGTGGAGATTGATTCTAACTAAAGAAGAAAAGTTGGAATTTCAAGCACCAGCATTATCCAAATTCTGATCTTTGAGGGGAAATGGATTTGCATGTGTGCCTCCAGAAAACAGAACATATGTATTTGTAGACTGTACTTCTTTCTTCTAGCTATTCTTCAATAAATGTAGTATTTTTAAAATGTTGAATGTAAAGCAGAAGGTCTCTAAATAAAATTGCATTTTCCGTTAGGAATGATACATTTATTTCATAGGAAAGAGAAAGAGTGATTATATTCATCGACAAAATGGCAGAGTAGGAGATACCAGCTCCCACACCCCACTAAGATGAACAGTTAGACAGCTATCCATGAACAAAAATAGCTCAGGAGTCCACTTAAGAAACTTCAGCAGGCAGTGGAACAAAAAACCTAGAATAATCTCACATAAAGGAAGTAAAGAATAGCTTTATTTTACCTGAATCATCACATCTCCCAAGGTGGAACTATTCAGAGACGAGAAGGAATTCCTGAACTTGAAAGAGTTTTTCCCTCACTGGGGAAAGGGGAGCAGAGTGAGAAACAAGCTTCCCCAGTCATTTGAAGCAGTGTATAAAGGACCCACTGCAGTTTATTCCCAGCCAGACCCTGGCAAAACTGAGATATATAGAGATGGCTTGGAAGAAGGGAGGAGGGTAGGAGTTACCAGTATCAACCAAATGGTGAGGGAAAGTGGAATTCCTAGCGGCCTGCTGTAAAAAGGGTGCCAACAGCTTTTACCACTTAAGAAACCAATGACCACTACGCCCACTGTGGAGCCCCCTACAGATGGCACTGCTGAAGATTTCCTCCCCCACTGGTTTTAATTGTAGTAGACACCGGCCACCTCAGTTCAATTCCACTCCTCTCCACACCTCCAATGCCGGAGCCCCGGGTTTGCATTGGCAGCAATTCCCAACCTTTGAGGTTGCATGAGTGCGATGCGCCAGCCTGGAGCCCCACAAATGCCCCCCAACTCTGTGTGTGCACCTGAGGCTGGCCCCTCCAGCTGTACACCCGCAAACCTCTGGTCCAACTCCAGAGCCTACCAGACTAACTGGCTACCACTAGGAGGCACAATCTATACATAACTAAAGTTCCAGAGGGGAAGATCTCTCTTATTTGAAGAAATAATGCCTAGAACTTCCCAAAAGTAGGTATTTAGATATCCAATCTTTTGAAGCTCAGAGGTCCCCAAACAAATTCACCTCAATGAGGTATTCTCCAAGATACATTATAATTCAACTACTAAAGAGAGAACCTTGGAAGCAGCAAGAGAGAAGAAGCTTGCCATGAGGGACTCCCCACAAGGCCTCAGGAGACAGTAGCCTACCACGTTTTGCTAGCTCAGGAGAGGGTCAAAGTTCAAAATTCAAAGTTCAGTTTCTACTGAGTGCATATAGCTATGTCTAACCATTATAAAGTTGAAAAATCATAAGTCGAATCATTGTAAGTCATAGGCCATCTGCTTATTTCTTGAAAACTTCTAGCAGCATAAGCATATTTTGAACAAAACCTGAAAGCTCTCCTTTATGGGCCTTTCTGTCAGTCTTGCTCCCTTCCTTGGAGGTAGCCACTTTGAAGCTAGCATCCTTTCTGCCCTTTTCCTACGTGTTTTTATAAATATACGTCCCCAGATAATAAATAATGTAATAGAATTTTTAATTTAAAAATACTGAAAGCATACAATTGATTTCTTCTATCAGGAGGCCTTAAGCACTCGCTACTGTGCTAGGTTGATGTGCAGGGAGATGCCCATGGATTAAACTATAAGGCTCTGTGAGAGCGAGGCTTAGCTCAGACCTTGAAGAACTGTCAACCACAGGAAAGAAAGTGGAGCTTAAGACTCATGACATTTCAGTTGAGGGTAGCAGTGTGGAAAATGCACACGAATAACCACGATGAGTAGGAAGGAAAGATATAGGTAAGCAGGAAAGGGGGAGGTAAGATTGCACAAAACAATGAGGCAAAGGTATCTGTTCCTTTTTTTTTTTTTCTTTTTTTCTTTTTTTCTTTTTTTTAAATTTTATTATTGTTTAAAATATTACAGGTGTCCCTTTTTCTCCCCAATGACCCGTTCCACCCCGTTCCTTCCCCCTCCCCAGTGCCTCTCCCCACCATTGTCCGTGTCCTTGGGTTGTGCATATATGCATATAAATTCCTTGGTTACTCTCTCCCCCTCCACCCACCCGCCCTCCTCCATCCCTCTGACATTCATCAGTCTCATCTATGCTTCCATGTCATTGAACCTATTCTGTTCATCAGTTTATTAAGTTCTTTAGATTCCATGTATAAGCGAGATCATGTGATGCTTGTCTTTCTCTGCCTGGCTTATTTCACTCAGCATAATATTCTCCAGGTCCCTCCAGACTGTCCCAAAGGGTACGAGAGCCTTCTTCTTTACAGCTGCGTAGTATTCCATGGTGTGAGTGTCCCACAGCTTTTTTATCCACTCAGCTACTGATGGGCACTTGGGCTGTTTCCAGATCTTAGCTATTGTAAACTGTGCTGCTATGAACATTGGGGTGCATATATCCTTTCTGACGACATGTGCTGGCGAGGGTGTGGGGAAAAGGGCACCCTAGTACACTGCTGGTGGGAATGCAGACTGGGGCAGCCACTATGGAAAACACTATGGAGGTTCCTCAAAAAATTAAAAATGGAGCTGCTGTTTGACCCAGCGATTCCACTCCTAGGAGTGTATCCTAAGAATCCTGAAACAAAGGCATCTGTTCTTGACGCTGAAGTCAATGTGGGGCTCGGTCACGCTCCCGGTGCGGTGAGAAACGCATACTCGCTGCACTGACTACAATGGGCAGCAGGTGGGAGAGCTTGATTTTCGGGAAATAGAGGTCGGTGGCAATCATTCAGATATGTTTGGGGACACTCTGAGCTAGCATAGTGGGAATGGAGAAGAAATTAATCTGAGGCCTTTTCAGAAAAAGAAATGAAATGATTTAGGGACCAGTTTGATAGAGGGATTAAGGAAAAGGGATGATTCAGAAATAAGCCCAGAGATTTAAATATCAAGATGGTGGTCATTTTATAAATCAAAAAGCAGATAAAGAGTCTGGCAACGAGCCAAGATGGGAAGAATGGAGAGGGAGTTTGATCCACTTATAATAAAGAATGACCGAAATGTTTCTTTTAAGCAGAAAATGCTCAGTTTACTTTTCTAAGTTACATAAATAATTGTCTTCATGATCTACTCTACTGTCCCCTAGACCATGACAGTTGAACATGAAGGGTTCCACTTTTAATGACAGGCTGGTGTTTGGGATCCCAGACAACTGGGTCACGTGAGGATACCGAAATCCCATTATGTTTCCACAATTACTCAGGTATGACTTCCTAGACGTGTTCCAGACTTTGATATGCTGGAATCCTCTAAACAGCATCTTATGTCACTGCATCTCGAGTCTCTATCTAGGCCTAGGTACACCTCTTATTATGGCACATCAGGGAACAGCAGAGCTAGCAAGTGGCTCCTTAGCCAGATGGCATAGTGTCTGGCTGAAGGGGAACAAGGTCACCATAGAGAGGTTTCCATTATGTTGTGAGATTTGAAGAGAGCCTTTCAGAATCAGGCCTCTGGGGATCTTCCATCCTGTAGCAGATAAGATGAGAAAAGATGAAAAATTGGTTTTTGTTTTTATTTTTCCACACCACACACTCACACTCACACACACACACACACACACACTTACACACACACTTTCTATCAGCCAAGGAGCATACACCTTGGGCGAGGATCTTTAGTTAAACCCCAAAGGTGTGTCAAGCAGGGCTGTTTTCAAATCCCAGTGTTACATCTGTTGTAAAATAAGGCAATTTGCCACTGAATTGAGGTAAAGTGCTTCTGACCTTTTGAGCAGATAAAACACACAAGCACAGTCTCCCCACCCCCCACTCATCTTCAAAATATTGGGATTCGTGTCCAGAATAATATTTTGGAGAAATGGCATTCAGACTTTTTGAGCAAAGCCCAGAGCATGTCTCAACAGTAACGGAAGTGATCAAACCAAAACACTAATTTTAGTGATGTCAACAAGATATGAACTCTGAACTGTGCGTGGCGGAGTGATGTTGCCGGGCAACTTTCTTCTTATGTTTGAAATTGGCTCTTTTGGTTTAATTCTTACTTTTGCTTCAGTCCTTCATTTGGAGCAAGTAGAAGGATGGGCCTGCTAAAAGAGAAATTGAGAGGTGGGTGCTATAGTTACAGGTGTAGGCATTATTTGGTATTCTTTTGTAACAATCCACACAGGTATACAACTACCTTGTTACAACCAAAAATGACAACATGAAGTATAGCAGCTGTTTTTCTCTCTCTCGAGGAGTTTATAAATTCACTTGGTCCAAGGTATCTCCCGCTTAGCAAGACATCAAACTGTGCAGCCCCATCAGTCGGAATCAATTAGAAATTATTCACCAAATCAATTACATCGCAAAGCTACAATTCTCCTCAATCTTAAAAGGCTGAAAGCAAAAAAGTAATAATGTGACAGCGATAGTGAAATGTAACTTTTCTCAAGATTGATGAGAACCTATTTGCTACAATATTTGCCTTTAATAATTTAATTTTTCAAACACTGCAGAGAGAGCCATAAATACTTGATTATGAGCCTTCTACAATTTATAAAACTTTGGTTTGAACTGGATCCTGATCTTTTGAATATGCTCATATCACTTTTTATCATAATCCCATTCTCGATATGGCCTTAGCTCTTAAGTTAGCTCCTTATTTGCACCCCTCCATTTGATAGCACGCTCCTGGCTTACCGCACACGCCTGGGACTTGCTGAAGTAAAGTGAGGGACAATAGGTCCCTTTTGCAAAATCTATGCGAATGAGTGAGGGATGGGTATTAACTATCAGTCACCTTCAAAGGGGTTTTTGGCAAGTTTCCATTCACCAGCAGCATTCAGGTGCAGCTGGGACCATTTGCAACATAACATCTAAGTTATCTGCAAGAAGCAAGAGCTAAAAGTGGAAATGGAAGAGACTTTTCTATTTAGGGAATTACATCACGAATGTCACTACATTGACCTGTTTAGACCTAATTGCATCTCTTAAACAATAAAACATCCATAAAGAGCACATATTCATCTAAAAGTGAATAAGATATTGGTATTTAAGTAGTTAATAAGAAGAACTGTTTTTAGAAACAGTTATGAAACAGTCTCTACCTTTTAAATCATGCATCGGTGACAGTCACAAATGTATTCGGGTTGCAGGTGCAATTGATTCTTAAAATGTTAACATCAAAATCTTATTGCTCAAAAAATGTGTTGTTCAAATGGAGCAATAAACCAATAAATAAATAAGCTTACCAGTCATTTTCGCCTCATCAGGGTCTTGTAGAAATCCTTCTGTAGCAATCGCTTCGGAGTGCTTTCCTCTCTTCAGGACAAAAGCCTGGAGAACGAAGGTTTCCCATATTTTGCAGGGAACAACTACTATAAATGATTCTCGTTTCCAACTGGTGCAGTCAGGATGGTTATTTATAAAAAAAATATTTCTATCTTGACACTGAATTGAACAATTTATTTGACAGTTAACTTAGTATTTAGTCATAATTACTCGGGTTGGTGGTCACTTCTATCCATAGATGAATCGACTGGACTCTTTCCACTATGCCTCTTACCTTTCATTATAAACTTCAAACATCTATTATCTGCAGACTATTTAGCAAAATATAGTTGCATAGCTTAGCCCTGTGTACACCTTGATGCTTTTTAATACACTTAAAATAGTTGAAAGTTCCAAATTTAGCTAAAGTCTATCTGTGCCATGACATTCCTTCCAGTGAAAGGGTGAGATAAAGCAATCAAAGTGCACGGTTCAGCGTCATTGACTCAGGTAACACGTTTGAAAGGAGATCTCTGGAACTTTAGTAAACTTGCTTAACTGGAATTTTATTCCCATGGATTATTAAGTCCCCATTTTCCCCTCACCGCAGTCCCTGACCACCATCAAACTCCTTGATTCTATAAATGTGACTGTATTAGGCACTTCACATAAGTGGAATTTGCAGTGTTTTCTTTCTGTGACTGGCTTATTTCATGTAGCATAGTGATCTCAAACTTCATTCACGTTGTTGCATAATTGAATAATTTTCTTACTAAGGCTGGATCATGTTCCATGGTATGTATATACCACATTTTCTTTATTCATTCACCTGTCGCTGTACATTTAGGTTGTTTCAAGGCCTGGGCTATTGTGAACAGTGCCTCAATGAGTGTGAGAGTGCTAATTTCTCTCTGAGACCCTAATTTCAATTATTTTTTAAAAATATATATCTTTATTGATTTCAGAGAGAGGAAGGGAGAGGGAGAGAGAGAGAGAAACATCAATGATGAGAGTCATTGATCGGCTGCCTCCCGCACGCCCCCTGCTGGGGATCGAGCCCGCAACCCGGGCCTGTGCCCTGACCGGGGATTGAACCGCGATCTCCTGGATCCTAGTTCGATGCTCAACCTCTGAGCCACGCCTGGCCAGGCTCAATTATTTTAGATAAATACGTAGGATTGCTAGATCATATGGTAGCTGTATTTGTAATTTTCTGAGGAACCCCCACACTGTTCTCAGTAGTAGCTAAATCATTTTACATTCCCAAAAGCAGTAGGCAAGGGTTTTGATTTCTCCACTACACTTGCTTTCTTTTTTATTTTTTAAATAAATAACCATCCTGACTGCATCATTGTAGTTTTGATTTAAATTTCCCTGATGATTAGTGATGTTGAGCATTATTTTCTACTTGTTGGCCATTTGTATGTCTTTTATGGAGCAATATCTCCATTCAGTCAATTTTTTAAAGTTAGGCTATTAGTTAGTTCGCTCTTGAGTTGTATGCATTTCTTATATATTTTGTAGGTTAATCAATTACCAGGTATTTATTTCACAAATATTTTCTCCCATTCCATAGGTTAACTTTTACTCTGTTGATTGTTTCCATTGCTGTGAAGAAGCTTTTTAGTTTGATGTAGTCCCATTTGTCATTTTTGCCTATGTTTTTGGTGTCATACCCATGAAATCACTGGCAAGACCAATGCCATGAAACTTTTCCCATAGGTTTTATTCTAGGACTTTTACAGTTTCAAGTTTTGTGTTTAAATCTCTAATCTTTCTTTTGAGTCAATTTTTGTGTATGGTATAAAGTTCCACTTTTATCCTTTTGTATGTGGATACCCAGTTTTACCAACATCACTTTTTGAAGAGCCTATCCTTTCTCTATTGTGAATTCTTGGCACCTTTGTCAAAGATCAGTTGTCCATACATGCGTGAAATTATTTATGGTCTTCTGTGGTTTTCCATTGGTCTATATGACTATCTTTATGCCAGTGACACACTATTTTGTTCACTTTACCTTTGTAATGTATTTTGAAATCAGGAGGAGACATGCCTCCAGAATTGTTCTTTCTCAAGATTGATTTGTCTCTTCATGATCATTTGTGGTCTCATATGAATTTTGTAATTATTTTTTCTATTTATGTAAAAATGTCATTGTGATTTTGATAGAGATTGCATTGAATCTGTAGATTACTTTGAGTATTATATGGATATTTTCACAATATTAGGTCTTCCTATCCATGAACACAGGATGCCTTTACATTTTTGGTACTTTCTTTAATTTCTTTCATCAGTGTGTTCTAGTTTTCAGTGCAAGTCTTTCACCTTCTTAGTTCAGTTTATTCCTAAGTATTTTATTATTTTCAATGCTATTGTAAATGGAATTTTCTTAATTTCCTTGTCTGATAGTTTGTTGTTAGTGTATGAAAATTCAATTGATATTTTGTATGTTGAGATTACATCCTGAAACTTGACTGAATTTGTTTATTTGTTTTAACATTTTTAGTGGGGTCTTTAGTGTTCTCTTTGTATGAGACCATGTCAGCTGCAAACAGAGACAATTTTACTTCTTTTTTTCTGATTTAGATGCCTTTTATTTCTTTTTCTTTCTTAATTGTTCTGTCTAGCTCTTCCCATATTATGTAGAATAGATGTGGCAATGAACATCCTTGTCTTTCTCATAATTCTACAGAAAAAGTTTTAATTTTTTTTGATAACACTGAGAATGTTAGCTATAGACTTTATTACATTGAGGTAGTTTCTTCTATTCCTAGTTTGTTGAATTCTTATCATGAAAGGATGTTGAATGTTATAAAATACGTTTCTGCATGTATTGAGAAAAGTCATGGAACTATTTTCCTTTATTATGTTAATGTAGTGCTCAATTTGGTTTGCTCATATTTTGCTGAGGATTTTGACATCTATATTCTTCAGGGATACTTAATTGTAGTTTTTAATTTTTCTTGTGTTTTTTTAAAATCAGAATTTGGTACCAGGGTAAAATTGGCTTCATTAAGTGAGTTTGGAAGTGTTCCCCTTCATTTTTTTGAAAAGTTTGAAAAGATTTGCATTAATTCTTTCTCCAATGTTTGGGAGCATTTACCAGTGAAGCCATCAGGGCTTTTCTTTATTGAGAGGTGTATGATTACTGATTTAAACTCCAAAGTAGTTGTAGGCTGGTTCAGACTTTATATTTCTTCATGATTCAGTCTTTGTAGGTCTTACGGCTTTATGAATTTATTTCTTCTAGGTTATCCAATTTGTTGAAATGTAATTGTTTATAATAGTCTCTTGAACCTTTTATTTCTGTGGCATCAGTTGTAATGTCTCTTCTTTAATATATGATTTTATTTATTTAAATCTCTTTTTTACTTAATTTAGATAAGAGTTTCAATTTTTTTAAACTTATGATTTAATCTTTGTTATTTCCTTTCTATGTAAATTTGGGTTTAATTTGTTCTTTTTCTAGCTCCTTGTGGTATAATATTAGATTGCATATTTAAGATCTTTCTTTTTTAAAAGTAGGTGTTTATCATTATAAACTTCCCCCTTACCACTGCTTTTGTTGCATTCCATAAGTTTTGATATGTTGTTTCATTTTTATTTGTCTTGAAATCATACCTTTTTTATTTCTTCTTTAATCTATTGTTTTTTTAAGAATGTGTTGTTTAATTTTCATTTTATTTGAGAATTTCTATTTCTCATTTTTCCTCCTATTATTGATTTTTACTTTCATGCCATTGTGGTAAAAAAATACTGGATATTATTTTGATGTTCTTAAACTTGTTAAGATGTAATTTATACTGGGGAAATTATCTGTGCACTAACATGTAATTTATACTGGGGAAATTATCTGTGCACTTGAGAAGAATGTGGATTCTGCTGCTGCTGAGTGGAATGCTCTTTTATATATGTTAAGCCCATTTGATCTATAGTGTTATTTAAGTCCTCTGTTTCCTTATTGAACTGTCTGTATATTCTTTCCATTATTGAAAGTGGGGTATTGAGTTCTCTTACTATTATTACATTGTTGTCTATTTTCTCCTTCAGTTCTGTCAATGTTTGCTTTATATATTTAGTTATTCCGATGTTGGGTGCATATATATTTATAATTGTGATATCTTCCTAGTTGATTAGTCCTTTTATCATGATATAAAGTCCT